>NC_142048.1:53607017-53924517 GCF_982192425.1 Myodes glareolus | reverse complement strand
AGCCATCCTGCAACAATGTTCAGCCTGAGCAGAATTCTCGAAAGATACATTGTAATGAGAAGCACACCACAGTAATCCAGCTTGCCCAGTTGCCTCTGTCTGGCAGCCCAGTTCACTCCTCATAAGACTTTGCACCCAGTGGCTCAGGGCTTCTGGTCAGGACAGAAAACGCTGAGACCTTGTTTCCTCAGAGCTGAGAGAACACATGACAGGGAAGTCACACTGATGATGTAATTACTATTAGAATCCTGGAGCTTAATGAATGAACAATTAAATACTTATAGGATAGTCACATCAACCACTTTAGAATTTGCATTAAATCTTGTTTTCAATCTTTACAATTGCTATGCTATTGATTCACACTTCATTTAAGTCATGATAAAACTCATTACAGATCTCTGGGATACAGCTTTGACTTCCTGGGGGTCAGGAAGGAAGGAAGACATTAGAAGAACAGGGTCTTCGGCTTAGTTTTGTTTGGTCTTTTCACCTTAGTAAAGACAGGTTCTCCTCGTGATTGTAGGATATTTTGAAAATGATGCGGTCCTTCTGGCAACCGATCACTTCACGCATTACTGACGTATTGCCCCAGGATCTGTGGAAATGTGACACGTCCTGCGATGAGTGTTTATGTCTATGTCTCATTTTTAGTTCTTGAAACGAGTTTCAAGGCTTGTGACAGTACTTTCCCCATCTTATAGATAAAGAAACTAATATTTAATTTACAGAAAGCAAGGAATGTGTCTAGAGATGTGCCAGGTAGAGACATGCCATAGGAAGGTGGTTCCATCCTGCCTGTTGTCCTCTGCGTCTGCCACATGCTACAGGCACTGTGTGCCAGGACTGGTTCAGGGGCCCCTGAAAACCCCATGTTGAATACAGTCATTGTGGTACATACTTGGTTGTGTTTTTGCAGTGAGGTGTGGTGTCCTGTTTTTCTCTCTCTCCATGCACAGTTACCTGAGCTTAGAGGAACTGTAGATGGAAGTTTCTGTCCTACCTGGTCCCGCAGCTGTTATGTGTTTCCCAAAGAAACACATAGAGGCTTATATTAATTATAAACTGTTTGGCCTATTAGCTCAGGTTTATGATCAACTAGCTTTTACAACTTAAATTAACCCATAATTCTTGTCTGTGTTTAACCATGTGGCTTGGTACCTTTTCTCAGTGAGGCCTTCTCTCATCTTGCTTCCTCTGTGTCTAGGTGGTGACTGTGTCTCTGCCTTTCCTTTCCCCAGAATTCTCCTAGACTGGTCCCTCTGCCTATACTTCCTGCCTGGCTACTGGCTAGTCAGCATTTTATTAAACTAATACGAGCGACAAATCTTTGCAGTGTATAAGAACATTATCCTACTCAAAGAACTAAAAATATTTTCTTTTAAGATGGATCCTGGAACTCGGAACCCCAGCAAGTGATCAAGTTGGGTGTCCTGCCTGTCAGAAGCCTTCTCCTGGTAGAAGGTGCACTGTGGGCAGCCTCGGGAGGACAGGTGTTCATGGCCAGCGTGGAGACGCACACTATAGAGGTGAGTGCTGTCATGCATCTGCTACTGCCTGCTGGACAGGGTGTGTCCCAGCCGCACAGGCATTCTGCAGTGTGAGTGGCAGGAACAGGGTGCATTCTGGGGCTTTGCTTAGAAAGATACGATTAACTAGAAAATTCAACTCACTATTTCCTAACCTCTTCTCTGGGGCACTCTCGCTCTGTGTTTACCTTCTTAGTAGTGGAAGCATTGATTTCAAAATACATTCGATATAAACAGCCCTCAGGGACACATGGAAAATCAGCGCTTGGCTGAAGTGTCATTTCTCATCAGTCGGTTGGGGTATCATTCCTGAGATGAAGGAAGGACTAGCCAGACATTCAGGAGATCAATCCAGGCTTTCTAAACCGAAAACTCCCTCTATGTTAGAATTTTAACAAAAGGAGAAGTCATAAACTCACAGGGCAAAACACAGGATTGTTGTGGGGTTCGCTGTGCTGGGGAGGGTGCCTCTCCCGAGATACCAGACACCAGAAGTTGCCACAATAGGGAAAGAGGCTGTGACTTAAGCATCCTAGCCTTTCACGCCTAATGTTGTACGCATGTGCCAGTATGTTCAATTTCAGATCTAGGGAGATAGTTCCTGTGCATATGACCAATAATTAACATGCTTCGTGTCCAACAAGGTCTTCCTGGACATGAAGAGAGGAACAGGCACGCTGGTAGGGAGGGGTAAGAGGGCCTGAGAGGCCGCCCACAGGACAGAAGTACACGGCCACACACCCCACACCCTCAGTGATGACAGCGTGGCTCACACAGCAAGGTTCTATTTTGTGTACAAACTTTATTTTTAGAGCCACTTTAGATTCTTGGCAAAATTGAACAGAAAGTTCAGATTCCCGTCTCTCTCTGCTCCCTCCCCACTGTACGCCCTCCATGTGCTCCCCTTTCTTGCCATCAGCACCCACACGTGTCCTGCTTGTTTCCATTAGCGGGCCTGCATTGACATGTCATTGCTGTTATTTTGGTGACACAGATGTGTGGTGACACATGCCCATCACAGCACCATACACAGCCTTTCCCTCTCTAAATCCCTCCTCTTCCTCTCTGTGGGGGACCTCTGATCTTCTAAATTCTCCTCTCCAGCATGTCAAAGGAATGGTAGTCTGAAGTACCCAACGCAAACCTCGGCAGTGGGAGCTGGGTAAGCACGTGCTGTATAGCAGGGAAGGCGGCCAGTGCAGGCAGGGAGGCTGTGTGGCAGTCACTGGAGAAGGGCGGGTCCACATACCACCCCTGCCTGTGGTCACACCTGCTGCCCACGCCCCGGTGTGTGTTTGCAGCTCACAGACATATAATCTGTATGTTCTTCGTTGTGCCCTTGCGTTTTCTAGACATGTCTTATACTGCTCATGCCCAGTCACCCCATCTGTCTTTTACTGTCTGTCACCCTGCCCTTCCCTGTGGAAGCCCAGGTCACATGGATGTTGATGTTTTAGCCATTGAAATTGAATTATGTTGCTGGGTGGTGCTGGTGCACACCTTTAACCCCAGGATTTGGGAGGCAGAGGACAGCTTGAGTCCTACAGAGTGAGTCTCAGGACAGCCAGGGCTACACAGAGAAACCCTGTCTCCAAAAAGCACAAGATCAACAACAAAGCAATCCTGTCCCAGAATTGCCTTTAAGTGCCATACAAGAGGTGACAAGTGTTTGTCTTTGGGGCGCGGCTTCTTTAGTCTGGCATGTTTGAATGACTGTTCAGAAATCTGCAGACCAAACTACCATCGCCATTAGCTTCTGGTGGAGTCTGCCAGCTCACTAGAGCAGGGCCTCAGGCCCTTTAAGAGTTCATGTGTCACATTTTTAGATGTCGCTCAGACATCTATTTCAGGACATACGTTGGTGTCACGTTCTGTCACCTCAGGAGAGAGTGGAATTTAAGCTCCAGGTATAGAGGATTCAGGGTGGTTTGGGTACCGGGGATGGAATCCAAGGCCACATGCATGTTCAGCACTTAGTTACCTAGCTGTGCTCCCATCTCAAGAGCTGTGAATTGTAGTGTGCCCTGGAGCTCTTCAATGCAGTGTCTGTCCTTCTGATTCTCCTGAGGGGTGGCTCCTCTGTGTTCCCAAGACCCAGCCTGCCAGCCGGCCACAGAAAAGGCAGAAGGAAGCATGGACAGATGTTTCCCCCATAGTTTCATGGTAACCTTGGTTACTTTTGTATCCACCTGAGAGCCACTGTTGTGATAAAAGCTTCTCTTCCAGTCACAGGTACCATGGCAACTTCCTCCCAGCCCTTGTTGATACCAGTGACACCATCTCGTAAATAATGTTCCTAGAAAGTTCCAAACCCTGTGCCGCCTTGTTCCACCGGGCAGTCTTGATGACTAGCAATGTCACCTTGCTGATTCTGTATCTGCAGTAGCACAGGGCCCACCCACAGCCCAGCCGTTGTGTCACAGAAATCTCTCCTGGGCCCAAGTCAGGGATGCTTGGTTGGTGAAATGCCTGCATCCAGCAGAGCACACTGGAGCTGCAGTCACTGAAATCTTAATGTTTTGTTGTCGTCCATTGTTTTTACACTGAGGCATGATGCCACTATTTTAAGACTTTTTTTTTCCCCAAATGGCGTGATCATCATCATTTGTAAACAAAATCCAAAACTGCCAGGGGTGCTCAGCAGCCTTCCCTAGAAGGCTTCCAAGGTGAGGCAGTGCTCCCTCTCTGCTTTGTGGTGTCTCGTGCTCCAGACAGGCGCAGTGCCGAGATCACTAGGGCTCCGAGAGTGGAGCCTCCCAGATCCAAGTCCTGGCCCCTCTAGGCAGTTTTTAGCCTAAAATAACTCACATTTATAGAGAGAAGCAAAACCTGCTTTTTTGGGTAAGTGAGATTCATGCTGTTCCTGTTTTGTGGGCAACCACAGCTGAGATGTGGGTGCAGCCCAGGACCTCAACCTGTGTTCACCCAGCTGGAGTGGGGGTGCTACTGCTGGAGGGAGCTGCCTTCCTGCACAGGGGGTTCTGAAGCTGAGGCATCTTGACAGCTGCTGCAGGGCTGAGTGGGGGAGTGTTGATAGACCAGGGTGTCCGTGTTTGGGGTCTGTATCCTGGCAGCCCTGAGCAGCACACCTCTCAGGTGACACTTCTGCCTCCTGCAGAGCCTGGGAGGACCTCCTAGTGCTGATTGTCACGTAGTGGAGGAACTGTGTTCTCCACCTTTTACTTCTGCATCTGTGTATACATGTGTGTATGAGCTGACCGAGACCAGAATAGGGTGTCTGATGTGGGATTCCCTTCTGTATTATGTGATTACCATTAATGAATAAAGAAAACTGTCTTGAGCCCATGATAGGGTAGAACTTGGGTAGGTGCAGGGAGGGGGTGAACTGAACTAAATGCTGGGAGAAAGGGGCAGAGTAAGAGAAGCCATGTAGCCCCGCCAGATACAGCTAATGGGCCAAACAGTAGTTTAATTAATATAGTTTCTGTGTGATTATTTAGGGGCTAAGTGGCCGAGAACAAACTAGTGGCCTCCTCCAACAGGCGTAGAGCCCCTGGAGCTGGAGTTGTGGGCAGTTTAAGCTACCTAATGCTGGTGCTTGGGAGCCAAACTCGGGTGCGTCCTCTGCAAGAGTGGTAGACATTCTTAGTCCCGGAGCGTCTCTCCAGCCCCTCGTCATCTTTCCTCTTTCCTGGCTCTCCTCCTTGCCTTTTATCCCTTGTTTAGGAACAGGCTGACTTCTCTGGGGTTTGTAGATGTTAACTTCACAGCCATGGGGCACAGTTACAGCTTCACTGCTGGAGCTGCTTAACTCCAAGGCGCTTTCCGTGCCCCCGAGTTTCCACCGTATGTAGTGCTGCTTACTAAACTCAGATGGAAGGAGCAGGTAGGGCGGTGATACAGCAGCATCACAGTGGTCTTCAGCCACGCTTCTTCCCTAGGATAATTAGCCCAGCAGTGCAGACCGGGGCTCCACACACGCATCCCTGTGACCCCTGTGACCTAGGAGACCCTCTGAGGCTTGCTCAGGAGCGGTTTTGCCGGGAGGGAAGAAATGGGTCCTGTTTTAGGGTTTCTGTTGCTGCTGTGAAACACCATGACCAAAAGCATGGGGAGGAAAGGGTTTATCGGCTCACACTTCCACATTGCACATTGCTGTTCATTACTGAAGTCAGGACAGGAACTCCAACAGGGCAGAATTCTGGAAGCAGGAGCTGCTGCTGCTGCTGACTTGCTCCTCATGGCTTGCTCAGCCTGCTTTCATATAGAGCCTAGGACCACCAGTCCAGGGATGGCCCAATGCGCTGGGCCATCTCCCATCAATCTTAAGAAAAGTCCTCACAGATGTGTCTTATGGAGGCATTTTCTTAATTAGGTTCCCCCCTTTCAGATAATTCTAGCTTATATAAAGTTGACATGAGACTAGCCAGCACAAAGTCCTAGGCTTGGTTTGTTTTTAAACAGAAAGCATGCCCAGCATCACAGAACTGAACCAGTGTCGTATGGCCCTTCAGCTGGCATCTAAATACTGTTCTATACCTGCCAAGTACCAGGTACCATACAGCAGATCCTGGCTGTGTCCAGCCATGGGACAGTGTCAGATGCTGTGGAGCTCTGGTGACCCTTTTCTGCCCATTCCTCAGCAGGCATGGTACACCCATGCCCAGGTTTGGACTAGCCTTGTAATGTTCAAGTATTGTGTCTCCCTGAGTCTGTGTGTCAGGCCATGGGCCCTCACTCCAGGGCCTCGTTACGACCCCTTTCAAAATAAGCAGAGTTCACTAGGACAACATGGGAGAGGAAACCACAGAGATTGTCAGAATGAGAAGATGTAACTCCTGGAGGAACCATGGGGGCGAGGGTTGAGGGGACATAGCAGGGTTGACAGCTGCCAGGAACAGCCACATAACAGGAACCTGGAGCCTTCACCTGAGTACATGGGCTCTGAAGAGGTCTGGACTGCCCCCACAGGCTCTGAAGAGGTCTGGACTGCCCCCATAGGCTCTGAAGAGGTCTGGACTGCCCCCACAGGCTCTGAAGACGTCTGGACTGCCCCCACAGGCTCTGAAGAGGTCTGGACTGCCCCCACAGGCTCTGAAGACGTCTGGACTGCCCCCACAGGCTCTGAAGACGTCTGGACTGCCCCCACAGGCTCTGAAGAGGTCTGGACCCCCCACACCAGCTTCCTGGTCTATAGGCAGAAATGGAAACAGCCAAGTCCACTGGAGCTAGCACCTTTGACCTCGTGCCCTAAAGCAGACTTGCACATTTCCCTATTGAATATGACACTTGCCATGTGACATAGGGCACCAAGGAACCTTGAATACAGAACAGAGATTATGAATGTGTTTTCTTCTCTGCGATGGTCCTGCCAGTCCTTCAAGTGCTGCAGACAGCAGACTGCGAGTCAAATTGAGAAAGTTGCTGGGAATTGGAAACCCTGGAGCTGAGGCCTCACGTGCTTCCAGGGAAGGTTGGGTAGACACTGTGACATGGATGGGAAGGCAGAGCCTTGCTCTTTAGTCCTCCAGTGATGTGACCTCACATGCCAAGGTTTCTTCTGCTTTTTCAAGCCTCCTTGGAAGTCCTGTTGCCCAGCTACCACAGGTTTCCAGGGGCAGTTACTTGAGGGGCAGTAGTGATGGAGGCTTGTACCCCAAATGCACAGCAGGTCATCTTTCCCTGCAGACAGCACCGCACCCAGCATGAACACTGGGCAAACAGCAGGAAGGGAAGGCTCCTTCAGCACTACAAGGTAATGCAAGGCGACATGTCCTACCTCGTACTCCACCCAAGGCTTGGCAGTGCAGCTGCTATGGGGAGGTTGATGTGCATTTCTTGACCTGGGAAGCTGGGCAGGAGTCGCCTTGTCTGGTCAGTGAGAACAGTACACAGTACACAGAGCAGTCTGACCCTCCTAGACCCCATGTCCCTTGCTTGTCCTTACTCAAAGCCACCTCCCTCTCTAGTCCCTGGCACTGGATCATGCTCAGGGCACCTCCAGCTGTCTCAAGTGCAGAGAAGTTGCAGGATCCTGGGCTGGTGACATCGATTTCTCCTATCTGGATCACAAGCTCTGTGTGGAAGGTTCCTGCTTCTTTGTGTGTTAAATCACAGTGATGCACAGGTGTGTGTTGTGGCAGGAAGTTATGCATGAAGTTAGAGGTATCTGTTGATCAGGCTTCTTCCTGTGGCCCTGACTGTACAGTGTGTGTGTGTGTGTGTGTGTGTGTATGTGTGTGTTTCCCTCCCTCTCGGAACCTTAAAGACCACGCCAGTACTGAGACTTTAGGCCATAGGCCTGGGCACCAGCCTTCTTCAGCATTCCAGGAAGTATCCCAGTATGCAGTCTGAGCTTCCGGGTAAAGCAGACAGCCCCTGAGGGGAGGGGCAGAAGCACCAGCCCCATGTCTGTTCTCTGTGAAGGCATCAGAGGAAGACCTGTCCCAGGGGCCATCCCATGAACGTCAGACACACTGCTCAGCATGAGCCCGCAGAGAAGTCTAGGGCCAGTCCAGTACTAGTGTCTCAGGGCTCAGAGAGGACAGAGAACGGTGTCAGCTTAGCAGCAGTGTAAATGAGATTATGAAGGGTGCACAGAGGCCCACCTCCTCCTCTTCTGCCCACGCAGAGTTTGCTGCCTTTACTAGAGGTGCTGGGGATGGGCTGGGTGGGCATTGAGTTGAAAGGAGGATACGAATTTGCTAAGAGATTGTCTTGGGTCCAGAATCCCTAAGGAATCTGGAACATCACTAACAGATTAAAAAACAAAACAACAAAACATTCAACAGGGTCAGAGGGGGCAAGATCAATATCTAAAAATCAATCTAGTTTGTGTGTGCCGGCAGCAAAGAGCCTGAAAACCAGGCCAAGGAGACAAGGTCAGGAGACATCCCGTCCTGTACAGCTCCTGACCTGGGCTCTGCCAGCAGTTTACAAGCAAAGTGCTCCTGCCCTGGAATCTTCCGTTGAAATGAGATTCAGTTAATGGTAGGTGTAGCTCAGCCCAGCCCTTCAGGGAGCCTCTGTGAGGGTGTGGGGTTCCATGACCTTGGCAAGTCTATTGTCTCTGTGGCAGGGGTCACATTCTCTCTCCTCTCCCTTCTTCTCTGAGGACACAGGTCTTCGTTTTTTTTGCCCCCTAAGGGGGTATTTTAAGTTCAAATTAAGAGAACCCTACAAGTCTGATCTTTTAGTGTGAATTTCCTGCCTTTCTCAGGTGAATTTCCTGACCTTCTCACCGCACCCTGCCTGGGCTTTGGCCACCACACCCCCGCTGGTCTCAGGATGACTGCAGAGCTGTTCCTTGCCAGTCGGGCCTTGCACAGTGTGGTATTGTCCTAGGGAGATCCCACAGGATGGCCTGCTTTAGGCAGGCTATAGGAGAGGCGGCCCTGCAACTGTGTTATGTCTTTGCCTGGATTGTAGGAGAAGGACCAGTTTTCTCCTAGGTCCCCACGGCTTTGCTTCCCACCACCCTCTTGTCAGGCTGCTCATTGAGCTGTCTCCTTGGGGACCAGGACCAGCAGCCATCCCTTCCCAGCCCCTTTCATGTCGTGAAGCTGTTTGCTCAGCTTGTCGAGGTGCCGTGATAGATGGAAAGCTGCTCCGTGTTCTGTGCCGCACTTTCCCCTGCTCAGGGGAACGCCACAAGAGCGTCGTATCCACAGATGCTACTCTGTGACTGAATAGGAGATCAGCGCTGTCACAGTCATGAGTGTGAGCTCCTCTGGACCCCATGACACTCACGAGTGACTCAGCCTAGCTCCGTTGTGTGGTATCTTTGCCCCCAGCACTGTGGTTAGCTCTGGTTGAACCCCTAATACCCTGTATAATCTCATTTCCTCTGCTTCCTCAGAATCAGCTGGAGGCCCACCAAGATGAAGGGATGGTCATCTCCCACATGGCTGTGGCTGGCGTTGGCATTTGGATTGCCTTCACCTCAGGGTCCACCCTTCGCCTCTTCCACACAGAGACCTTGAAGCACCTGCAGGATGTCAACATTGATGCCCCCGTGCATAGCATGTTGCCAGGTACTCTCCGAGGGAGGGAGGGTTTTCTAGGGTCACTCTCCCATGTACAGCTTGCAGCCAGGTACCCCAGAAGGAAGGGAAGAGGGCAGCAGAGTTCCGGGAACAACAGGGACAGCCGCTGCTCACGCACATACGACCAGTGCAGTCCATGGACCCTGGGTATTCACATATGTCCCACATGTGTAGATGCACAGCCATTGTGTGTGCTACCTGGCGTGAGTTAGTGTGTGGGCAGTGTATATAAACGCATAGTTTGTATGCACAGTTATGCAGCCTGTCTGTGACTATGTTAAAGGCTTCACTAATGGCCACAATGGATATGATGGTGATACCAGAGACAAGGCAAGGTATCTTCATAGTCCTGCAGGAAATCACTGAAGACTGAACAGGGAGAGATCATGCCAGGGTGGATTTGGGGAGAGTGATCCTGCAGGAGAGGCTTGAGTGAGTCTTGCCTGCCCTTTGTCCTCAGGGTCCTGCCTAACAGGCTGCAGGGAGAGTATGACAGAGAGGTGGGGATGGAGAGCACAGGAATGGACTGAAGTTAGGAAGGAAGCAATGGGTAGTGAGGTGAGCAGGGCAACGGTTAGCGGATGTGCTCTGTTAGACGGTGTTCACATGTGGGTCACAGGCAAGCCAGTCACCATAGACGGGCGTTGCTGCTGGGCAGTGCTCACATCTTGTGCATTGGTAGCCAGGAAATGGTCTCTGCTGGGAGGCTGGGGGTGCTGTACAGTGCTTTGTTCAGGCAGCTGTGAGTTATGTGACTAATTCACACTCAGACCAGATGCTCTGTGTGTGTGTGTGTGTGTGTGTGAGAGAGAGAGAGAGAGAGAGAGAGAGAGAGAGAGAGAGAGAGAGAGAGAGAGAGAGAAAGACTGTTGTCCTTTAGAGATAGCTGAGGCCCCAGTGGTGTGGGTTGGGGAGTCTGGGTGAATTGTGATGGGGAAGGTGTCCATTGCAGAGAGCAAGGCTCTGGGGAAGGCTGCTGGCTGCTGGCCTCTGTCTTGGCTGCAGGCTGAGGCCTCTGACAGCGTCACCTATTCCCTGAGTCTGGAAGCTAGAAGTTCAAGATCAAGGTGTGAGGTTCCTGGTAGGCTATACTTTCTTGTTTGTGTACAGCTCCTTCACACATGTTCACACGGAGCAGAGAGAACAGGTTGTTCATGGACAACACCATGTTCACATGGTACAGAGAGAACAGGTTGTTCATGGACAACACCATGTTCACACGGTGCAGAGAGAACAGATTGTTCATGAACAACACCGTGTTCACACGGTGCAGAGAGAACGGGTCGTTCATGGACAACACTGTGTTCACATGGTGCAGAGAGAACGGGTCGTTCATGGACAACACCGTGTTCACATGGTGCAGAGAGAGCATCCACGCTAGTCCCTGCTGTAACAGTGCTGATTTCATCATGAGGCCAAACCTCATGCTGCACTGTGTCCTGATCTAATCTGTCCCCTCCTTCAGGTACCACCTCCTAATTTTATCACCTACAACATGAGAATTTAAGGGAATTCTGACACGTACAGTCCATCACAATTAGCATTTTTGATGCCTTGAAAAAGCACAGTTGTTCCGGGATCACAATGCAGAACAGTACATACTCTTCCTATGACATGAGGAATAATGAGGTAGAGGCAAGAAATATGGCGGCAGGAAAGATTCCCTGAGACCTGCAGAACACAGGCATCTAAGGGTTCTGCCAGGAGCAGGAGAGATTCCCTGAGACCTGCAGAACACAGGCATCTAAGGGTTCTGCCAGGAGCAGGAAAGATTCACTGAGACCCACAGAAGACAGGCATCTAGGGTCGCTGCCAGGAGCAGGAAAGATTCACTGAGACCCACAGAAGACAGGCATCTCAGGGTTCTGCCAGGAGCAGGAAAGATTCACTGAGACCCGCAGAAGACAGGCATCTAGGGTCGCTGCCAGGAGCAGGAAAGATTCCCTGAGACCCACAGAACACAGGCATCTAGGGGTGCTGCCAGGTGTTCTCTTCCACGGGATTGGCTGCTAATCATTTTTAAAAAGATACTAATAGACTTTTATTTAGTTAGGAAAATTGGGATTTATGTAATACATACTATTTTTAGAAAATAAAAACAACTTAGCATTAGGATGGCTCCCAAAACATATTGCTGGGGACCTGACTGTTTTCTTCCAAGTATTAGCCACCTGGGCAGGCGTTTGCTGTCGGAATCTATTGTCCCTTAGACAGAAACCACGTCAAATTCACCAGCTGCCAACACCTGCTTGCATCTGGCCCGAGAGTTCCATGTACTCTCTGTTGACATGGAAAGAAACAGGAGTTAGGTTGTTCTGTGATAAAGGCTTCTGGCGCCCAGGTCCTGACCCGGTACCCTGTGGCCTCCAGGGAAGCTGCCTTGGTTGCCATGGTTCCTGGAGTCCTGAGAACCAACCAAAGGAATGTTGTCTGGCCACAGTCCCTGCCACAGGGGCCCTGCTCTGCCTCGGGTTCATTCCCTTGCAGTTTCTGCCAGAGCTGTAGAGAGGAAGGAGTGGTCAGTGAGTGGGGTTTGTGGGTTGAGATTTTATGAAATTAATCCTTGTGCATGATACACTGAAACCAAACCGCAAGAACTCCAAGTGAACAGTGAGGTGGCTCTTCCTCGCCGACCCTCCTTTATCTGGTGTTCCTTACGCCCTCCATGTCCACCCAGTTTTAAAACTGAATTGTGCTGTTCTCTTCTGTCCCCTTGGTTTCCTCCTGCTGTAGAGACAGTGGGATGTACCTGGCTTCTGAGCAGATCCACTGGCAGTACGTGCCTAGACTCAGGCAAGCATGGCACATACGAGCGAGCATGCAAGCGCACATTTGCCCACTTCCTCTCCTTTGCCATACAGACCTGTGGGGATCCCTCCCTCCTGGGCAGGCAGCCAGTTCTGGTTAGGAAACACTTGGAGACCACTCAGCTTGGGTGTGCAGTGTTCTACAGCTGAGCCACACAGCACGGTGCAGTTGAGTTTCTATCCGTTCACCCTGTAGCCAGTGCTACCCCTCTTCAGCCTTCTGTTTCCACTTAGCCAAACATTGGCTTGCCCCAGCCATCTCTGCAAAGCCTGACCCTTGGCACTACTGGATTCATGGGATTGTGGGGTATGGGCCGTTCTCCAGAGGACTGCCTGTCTCACCACCTCTCTTCCCTTAGTGTTAGAGTTTGAGTCTAACGATGCCTCTTGACAGCTCATGGGTGAAAGGGATGGTTTATGAGGGCTCCGGCCTAATCCAGCGATGGAGTCATACTTTGGAGGTGTTGAGAGACAGTGGAGTCTACTTAGAGATGTGTTGCCGGGGATGGGGGGTGCTTAGGAGAGATCCCCGACCCATGCACATTCCCTTCCCAGCTACCTTGAGATGAGTGGCTCTCCTCACCACACCCTTCTGTCGTATCTCTGGCTTGCCACAGGAAGCAGTGGAGCCCTGGACTGAAGCCATGACCCAAAGTCAGTCAGACCCTTAAGTTGTTAATGTCAGCTGTTTGGTCACAGCTGTGGAACATGGACTGATACAAGCCACTTTGGACACGGCCTGTGGGACCCTCTGTCACAGGTCTTGGTCTAGTTCCATGCGGGAGGTCATCAGTCTGCTTCTTACTCATGTATGGGTGGGACAGACAGGGGTGTCAGACCAGCGTGAACTGGAAAGCCTTCAGCTGGACTGTGCTCATCAGCGCCATCTACTGTATTTTAAGTGGCTTCCCCTCCGCCTTTGGAGGCCTTGTCATGCGTGCACACACACACACACACACACACACACACACCCGTGTTCCTTTAGTGTTGATGTGCTGTCCTGCAGTGGTGGTAGGGGAGGGTAACTCGCAGCTGAGTTCTGCACGGTAAGAACTAGGTTCTGTCTGTTGTGTCCATCAGCAGTTCCTGACATCCCAGAGTGGAGCTCCATACACCACGCTCCAGGGAGAATAAAGCCAGTGTCTCCCAGCAGTGCCTGTGTGGGAGCCTGAGTGTTGAGCCACTGTTTGTACCGCAGTAAGCGCACACAAGTGTGTGTGGGAGCAGCATGGGCAAGTGTCCGTTCAGGCCATTGTTAAGAGTAATAAAGTCCAAGTAGGTCCTGCAGCTAGAGACACACTGAGTCAATAAAGGACAAAATTTGGGAAAGAAATGATACTGGAGTCATCAGAAGTTGATCAGACCTAAGGCCACACCTGGACTAATGAATCAGTTCCTAGCAAGTCAGCTTCCGCTTCCACTGGAATTCAGATCTGAGGCCATTTAACATGGGCTCCTAATGTAAACCACACTGGGCACACTGCCACCCAGCAGTAGATCTTAGATCCTGCCTGGGGCTCATCTATTAGAGCAGGCGTTGGACTCTGAGAACAGAGGCACAGGTGTGGCTGCAGCCTGGGAAGGCCCCTGTGCAGCCTCCAGCAGCCTCTGTGTGACCACACAAAGCAAGGTGACAGAGGTACTGGGGAACATTTACCCTCTATGACCCTGCTGATGGAATACGGCTACCGGAAGTGATGTGGCCAAATAAAAGGGCCAAGTGTTTTTTTGTTTTTTTTTAAAGTGTGAGTTGTACTGGTGTGGGGGGGTGGTGAGTTAAACTGCTCTCCCAGTTAGGTGAGAATCGGGGAACTCTATGCAGCACACACACACAGCAAGTTCTTACATCTATTCTCCTGCTTACCAGGACCACCTGGACATCAGGGGAAGTGAGCATTTGAAGACAGCAAACAGCCAGTTCCTGGGACAAGGTTTTACTTAGTTCCCAAATAAAAAGTAGAAAATAGTACCATCTGGGGCTTACCTGCTTTCTTTTTGTTACTAGCTTTTATTGTTACTATTATCATTGTGAATTGTTGAGGCCATTTCTTTTCGTGGTTCCTGTCCGATCGTCTTGACTTCAGGTCAGCATTTGGGGCTCAGGGGAGACCCTGCTGCTGCACACCGAAGCTCCTGTACCTCAGCATCCCTGCAGGGCCTCTGTCCTTTCCAGGCTGCTGCTGTCATCGGAATCTGATGGACTGTTCTGTGCATTCTCCTTGGGGAAATACACTCCTGACAGAAGGGACTTCTGTGAAAAGGCAATGGAACACTTCCCAGATTCTTACTATACTTAAGATAATGTAGGTGTAAAAGTGAAATTACTCTGAAAAAAATATATATATACATATATATATGTATATATATACACACACACACACACTGTTTATATATAGGAGATTCAAACAGAGAATGAAGGATTCAAGATGTATTTCTGGGTGAATGAGAATATACAGTGACTCCTTCATCTTTCGTGCTTTGATGGTAAACTGTTTTTTTGTTACACATGAGATGCCCAGTTTGCCCGTTATTTGTCTTTGGAGTGACCTTATTTACAGTAAAAGTATTTCTCAGGCTTCTTTAAAAGCCTGGCTCAGGTCAACACTCTAAAAATTATTAACTGAAAAATTCTTCTCTGTAGAAAAAAAAAGGAAAGACATTTTCCCAATGCAGAGTAGTTTCTGATGTCTGATCAGAGCCGTCAGTCACTGCGATGTCATTTGTGGCGCTTCACCTGCCCGCAGCAGCTGACCGGCGCCCGGGTGCACGGCCGCTCCTCAGGCAGCTGCTCTGAGCAGAGCTGAGGCCTTGGGTGGAAGCGGCCAGATATTCTTAGGGCTGTGGTACTTCCCATACCTCTGTGTTTTAAAAAGGAAGTCCCTCAGACTCACTGGAACTTTCCATTTTCCCATCTGTCTTCCTGTCTTCGCGTGGGGGACCCAGGGAGGACAGGTGGAGGAAGTGGCTCCTGCATGTCGGGATGACCCACTAGCCTGCCCTGGCCTGATAACACAGCTCTCAGCAATGACCGCTGTCATGGCGGCCCCTCTGGGCTCCGAAGCTCCTCTGCGTTTCTCAGCAGCCTTTGAAAGCACCCATGTGAGGATGTGGCCACTGTGGGGTTAAACTGCAGCCCTAAGGCCTGCATCATCCCAAATAGACAAATTGGGAATCTCGGGGGTTAAATACTATTTTGGCTTTTTAAAACATTACACAGATCAGTGTTGATGAAGTTAAAAATGCCTTTTATTTCTAAAATACGTGTTTTGAAGTCTAAGCATTTCATAAAAACAATCTCTGAGGACCCACAGTCCACTTTGACCCTAGTATTTGCTTGCCTTCGGCACAAACTTTGTATCAGAAACAGGCATAGCAAAATAACGTATGTTCTACAGAAAAACAGAGTCAGCAGAGCTCAGTGCCTCTGTGCTGGTCAGCGTTGGGACTGAATGCTAGGACCAGTCTTAAGACTCCTTCCCACCCAGTGACACTTCCCATGGCGGAGCTGCTCCTCCTCCTGCTCCCTCCTCCAGGGCCCTCCTCCTGCTCACTCCTCCAGGGCCCTCCTCCTGCTCACTCCTCCAGAGCCCTCCTCCTGCTCACTCCTCCTGCTCACTCCTCCAGAGCCCTCCTCCTGCTCACTCCTCCAGAGCTCTCCTCCTGCTCACTCCTCCAGAGCCCTCCTCCTGCTCACTCCTCCAGAACCCTCCTCCTGCTCACTCCTCATGCTCACTCCTCCAGAGCCCTCCTCCTGCTCACTCCTCCAGAGCCCTCCTCCTGCTCACTCCTCCAGAGCCCTCCTCCTGCTCACTCCTCCAGAGCCCTCCTCCTGCTCCCTCCTCCAGAGCCCTCCTCCTGCTCACTCCTCCAGGGCCCTCCTCCTGCTCACTCCTCCAGAGCCCTCCTCCTGCTCACTCCTCCAGAGCCCTCCTCCTGCCTGGTCAGTTTCCTGCCTATAGAGCAGGCTCAGAACAACCAGGCACCCGAGGCTTCTCTGACCACATTGTGCAGTCACCACCCCTGTTCCTTACCGTGACTAGCACCGTGCCTGTGGGGTGCACTTGCACGGAAACTCTGGAAGCCTCGAAGGCAGCGCCCCTTATCCACAGTGTGCTGCCAGTGTGTGTGTGTGTGTGTGTGTGTGTGTGTGTGAGAGAGAGAGAGAGAGAGAGAGAGAGAGAGAGAGAGAGAGAGAGAGAGAGAGAGCGCAGGCACTATGTAACTGTGTAGGAGCAGGTGGTTTAGCTCTGGGGTTGGCTCACCTCTGGCAAGGCCAGTCTGAGGAGAGACTGGAGACCTGCCATGTGCTTGCTGCTGTTCAGTTGTGGTGCATTGATGGGTCAACCTCAGAACCTTGTCTTTCTCTTCTGAAGAGGAAGTCACAGGTGTGAGCATCCTTACAGCTTGTCCTGCCACAGGTTTAGTGGTATCTTGGGAGCCTGGCCTTGATGTCTGGAGCATTTCCAGGCTGCACACCCACCCCATTACCCACTCAGCCCTGCTGCCTGAGCCAGCTGCGGGACATGGGGTCACTTAACTTCTCTTTCTTATCCAGGGCACCAACGTTTGTCCGTTACCAGCCTGCTTGTCTGTCATGGCTTGCTCATGGTTGGTACCAGCCTGGGCGTTGTTGTGGCCCTGCCAGTCCCTCGTCTTCAGGGTATCCCCAAAGTGACAGGTAAGTGGGCACAGCTACATGCCTGCCTCTTCTCAAAGTGGCTCGCCATGTTGCTGTCGTGTGGTCTTGAGGCGCTGTAGATGGCAGAGCTGCCCACTGACTTGGTTTTCATATTCTCTCCCTACTTCCATTATTCTCTCTCTCGGGTTAGAAGTTCCAGGAGAATCGCTCCTGAGAACTCATTTCATGGTGCCTCTATTACCCACTAGTTCCCTTCAGAACGTAGGATTTGCTCAGTGGAAACGGATTCCTTCTTACTGGGCGTAGAGGAAGCTGGGTAGGCACCTCTCCTCTTGAGTGTTGTTTCTGGCTGCAGTTCTTACTAGGCAGCAGCAGCTCAGCATCGTGGTCTTGAGGTTTCCACCTCAGGATGCTACTCAGAGGCAGGCCCCAACCACGAACAAAGCACGATGGGAAGGCGCAGGAAGCGCCAGCCAGGACAGAGTGTGATGGGAAAGTTTCAGTGGCATGGAAGGAGACCTCCTGAGTGCTCAGATGAGAGGTAGGAGATGCTCAGGAGTGGTTGCCTGGTCCTTCACTGAAGGAGGAGGAGGAGACTGAGAGGAACCCGGAGTGCTGACACTGCAGGTGAAACAGAGACCCTGTGTGCACACCAGGGAAGACAGCTTCCTCCTTTCTTCTTCCTCCTTCCCCCTTTCCCTCCTTTCCTTCTCTCCTTTCCTCCCCTCTCCCTCCCCCACCTTCATTTTCAGAGCTGAGGAGTAAGTCCAGGCCTCAGACAGGCTGGGCATTCACACTCACCACCCAACTACTGCCCTAGCTCAATCCACTCTTTTTAAATTTTGTTTTGTTGGGAGTGATTGATATACAGCAGATACCTCAAGTTTTAATCACCCAGTGGGTTTTTTTTTTCCTAATGTTAATGGGATAGCTGGTGGCCACACATCTGCTACCTGGCGGAGGATCTGGGGCACGGTTTATAGGTCTGAGTCCCCAGGCAGCCACCCTTGTACACTCACCCCTGACCCCTCCACACCCTTCCCTCTGTTTGATTCACGAAGCTGCTCCTCACATTACTTCCTCCTTCTGCACTGTCTGCAATAGTCACGTAGAGTGTGTCTTCCTGACACTGAACACATCAGCCTTTGATTTCTTAAGACTTAGGGAAATCCGGTACATTTGCATAGAGCAAGTGAGGAAGTATGCTGTACCCAAAGCTAAAGACTTGCTATTGTATTACTCTAGAGGTGTGTGTGTGTGTGTGTGTGTGTGTGTGTGTGTGTGTGTTGTCCATAGATTCCGAATGAAAGCATTAGATTTCCTGTAGTTACAGGCAGTTGTGAACTGCCCAGTGTGGGTCCTTGGAACTGCACCCATCCTCTGTGAGAGCACTGACTTGCTTACCACGAACTGTCGGCTTTAAGGCTCCAATAACTGAGCGTCTACAGGGAAATGACCAGGGCATTTCTGCTTTAACTAGCCCATGTGTTAGTGCTATTCTCCAAGCTGTTGCCTGGGTAGGAGTGCGAGGTCAGATCCTGCACTTGAATACCCTAAGCTGGATGTGTGTTATTAAAGACCTTTGTTACATTGTCCTCTCAGGGCGAGGCATGGTTTCCTACCATGCACATAATGGGCCTGTTAAGTTCATTGTCATGGCCACAGCTTTTCAGAAGAACAAGGACAGAGCCAGAGACAGCCCACCCTCTGGCCCTGAGCCGCAGGATGAAGACCCCAAGGATTTGCTCGGTGGCGGTGAGGACGGCACTTCTTGCTTAGGCCAGACTGACGGCAACACAGCCATTTGGTTGGGAGACTCATCGGGATTGACAGCTCAGAAGAGTGACCTGTCTTCATCCTCGGGGTCTCTGAGCCTGTTGCATAGCTCCAGCTCCCTAGAGCACAGATCTGTGGACAGCAGCCTGTGTGACCTCCTGAAGGACCCCACTGGCTCCCCAAGGAGCAGGGCTCAGCGCTCTAGGAGAGCCAAAGCCAGTTCCGCACTGGTGGTATGTGGGGGCCAGGGCCACCGGCGAGTGCACAGGAAGGCCCGGCAGCCTTCTCAGGAGGACCTGGTGTCTTCAGTGATGGTGTGGCAGATCCCACTGCTGAGCACGTAGGGTGGAGGCTGCTGCCTGGCACGAGGGTGGCAAGCAGGGACAGCTCTCAGCGGGTGCAGGCCAAGTGGCAAAGGCTGCATCCATTCCACTGGGACCAACTGGAAGCAGCGTTTGGGAAAGGAGCATGCAGCGGTCACACAGCTTCTGCCTTCTTCCACCGCACAGCTGAGTGCAGATGTGTGAGGGAGGCAGAGCAGCATTATGGCTGTTGAGTCACTGGGCAAAGTCCGGGTAGTGCTACAGTCTGCCCCGTCATTCACCCGAGGTGCCAAGTGCGCTAACGGCATCAGTTCCGGACACGCCTCAGAGAGCTGACAGGGCACTGTAGTGTCCAGTAGCATAGGAGGCCATTAACAGTTCTTAAAATCATTCTATTTGACTTAGACTCACTACTGTTATTTATATCCTATATATTTTTTTAATTCTCAGAATAAAAATTGTAACAATTTAAAAAGCCAGGTGACACATTCCAATCCAGTCAACTTGTTTTGTTTGGGAGTGACTGAGGCTTTTTCCAAAGTGACTGATACGTGTACTGTACCCTTTAACAAATAGTGTTTTTATATTGCATTTTCTATTAAAAATTAACTGTTAACATTTTAGTCAATATACTAGCTGTAGTGTTTTGCACATAATCTTTGCTTTAAGCCAAAATATCCAATACCTGTCAATATTTGGACTCCAGCTTCCATGCCAAATCATTCTTGCCTTCTCACACTAGTGACAGTAATTTCTACAGTGGGACACGTGTGGGTGCAGCCATGCAGGGATGGTGCTGGCAGAGGCTCGGTCCGTGCACTTGCTGTCAGAAAGCCAGCCCATGGTGCCGATGAGTCAGCCGCTGCCTGCATTGCCTGCCATGACGGTGTCCACCCCTCCCCCTCAAAGGACATACAGGGTCAAATGAGAGGCAGCTGCACATGTCAAGGGACACGAGTAACCTATCCTCCGTTTGCCCCACCTGTGTTTGTACATCAGTGTTTTACTTACTGGATGGCTAAGGATATTTTTTTAAAAAGCCTAATTCAGATATTCACCAGAAACACACTTCTCAGCACTTTACAAATGACTAAAAATGCTAACTTTTAGCCAAATATTTTCTAAATTGCACATATACCCAAGCTTTCTCAAACTGTTAGCTGCTATCTTGTTTGATAAAAATAAAAGACTTTTTATTTTAGAATGCAGTATTACAAGTTGTCTTTCTTTATCCACCTCCCTCCACAATAAAATCCAAAAGGGGAGGATGCTGTCCCTTCTGTCCATTCAGGCACTGTAGTGGCCAGCTGCAGAGACCGAATTGTGTGAAGGACAGCTCACGGGTGGGCCGGGAACCTCCAAGGCCCCCTGCACTTGCTGCTTCTCACGGCATATGACATCATGAGATCTTACTGACGGTTTGCAAGACCAGGGTGACCAGAGGACAGCAGAGATGCACATATTAAGTTCACGACCCTGGATGGCAGGCGCCACAAGCATTTCCACTCTGCGGATAGAAGATGTGCACGGAGCGAGCTTCACCACAGCTCAGTACCTGGGGGAAGCAGGCTGGGTGGTGAGCATCCAGCAGAGCGGAGGTGGGAGCCCAAAGGATGGCAGAGCCTGCTGTGGCCCTTTGTCTGCTGAGTCCTGGGTCTGAGAGACACAGGTGTGTCCACGCTCACTCAACAAAGCAACATGTTAAGGCCAGCATACTTAATGAGCAGCCCCTCATAAACCCATTATATGACAGAGTCACGTGAAGTTCTCTTAGGCTTGGGGATGAAGTATGAGCCCCATCGTGCTGGTACCCCTCTCTAGGACCTGCAGCCTCAGTATAAGCCTCCAGTCCTGAGAGATGTGTTTCAGGTGGTATGTTGGGTCAGCTCCTGGGGTCATGAACTTGGAGTCTCCTTGGAGACTCAAATGGAGAAGGACACCTACCACAGCCCTCAAGGCCAGCTTCTCACTGTCTTCCTGGGAAAGAGGGGAAGTAGGAAACACGATGTTTCCTCTTACAAAAGCTTCTAGCACCATCGTGACATCCGATCCTGTCTCCCAACTTCCAGAACCCCTCCAGATACAAAGGTTTTTGGGAAATTGTAAAAGTTTCGAAAGCCACAAACACATCCAACAGCCGCCTACTCTCTGCCTTGGGCTAGTGTTGCCAGGCCTTGGGTCTGAGGTCTGGGAGAGGTAAGTGGATAGGTCATCAGAGTGACATGAAATAGAGCCAAGGGATCAGAGTGTGATGATAGAACAGGTAGTCACGCCAGGGGGTGTTGGCGCACACCTTTAATCCCAGCACTCAGGAGGCAGAGGCAAGTGGATCTCTGAGTTCGAGGACAGCCAGGGGGCTACACAGGGAAACCCTGTTTCCAAAACAAACAAAAACAAAACCTGGTAGTCGGGGTTTGCCCACTAGGTCATCACCTGGACCTAGCATACAAGCAGGCCCTATAACCAGCCAGTGCTCAAGGTCCCAGTGAGGTGGTCTGGGGTAATAGGACTTCGTGTTTCCAGATCAGCACAGGAAACCCTGGGCATCCTCCTATAGATGCATCTTCTGCCCCAGAGTGCTGCAAATGCACTCAGCACTCAGTTCCTAGGAAACATGAGCAAGCTGTCCTGAGTCTCTTCTGGCACCAGCAGGCAGCTCCACCCACCCCAGGGAAAGCCAGTGGCCACCAAGGGACAGGACAGACAGGACCTCAGCTGTGGTGTTGGGCACACAGCGGTGACACTGGGGATGTGTACAGTCCTCAGGCCCAGCTGGACAGATCCTGCCTCGGAGGGTGGCCTCATCGAGGCAGGGTTGAGTGTCTTGCCGTTATTTCACAGAGATGAGCCAATGTCTGAAGCCTTTGCTGCCGGAGCCTGGAATACACTGTCGTAATTAGAAGTGTAAGTGTGGGTTCTCTTCCACCCTTCAGTGAGGACCGTCACTCAAAGTGCTCGGTACCCAGCGTTGCCTCAAGCATGGAAGACAGTGGTCAGGGCTGGTGACTACAAGATTTATTCATTGGCTCCCCACAAACAGGTGGCCCACTAGAGCCATAGTCCGGGAGGAGCCCTGACTGTCTCTATCTGCCAGAGTCTGGACATGCCTCCACCTAGCTCTGCATCCTCAGTAGCAGACGTAAGGCTTGTCAACCCCAGCTTGGTATATGCCCCAGGGACTGAGGATGAAGGCCCACATGGAGCCACGTCTTCAACTTGGAACTTTTCACCTCTACAACCTTTGGCTAAGCCACACTGCAGACCCAGCTTCCCAAGGCAGAGATTCACGTGGGGAAAGAGAAAATTCCACTAAAGAAGAACCTTAGCTCTGATCCAGGGCTTTGATAGTTCTCAACCTTCCAGTGACTGCTTCCCCATGTACTAGCCCTTCTCTGCTCTTATAAGCACACACATATCACACACATACACAGTCTATATGCACACATTTACACACATACGCAGATATGTACTTATGTGCATATGCACAAGTTCACACACATGCACAAATGTCTGTGCCCACGTGCATGCACGTAGGTCTGCACCTGCATGCATTTACACATAGTTATACACAGGTGCACACAGGTCTACATCCCTGTGCAAACACATGCACTTACACACACCTGCACACGGGTCTGCATTTATAGCCATGTATGCACACATACTTGCTCTTCTCTGCTGCTTTCCATGAGGGACTGTTTGAGCAATGTTTACTGGAGTGGAAATAGCAGTGGCAGCTGTTGGTCACCCTGGGCTTGGGGCCAGTGCTCCCTGTGATTCTGGGGAAGAATTAACCCTTTCTTGGCAAGCAGGGTTGGAAAGCCTTGGCATCTGAGAGCTTCTGTCAGTATGGGTCACTTGTGTGTTTGACACCAATAGAACTCTGCTTCCCTGTGAATGTCTTTACCCCTGGAGGACTCATTGTGGTTCCGATGTAAGACTGTGTAAAAGACAAGTTGTTGCAGAAGGAGCTCTATGTCTCAGAGAGTTTGGAATGCGCTCCCCTGCTCTGGTAGACCCAGCCATGTGGCTACTGTCCAACGCGGTTGGTTGTCAGGCGCCAGAGCTGGTCATCAATAGGACAAGAGTAGACACCTTTTACCAGCTCTTAACCTGGTCAAGACAGGGTCAGCACTGAACTAGACTTGCTGCTTCTGCTGCGCGTCTGGTGTGTGGACAGGGCACAAAGCCCAGCACACCCACTCACACACCTTGTCATCCAGGTGCATTTAACTACCATAGCCGTGGTCAGGAGGCTGTGGACTGTTGCCTGGAAACCTACCATGTAATCCTGACTGCCCTATGCAAAACCTGACAACTCTGGGATCTGGTTCAAATGGAGCTTCTGAGCCTGCCCAGTAGAACCTAGCCGTGGCCCTATAGGAGTCCAAGAAGGACAGTATCCTAAAATGCCATAATCTATCAGGAAACTGAGAGCAGGATGTTAGTGAGTGATGCCTACAGAATTCTAGGTGCGTGGAGGAGCTGTCCGCACTGGCTGGACTCCAGCCTGTCCTTCTTGAGCAAGCCTCTCAGAGACAGGCAGACACCGGGGAGACCCAGGGAGGGAAGAAGGACAGAGACTCTTGGAGATTTTCAGAGCCAGCTCTTCCAGCAGTGACGGGCCAAGGAGAGCACAGATACCTGGCGTGCATTCGAGAAGTAAAGCAGGAGGAACACATCCTCTCGACTTCTCGCGAAGAAACACAACTGCTTTCTTTAGTGTGTGTGCCCTCCACTGCCAGCTGGAAGGTGGGCCCCCTGCAGATGACAATAACCTCTCCTGGAGAATGTGCCTGCGTCCGCCCTGCTGTCAGAGTGAGGTTGGTGAAGGGAAGCTTGCCCACATCACCCCATGAGGCATGAAGACTGCATTTGCATTCTGAAACTCTCACTTAGGAGCCCCAATGGGAAGGCAGTGGAGGTGGGAGTGAAGGGGAGGCAGAGCCATCTAAAAGGGAGGAAGAGAAGGGTTCATCGGGTTGGGGATGAGGCAGGTTCACTGACTACTCAGTGCAGAGGCCACCATCATCATACAGTCTCTGGCATCCCTGGGCCCAGCAGGGAATTGTGGTAGGGCCGGGGCAGGTGGAGGGCTACTGACTGATGTGGGCATTCTCTAGGAACCAGCAGGTGCAGGCTGGTGACTCATTCAGGCAGGAGCTAGAGGAGAAGAGGTGCTCGGACTCCTTCCCACCCAGGGACAGAAGGCAAGGGCCCCACAGGGTAGCAGGGTAGCAGGGTAGGGGAGATTGCTTGTCTGGTCCTTCTAGCCAGCCCCTGCTGCTTTTCTCATTTCCTGCTCCTCCTACTGGAGAACAAACAGCTTCTGGGTGCAGGGAGAGAGGCTGTGGGGGAGGAAGTGGGGGGAGGGCATGCTCTCCTGGCACAGCAAGGCAGCTGGCCAGGCCAGCCCAGGCTGACCCACTTCCCAGGATGCTAGGAGCAGAAGCAGGAGCCAGAAAGAAAGAAAGGCTAAAGGTCTGTCTGGTGTGGTACCAGCATACGCACACTGCCATAACTTCCTCAAGTCCTGAGGGGTGAGGGTATTCAAGAGCAGCCAGCCTAGGTGACCGTATATGTTTTGGAAGGGCCATTCTGGGCCCTGCAAACCATCACCCTTTAATCCCAGACAGCAGTGGGGAAGCAGGCCAGCCTGTCTGCTCTGAACACACGGGGTCAAGTTTGCCAAGTGGTCAGGTTTCCGCCAACGTTTATGGAAATAGTCTCGGCCCAGTTTCAGACCCCGGTGCCCACCCCGCCCCAGCTGACTTCACACAGGCACGACACCTGCTTTTGCCCAAGTGAGTTTGGGGTAAGACAGAGTGAAAGAGGAATTCCAGTTTTTGCCCCCTCCCGCCAGCTGACGTCTTTGGAAAGGCATGGGGAAACAAGGCAGGGTCACCTCAGAGGACCCCTCCGGGCAGCAGTACACACAGCATGCTGTAGGTCCCCTGTCCAGACTCAGGGACAAGGCGTAAATAAGTCTTATGCTGCAGGAGGCATGCACGGTGCTGGCTGGGGCCTCTGCCTGTGTCACTCTGGCCAATGCCCTTCATTCATTGGCTTCGTTTCTGCCCAATGCTTTTGTTCACTGTTTGCGTTCTGTCTTCTGTTTTCGTCTTCTACTTTTGTTCATTTATTTCCTCGCTGCGTTGTGAATGGAATCCAGGGCCCTGCACATGCTCGACATACGCTCTTCCGCCGAGCTGCACCCCAGCCCTCATATGTTCCTTATTAAATGTTACATCTGCTATAAATGGTAGAAGAATCCATAATGGATTGGCAACATCAAATGCTTAAGGTCATCTGGTTCGTGCCCAGGCTGACTGGAAAAAAAAACAAAGCAAAACAAAAACAAAAGAACCTTCTATTTATACAGCCAGGATGCAAAACTTCTGTCTCAGTGCCATGGGGTTGTAGCCAAAAAATATCAAAGCTGGAAGCTACAAACCACAGTTCTGGGGGCACAAGCCTCTGGCCAAGGTCTCTCATGGTGGGCCCTTGGAGGGGGTCCTCTTGTGTCTACCAGCTTTTGGTGTTCTATGGCATGGAAACACACCACGGGCCATCCAGTTGCTTCCTCTCTGAACCTCTCTTGTCTTCATGACTGTGCTCTGTGTTACCTGTCTGTCTCTCTCTTCTGCCTTTGGGATGCTGGCTATGCTGGTCTTGGACCTCCCTGCCCTGACAGTCGCCTCTGTGAAAACCCTATTTTTCAATATAGTTACATTCTGAGGTGGAGATGGGAGACCACCATTTTTTTTTATGATAGTACACAATTCATCCATTAGTAATCTTTGAGGTTTCCAGAGTACACTATCTAAGGGAATTAATTAATTTAAATTTTTGAGAATTTACTACTTCAGCTATATTAGTTAAAAATGACTGGGAAATTAGTTTTTGTGGTGATGGATGTCTTAGTTTTACTTGGATTCCTGTTATGTTAAACTATGGCACCAAAGCCATTGTTGATGTTCCAAGCTGCATGGCAAAAGAGAACAGATTTGTGTGACAACATGTACCTTGGCTGCCAGGGCTGGCACAGGACCAACCAAAGCCTGTGCATTTTGGCTCCCGGGGCTGTGCCTTCTGCAGTACAGAGCGGTCCCCCTCTTCCAGGATGTCCATCTGGAGCTTCCTGATCACTGACCACATGTACAAGGATCCTGCCATTTGAAGTGAGTCAAACCACTTTGGGAGGCATAGCTCATGGGCACATTTACACTGTACATTTACACATTTACTGTATATGGTGTCTCTTGCCTGAAATCTGAAATCATAGCACTTGAGAGTCTGAGGCAGGAGGGTTGCCATGAGTTCAAGGTCTATCTGGGACACATCATTTGTCCTTGTCAAAACACCAAAACCAAACTGTTGTAGGATACTTATCTATGCAAAAATGTGTTGCATCTTTAATATGCAAATATGTGTTTTATTTTTAACTATGCAAAGATGTGTTGCATTTATTTATGGTACAGAATATTTGTCTAACTATGTAAAGATGTATTGCATTTGTTTGCTGTGGGACAATGGTCTGCATCCTGTCAATTATATTTTAAATAAACACTGATTGGCCAGTAGCCAGACAGGAAGTATGGGTGGTGCAACCAGACAGGAAGTAGAGGCGGGTCAATGAGAACAGGAGAATTCTGGGAAGAAGGAAGTACCTTCTGCAGTCCTGTCCCAGCCACAGAAAAAGCAAGATATGACTGCCCCACCACCAAATAAGGTACCGAGCCATGTGGTCAACACAGATAAGAATAATGGGCTAATATAAGTTGTAAGAGTTAATAAGAAGCCTGAGCTAATAGGCCAATCAGTTTATAACTAATGTAGACCTCTCTGTGATTTCTTTAACGACTACAGGAACCTGACAGGACAGAAAACTCAGTCAATAATTGTTTATGTTCAGGAGTATTTGCTTAGCTATGTAAAGATGTTTTGCTTTTCTCTAATTATGTAAAGACGTGTTGCTATTTTCCCTTGCCTGCACCTGATTGGTCTAATAAAAAGCTAACCGGCTGCTAGTGAGGGAGGAGGTACAGGTGGAACTTCCCAGTAGGGATGAGTAAGTAGGAGGAGGAATTTAGGCTCAAAGATAAAAGGAAAGGAGATGGCAGGGAGAAGCCAGGGGCCGGCCAGACAAACACAGGAACTGGAAAAGTAGGGCAAAAAGAATGAAAGAGAAGTAAAAAGCCCCAGGACAAAGTACAGCTGAATGGAAACAGGTTAAGTTCAAAGAGCTAGTGGGACAAGCGTAAGCTAAGGCCAAGCATTCATAACTAATAGTACATTTCCATGTCTTCATTTGGGAGCTGGTTGGCAGCCCAAAGAAAATGCCAACCACATCAAACTGACAATATTTAATTTATAACAAAACATGATCAAGATGGAGGGAGTTCCATGTGTTCTCGTTGGCGCTCATAGCCTTCCTGTTTTGTATTCTGTAGCAAGGAGCTCTGTTTATCTGGAAAGGTAGCATTTCATCACCAAAGAACAATGCTTTGGCCTGGGTGGGAGGGGAACACTGCTCTACCTGTATAAAACGTGTGACCAGGAACAAGTCCATTACATTTCACGAACAACGAATTTCCTTCCCTGTGACAAAGGACCGTGTCGTCTATAGACTGCAAATCCCAGCTCCTTAAGCCCATATGATAATCAGCTGTGGGTCACAGAGCTGATTAGACAACAGTAGAAGGATGTGCAAAAGCCAAGCATCTATCTGAAACCAAACGTGTAATGGATTCAGGTGTTTCTTGCAGCGCTCACCCGTGTGTCAGGACGCTTAACTGCAGCCATGGTTCTGAGCACACGGCGTATGCAATCTGCAGTGTGCATGCTGTCATGCCCAATGGTGCCATTGGATGTTCCCTGCAACATCTTGGTGCAAATTCAATGCTAATGTCAGGAAGAGCAGTGTTTTCAGTGTATGTTCAGATTGTCTGCTCTCGCAGAAACAGTGTTAATTACAGAAAATGAAGACTCTCAGTATTTTCCTCCTGTCAACTCTCAGCATGTCAGTATCAAAATTAGTGTTATTTTGATTGAATATTTCATTTTTAAAATTGCTGTTGTTAGTTGCTTACTTGAGTTTCATAAAAAAATGTTCAATGAATTTTGTCTTAGAATTAGGAAAAATTCCCATGACTTATGAAACGGTCCCACACATAACTTCTGCCATTCCATACTACATATTTACATGGAATAGTGTTCTTAGCATTCACAATTATAAAGTAAAAATATCATCTCAGGGCTGAAAAGATGGCTGAGCAGTTAAGAGTGTGAACTGTACTTCTGGCCAGCTCGGTTTAGCTCCCAGCGCACCTGCCATGTGGTGGCTCCCTAGCTCGTCTGCCTGTACCGCCAGCTCCAGAGGAGCTGACACCTTTGGCATCCATGGGCCCCTCGCATGTACACACCCCACACAACATGTAACACACAAATATGTAATTTAAAAAAATAAAATCTTGAAAACATTATCAATCAACTCTGGAAAAAGCAACAGGGATGCCTTGTGTCCTACAAGATCAAATGATCAGTGGAAATTTATTTTTTTCTCAAAAATAAACAAACACACCCATCTCATTATTTCCTTTAATAGACGGTAAAACCGTACATACCAAATGATTAATTTAAAATAAATTTCTTTATGATTCATCATTCATACAAGTTTGGTTTGTATACTCACGAAAGTGGAATATCCTTCCACTGCAGTTTATCTTCAGTTTCTTAACATGTTTTTAAGAATATCTGAACTATTAAGTTTTTATTTCCTTTTAAAGCTATTCTCAAAAAAAAATGTTTACTAGGATTCCCACTAAACCTGCCGGCTTATTAAGGGGATGATTGAGGTACTCACTCGATAAGGATTTATCTCCTCTCGGGAACTGATAACCGCTGAACAGTCTACCTGAACCTCCAGCCCACAGAGAACAGTATCAAAGACAAGGAGCCTCAGACATCTGGGCTAAACCCGCATCCCCGTCACTCAGAGCTTTCAACCCAGGAGGATGTGGAACTTAGGAATGCATTCTTGTCGTCGTAGTCAGTGCTAAGGCCGGAGGTATCAGCTCAGACTGGGGTCATCTGTACTTTAAAGTGCCTGGAAGGACCTGGCCTGCAGGATCATCTCACACGAGGCATCCATTTCCATAACCACCTCACTGGACACATCACACAACACACGCCATGTGACCTCTGAGTCCCAGGTTCTTAGGCACTGGTCTGCAGTGTGTGAAGAGAGAGGAGGGATCGAGCCACACAGCCACAGCATTTAAGAAGCCTCTGGAAGAATCCATATACAGCTTCATCACTGCACTGCGGGGAGTGACTTGGTCAGACAAGGCAGACTTAAGGGAGTCCCATGGGGGCAGCTTCCCTCTTACACAGCATGCATTGGATTTCAAAGAACCAACAAACATCTAATTATTTATTTTTATGCCAAGAAGTTGGAAGTACGTAGAGTAACTGGCGCCATTCCTGACCATTATTGGAATTTAATTGCTTGGGGGAATGGGGAGCAGTGCAGTACATGGAGTTTTCTGATATATATCCCAGGGACTGTCTGGTGGGGCATGAGCAAGAAAACAATACCCAGTATCTGACAGGAGTCAACCAAAGCACTTGAGAATAGGAAGGAGTTCTGTGACTATGACCTACAGGTCACCTGCCCACCTGCTTCTTCTACTTCCCCCATATAGGTACAGGTAAAGCTGAGAGTTCTCAGGGCAATGATAGAATCAGGTGAACACCTTCCCTGGAGAAAGATGGCTCCACCCCCAATATGTAGCACACACCATCTCCTTCAGTCTGAGATGGGTACTGTAATGGCAGCAGAGAGAATCTCGTCCCTGTCAGGTTTGTTAAGGGTGACTGTATCAGAGGTTTAGTCTGTGGAGACCGAATGCTGCTAGTGGCCTGGACCTACCCCCTTGTACTGGACACCCAAGGTGTAAAAGGTTCAGTCAGCATCACATCTGACTTTGGCAGATACCCATTGTCTTAGGGTTTTTATCACTGTGAAGGGACACTATGGCCACAGCAACTCTTACGAAGGAAAACATTTAATTGGGGCTGGCTTATAGTTCAGAGATTCAGTCCATTATCATCATGGTGGGACATGGTGGTGTGCAGGCAGACATGGTGCTGGAGAAGTAGCTGAGACTTTTGCTTCCTGCAGGCAACAGGAAGTGATCTGATGGTCTGAGCAAAGCTTGAGCAAAAGAGACCTCAAAACCCACCCCCACAGTGACACACTTCCTCCCACTAGACCACACCCACTTATACAAGGCTACATCTCCTAATAGTGTCAGGCTGTTGGGGGGGAAGGTGAAGGCCATTTTCTTTCATGGTGGTGCGTCTTCATGCTTCTCAAGTCCACGGTGCTGTTAGGGTTTTTCCGGGACAGGAGGATTTAATAGCATATACTGTTACTCCCATCAGGATCGCAATCCTGGTCAGTTTCAGGACCTCCGAAGGCACAAAGACCTTCCAACGTGGGGCGGATGTCCGTGACCATTTTCTTTTCTCTTTTCTTTTTTTGTTTTTTTTTTTTTTTTGTTTTTCGAGACAGGGTTTCTCTGTAGCTTTGGAGCCTGTCCTGGAACTAGCTCTTGTAGACCAGGTTGGCCTCGAACTCACAGAGATCTGCCTGCCTCTGCCTCCCAAGTGCTGGGATTAAAGGTGTGTGCCACCACCACCCGGCTCCATGAACATTTTCTTAAAAAGTGAAGAACTAAAGGAAGTAATTGAGACTACCTTCCCAGAGTCTAGTGCAGCAGGGTTATGGGGTAACCCCATGTGTTCCCCTACTTCACTGTTTATAGACTCTAGTTTCAGTGAAATTGATGAAATTTGCAGAGGTGTGGTAGTTGGAAGTTCTTTGTTAAAAATCCCTGGGTGACAGGGGTAGTAGAGAGGGCGGGGGGTAGATTGGGGTGGACCAATCCCACATGGTCCTATGGGAGAAGAAAAAGATGGAGAAGGACAACAGTGATTCTCCCAGCATTCAGAGCTGGGATGATGGGCGCTCGCGGTGTAGGGGAAGCCAAGAAGAGGCTGTTTCCCGGTCAGCCTTCTGCCTCTTCACCACCCACGTGTAAACAGAAACACACTAAGGGACCTCAAGAGTCTCTCGCATGTTTGAGGAAAAACTGAAATTAATAATGAAAAGGATCTCAGCCTCAAGATTGCCTATTTGTGTTGTAACCAACAGAAAATGGAAGGTTTAATTCCTGCAGTTTGCAGCTTTCTGCCCACATTGATGCCTGGCTAATGAACAAGAAGGGTTTTTACAACTTTGGTATTGAACTCAGAAGGGCTGATGGTATAAATTGGCCAAGCATATCAAAGCCGGGAAGAAAGCAAATGTCCAAGTCCTCTCTCCTCTGAAATCTAGCCATGGGTGATTTGCATAAAGCTTTTAAAAGTAGCATTACCCGGCCCAACCCTGACTTGTCTCACTCACACACCCAGGCTGTCCACGTAGGAGGGAAGGCCTTGTCTAGACACCAGGAAACGTCTGCCGGTTGGTACGTTTCTCTATCCCGAACTTTTTAAAGATTCCAAAAATTATAGTTTTTAATTACTATGCGTGGCATCGTCTCTTACAGAGACTCAGTGGGGCCAGGGCGCAGCAGCACTGGAGGTCCAACAGCCAAGACCGCCATAGACGGTACCCATCCTAGCGCTTGACACCTGTTTCCGCTGCCTTTTGGGTTTGAGGAAGACTCAACAGGTCATGCCCACAAGGTGCAGCGGGGTCTCCTTACTGGAGGCGCCCCGTGCTCAGTGGAGCAGTTGTCAAGCAGTTGTTGGCTGCCACAAGCGAGCCCCGGGCCTCTGCTCCCCGGGGATGGAAAGGGTTAAGTGCGGAGGCGCGGGAGCAGCGGCAGAGCGCGGGGGCCCGGCTCTCACTAGGCCGTCGGAGGGCGAGCTCAGCCAGCAGCCCCCCAACCCGGAGGCTGCGCGCGGGATCGCGACGAGGTGCACGCGCGCTCGGGCCGTGGGCGGGCGCCCAGCTCGCGCTCCCTGCAAGCGCAGGGCGCACGAAAGGAGTGAGCGGCCGCGGGCAGCCCAGCGGCTGGCGGGGGGAGCAGAGGAGCCCGGCGCGCTCCCGGCGGCGGGAAGGCGCGCAGCATCGCGGCGCTCGCTCGTACAGGTGCGTGGAGGCTTCGCCCGCGGACCCTCCCCCCCCAATCCACCGCCGCGCTCGTACAGGTGCGCGCGAATGTTCGCATACGCATGCGCGCCTGAGAACCCCCTGGCCAGGCTGCGTGTCCTGGGCTCGGGTGGGCGCAGGGGTGAAGGGAGAGAGCGGCGAGCTGCGAGCGATGAGGTAGGGGACCGGGCGCGGCCTGCGGGACTCTGGTGGTTGGAGACCTTGGGGATGGAAGGCGGGGGGGGGGGGGGGGGGGGGGTGTCTGTTCTTGGCAGGAAGTGGGCACTGGTGCGGGGCTGGAGGGGGAGGGCGGGTTCTTCCTAGGTAAGCATCGGGCTGGGCGTGGGAGGGCGGCCGGCGACAGTGAGTCTCCCGCGCGTGCCCCTCCCAGGCCTGGGTCCAACCGCTCCCTCCTGCGGCGCCGGGTTTTTTACTGGGGGGGGGGGGGTGGAGGTAGGGACGCGGCACTAGCTCGAAATATGTACATGGTTTGTTGCTCCTGGACCCGGGGCTCTTATGCTGTCTGTCCCCTTCGCCACGCATGATCTGCGGGGGCGTGCGGGCCAAGGCACAACCACACTTTCCGTTCCGAGAGCCTCGGCTCATGGAGCCAGACGGCGGGTCGGGGATGCCTGGTGGCCTGCGCGGGGACGTGCCTGACAGCTCGGTGGTGAGGGGATGGAAGGAGGAAAGCGCGCTGCATTTAAATTAGGACCGAGTGCATCGACTTGCTTGCAGCCAGGCGACGAAGCTGGCAGTGGAGCCCCAGCCTTCCCGGAACCCTGCCAGCTCCGCTGCGCGGCTGGGACAGCCCCCTCCAGGGCGGTGGGGTCAGGTCCTGGAGAGTTCCTCTCGGTTGGACCACTGCACCTGTAGCGCTAGACAGGAGGATTGTCAGGCCAACATTTTTAGCTTTTCTAAAGGACTACTTTTCCTCCCCTGCTAGTATCTATTCCGGAGACAGGAAAAGCACGTCATCGCGGTGAGCACTTTTACTTCCACTCAGCCTACTCGGGAGCTTTTCTTGCAGTTCCTTGGTTCCCCGCGGGTTCCCAGCACCCCTCCACTTCCCACTGAATCGCAGTTACTCGGTCTCTAATTAGTAACCCCCTGGCTGTCTGTCAATGGCGCCCTTAAGCCTTTCATCCTGAGCGGCTCCTATTATTAGAACCCTCCCCGCCTCAAGTCTTGCCAGGCAGAAGGGAGCTTTCCCGGGTACCAGAGTTGCTGGGAGAAACCAGTGTCCCCGTGCTGATTCATTAGATGCTCCAATGCTCCCTTCTGGTGTAACTCACCTAAGGTTCTGATGAGAAAAAAATTCTACAGAGATTTTCAATGCCAGCTACGAGAAATGGCCCATCATATCAATAGGAAAGTACAGAGGGGAAATACTTAAAATATTTTGCTTGCAGTATGGAAGGTCATCTCTGGTTAAGGAGGAAGGAGAAAGCCTTAAATGCAGCTCTTTACAAGCCCTTCCCAGCAACGCCATCTTAGGGGTCACAACGCCATCTTGGGGGCCACTACGCCCTGAGAGGATGGAAGGGTCTATCTTTTGAGATCACATCACCACTTTGTTCCCCGCTGCCGGAGGTCTCTGATGGGGTATATCCCAGTACAAGTCACAGCATGAACAAAGGGACTTGCACTATGCTTTCTGAGCCAAGCAGCTCTCCCCTTGCCAGCGCTCCATCCAAGCTCATATTTCAGACGTTTCCTAAACACCAACGGCATAGTTTACTGTGTAATAACAGCTTGGTGCAAATCTGGATCCACTTAGGCAGTGGCAGTGATTCCCTGGACCGCCCTGCATGGAGGCCTGTGGTCAAAACAGACCCAGGCGACTGGGTATCTGGACTGCTGGGTATCGGGACTGCATGGGGTAGAGCAGAATGCATTCAATGGAAACCAGCCCAGCCTCCTGTGAGTCCCTGCAATCCAGCCCTGGCTGCGCTGTTCTTTCTACACCAAGAGTGTTAGTACCAGCAAATGTTTGTAGAAGATTTACAGTGTAGGACTTTTATAATAAAATGCAAACTTCTAGGAGTCTGTTTTGGAAGCGTTCTGGCTCCTGCTAGACAGAGTATCATAATTAAATATTGCCTTGGAAACTGAGGTCCAGTGAGACAGCTGAACACTCTTTCAGTGATGCTTGTTGATGTCTGCTTTGAGTGTGGTGTCATCCCAGTTTCTAGGTCCATAATTCTGGGTACCATCAACCGGATCTCCCTGCCTGTGCATCTTAGACTTGAAAACATGGAGCATGAAGCGTGTCCTGTCAGTACTTGTGTAAGAGCTCCGGAGGGAGTGTGAACATCCCATAAACATACATAATGAAGACTCCTGATGTGACCAGGGGATTGGCATGGTGCATCAACAGGGACTTTCACATGCAAGGGCCCTAAAGTGTGAGGCAGATCACTAGGGTAGGCCGGAGAGGAATGCTTGGAAAGCCTGTCTGTGTCTTCAGTTCACAGACATTGTCGAAGCTCGACACTGGAAGGCAGGATGAAGGGGCACCTGGCTCAGAATGGAGACCCCAAGTCAAAGGGAGAGCCTGAAGATGGCGGGTGTGGGAAGAGGTTGCATAAATAAAAGGCTTTGTCGGGATGTTTGGGGTCTTTATTTTGGTTAAGAACGCTTAGAGCCACACAGCTGTGGCGTCTGCCTTCACTGAATCTGGGGTCCCTGAGCGTCATCCATCTTCTGCTTCTGCTGCTGTGGTGGTCTCTACGCAGGATGTGGACATCTGCTTTAGGATGCCTTGGTCAGCGCAACCCTTTAGAACACCCATCTTCTGAGACTGGGCCTTTGTTTCCCACCACAGGGAATGCAGTCCTCAATTCAAGGACCACGACTCCTGGTTCTCACGGCTGAGAAAACGTGATGGCTTCAACAATAGCATCCATTCATTTTGGCTGCCATCCTGAAGTCTTAGCGGTGGCATGTCTGCCAATCAGTGCCAGATGTGGCAGCCTGGAGGCAGGGCTTGAGTCACGGAAAGCTGCTGTTCACTTCTGGCATGGCTGGGCAGAGGCCGCTGGACCTGTTAATTATCTGTGTGTCAACTTCTTCCCTGGCGAATCACGGGCTGTAAGGAGCGTGGTCCTAAGAAAGAGTCCTGTGGAAGCCGGACCACTTTTCCTGGGGAGCCTTTAGTCACATAGTGCCATTTTCGTTACAGTCACAGCCTGCTGAGTGCAGGAAGAGCTGGACTTCACCACTAGGAGCTCTGTCCTCTCTTGCCCCAGGGAGAGTCCTGCACAGGTCACATCTAAGAGATGTCTTTGGAAAGTGTCACTTGTCAAGTCAGACCTCCGACTCATGACTCCAATCCCTCTTCCCTGAGAAGAGGGTCAGAAATCTCAATACCTTACACTCTCTTGGGGGTCCACAGTCCTTAAGTCCTGTTACTGGATGAAGGAGCTGCCTTGAGCCCTTCCTATCCATTCGAAGGCCTGTGCACCCAAGAGGGAAGATGTTTGTCCTACACCTGTAGGTACCACAACGGGCAGCACGGGGGCACTGTCGATCTTGCCAGTGTTCCTCGGATAGCCACGAGACATGAGTGTGCATGAGTGTGTGTGTGTGTGTGTGTGTGTGTGAGAGAGAGAGAGAGAGAGAGAGAGAGAGAGAGAGAGAGAGAGAGATGTGACAAAAATAACTGCCAAGGAATTAAGGGAAAAGGGATTTGTTCTGGTTCATGGTTTGCTGCCTGGACCACATGTCGGGGAAGGCATGGCAGTGAGAACGTTGCTCTCTGGACCACATGGCGGGGAAGGTGGGGCAGCAAGAAAGGGAAGAGGCTGGGGGTTGCATTTGCAGTCAGGGAGCAGGATGGAAGCTGGCGCTCAGCATGCTTCTTCCGTTTCCCTTTTTATTCAGCACAAGGATGGTGCTGCCCACATTCAGGGTGGGTCTTCTCTTTAGAGGTGTCTCTCGATGATTCCAAAGCCAGTCAAATTGGCACTGAAGATTAACCACAACCAAGGACCCATGGGTGGAGCAGCTCAGCAGGCAGGTGCCCAGGTCCTGAACTCTGAATGTGGTTTCTTCTTATACGACTCAACGTTGAAGCTTGGTCCCGGTTATGGATTGGGTTTGAAGTGTCCCCTGAAAGGCTTGTTTTGGAGGCTTGGTTCCTGATGACATATACTTGATCGTTTGGAGGTCGGTGCTGCCCCTGTGCCAGCTCTTGTTGTGCTTGGTTCATTGTGAGTCCACTTCTCACGTTTGCCTCCTCTGAAGGTGGCATTTGTCCATTGCTTCTGGCCATGCCTGTGCCAGAAGCCATGCAGACGGCCAGAGCTGTGTCCTTGGACTTCCCAGGCCTCAGAGATAAATAACTTTCTATATTTTATAAACGTCCCGGTCTCAGGTGTCCGGTTACAACCACAGAAAATGTGTTAGTACACCAGGAAGAGCCGATGGTGCAGCATGAGCCCGGAGGGTGAATTCTCTCTTCCTCAGACGCCTCCATCTCTTGGCAAGGCCCACTCAGAAAATGGAGGACATCTAGTTTTATTCATATGCTGACTTTGTGCTAGCCTTGTCTGAACAGTGACATATAGATTGATGTCCAGGTGACATATAGATTGATGCTTGACCAAACATCTGAGCAGTGTGGTACACTTACATGGATGATAAAAACCAATCATTTTCTCATCTCTTGGTGGGAAGGGGAACTGAGAGACTGATAAGCCCTTGGCCCATAGCTATCCTAAGACAGCCAGGTACAAACTAGATGTAGCTTGGTCCTGGCCCTCTGTGGAATGTCTGCTGTTTGCTGCAAAGCGACCTTCTCTGCCTGTGTTCTGCCCCCGCAGTACCTCCTGAGCCTAACATGCTGTTTCATCTTGTACTGCATCTGTTTCCTTTAGCTGGAGCTGGCCGCATCTCACCCCATCCAATTTTCAATTGTCTTAAAACGTCCCGAATTCCCAGGGATCTCTGGGGACCCATGCCGCTAGACGAAAGCCGCAAGTGCACATCCCATCTGTACAGAGTGTTTCCTTCACCTGGGCTTCCGCAAGCCTGCCCTGAGTAAAAGTGCTCACAGTTCCCAAAGGCTCTGCGCTCTGCTGAAAGGAACCACAGAGCCCCGTGCTTCTCTTCCTTGACCGTTTCCTGGGGGCCAACCTGGTGAGGCAGCATCATGGAAACTGGAACAGGCACCTGCAGTAGACTTGTTAAATATAGGAGTCTTTTTTTGTGGGGGGGGGGAGTCTTTTTTTTTTAATTGAATTTTATTGAGCTCTACATTTTTCTCTGCTCCCCTCCCTGCCTCTCCCCTTTCCCTTCAGCCCTTCCCCAAGGTCCCGATGCTCCCAGTTTACTCTGGAGATCTTGTCTTTTTCTCCCTCCCATGTGCATTAAATATGGGAGTCTTAACAAAGAAGGAGAGAAGGATAAAGCAGCTAGGACCGCAAAAACAAACAGAAAAGACTGAAGGAAAAGTGAGAGTAAGCCTTACCCGCCTTCCTCCTGGATAACATGGGTTCGGTTCTCCAAAAAGCACATTTCAGCTACTTTCCAGAGAAGATTCAACTAATGCCGCCTGTGAGAAGCAGGCTTCCCTTTTTAAGGTTAAACTGCACACAGTGAGGGGGCAGAGAGATCTACCAGGTGAGAGGAGCCTGCGGGACTGTGGGTGGCTGTGCTTGTGGCCAATGAAACAAGCTAAATCAGAACCTTTATGGCCAAAGGCACTCTGTACTGTAGGCGCACATGCAATGATAGTAATTAGAACATTAGAGTCTTAATTGTGATGAAGCACTATGACCGAAAGCAGCTTGGGGGAGGGAAGGGTTTATTTGGCTTACACTTCCATATTCATTACTGAAGGAAGCCAGGACAGGAACTCAAACAGGACAGGAATCTGGAGACAGGGACTTATGCAGATGCCGTGGAGGAGTGCTGCTTACTGGCTTGCTCCCCATGTCTTGCTCAGTCTGCTTTCTTCTGGAATCTAGGACCACCAGCCCAGGGGTGGAAGTACCCACAGTGGGCTGGCCCCTCCCCATCAATCACTAATTAAGAACACGCTCTACAGGCCTGCCTACAGCCTGATCTAGGGAGGCATTTTCTCAGTTGAGGTTCCCTCCTCTCTGTAGTGTGTGTCGAGTGGACGTAAAGCTAGCCAGCATAAAGAGCAATAACAATAATAATGCAGAGATTAGTTTATCAGACCGGCGGTGTTAAGTTGCTAAACTCACTTGTTCTTGGGGCCAGGTGTCTGGAAGGTTGACAGAGCATGTAGGGCTGTTTGGCTTAGAGACTGTGGGTGCCCAGAGCCAGCAGGAACCTGCTGTGTCCTCCCCCTTCCCAGAGGAGAGGGACACCTGGAACCCTGCCCTCCTAAGACAGCCTATTCCTTTCCACACAGTGTCTGTGTCCCTGCCTTCTCTGCTGCTGTCTGGTAAAGTGTGACATTCTTAGGGGTGTCCCGAATGTGCTCATGGGACCGAGGAAGCGCCTTCAGAAAATGAAAAGTGCCTTTGTGGGATTCTGGCAAAGGCCAGTCCAGGCTGAACCACTCTCACAAGACCCCCTCAGAGAGGAGGCACTGATGTCTGTAGGAAGGCTGCCCACAGAAGCTGCAAGGGTATTGGGGCACCCATGTGACCTTTGGCTCCAAAGGGAGATAATTGTAAATCCTCACTGCAGAGTGCCCTTGGGACCCTGTGCTGAGGTTGGCTCGCAGCCACTCCTTTCTCCGTACTTTACCCTTATCCAGCACACTTGGAAGGTTTCCAGCTCCCAGAGGGCGTCAGCACTGGGGTGTGGGACAAGGCCATCCCATAACACAACTCTCCCAGGCCACGCCAGTCACATGAGATGCTACAGCCTGTTCTGGGGTGACCAGGATGGCTCCCCAAGTGCAGGCCCAAGAAGGAGCTCCTGGGAAGGTCTCCCGAGTATGGCAACACCTGGCCCTGATGGCTTTTGCCTTACCCTTCTCCCCCATTCCCACTACCTCCATAAACCGTTAGATTACACTCCTAAAGCTAGCCCCCAAGGTCTATTCCCTTATTTGGCGACTTACTCCTAAAGCTGGCTATCAAGGTCCAGCAATCAAAGTATTGAAATCCAGCAATCAAAAGCTCCCTTTTGACCACCCCAGTTAATATGCCCAATCAAAATTAACCAATGCATCTTCTCATGGGGTTTTCCTCTTTCCCTTTATAAACTCCCACTTGTCCAGCCTATATTTGTCTCCTGTCCATCTTGAGACAGTCCTTTGTCCCTCTGAGGCAAATATCCCTTCCCCATCTCCCCTCTTCTTTTCTTCTCCCTCCTCTATCTCCTGTCTTTGTCTCTTATTCCCTGACCTCTGTCTCTCTGGGGCAAGTAAATCTCCTTTGTGCTGAGAACTCCGTCTCGGGGTGTCTTGTGCTGACATCGAGGCCCTTTCACCCTGAGTGTTCTACAGAGGCTACCTTCAAACCTGCTTGTTGGGGGAACCGAAATAAAAACGACAACATTGAGAAGTCCGTGACAGTGAGGAAAGTGTCTGGAATTTAAGGTTCCAAGTTCATTGCCGGGGCTAATTGTGGGTAGATTTCGCATCCACGGGTGTCGCCGCCTCTTGTAACCTTGGAACTAGAAATGGTCTTCTTGTTCTTGCCCTTCAGACCCCAGGTTCTGATGCTTACTTCCACACAGCGGTTAAACTGTGAAAGTCACTGGAAAGAGCCCTGCTCATCTTTGCCCTGCTGCACATCCAGTTAACCTAATTAGTGGAGGCCATCATGTGACCAAGCTAGGGTGCCCCGCCCCAGCCTTCCTGTCTCAGCATCATCTCTTCCAGGCCCCCTCTTCCTGACCTCCAAACAGGAAGCGTATCTTTGGACACCGTAACTGTGATGAAAAGAATCCTGTTTTCTCTCTGGCCCCGAAGCAGTTAACACCTGATGTTTAGGCTGAACAGGACGTTCCAGTCAGGAACATCCTATGTTTGAGAACTGACAGTTTTCACGATGCAGGCACTGTAGATGAGGAGAGCAAAGGAGCTGGAATCTGGCTGGCTTTAAGTTTGTCCCCACTGTGGAATCAAGTGTGCTGACCAGAAGATGCAGTTTGGGGCCTGCCTGGGTTTGGGCAGTCCTGACGCTGTTGCCACTGTGTGATCTTGCCCAAGTTTTAGTTTATAAACCCAAGAGCTCACAAGTTTAGAAATTATACCATGTGAGTGTTCCTTTTGAACACTGTTTCATTTGCCTAGAACATGAGTAACCACATAAGTCACTTAGCTGTCATGTCCCTTGTCTGGTGACAATCTTACTTTGTCTGGGATTTCACACCTTGTATTTAGTGTAGGCCAGCTCACACCACTGAAGAGTCTGTCACTGGAGCGTCCAGAGTAACAAATTACAAATTAAAAGACTTTGAACAAACACAAACTATCAGAACAGAAAAGGAGGCACTCCTGTTCCTGAGATTGAATGTGTTATTGTCGGTCCTTTGATGTTCACTCATTCTGAGAAGCCCGATAGCACAAACAAAGCAGGAGGAAACGCCCCTGTACTTCACACGTAGAGTCTGCCCAAAGACCTGTCTCACCTCCCTTCCTGTGTTTTCCACTTTGCAAGCGACCGGCAGCATTTTTATATTTAAGAAAGCGTGTAGGTGGCATTACAGGTAACATCTGGCCAATCTTCAAAAAGGCGGAATTGTGTTTGTGGGATTCACTATGGTTGGTCCGTGCGGATTTGAGCTCGTCGATTTTAAGGTAAAGTTAGCAGTGCTGAAGAATAAGAATCAAGATCTTTTATCTTTTGCTTCTGTCTGAAAGGACAAGACAGGCTCTCCCTGCACATCACTGCTTGCTTTAATTCTTCCAAAGACGCTCATGGTTCTCTTTGTGGCCAAGGTGACAGAACTCTGTGACTACCTGAGATCTCGCTGCCCCACTGGTTCTGAGGTTCCTTACAGCCCATTGGCCACTCTCCTGGGGAGCCAGGCTCACTCCCACAGGCCTTCGAGTCTCCCACTGGCCTCAGTAGAAATTTCATATTCTCTGGAAGCATCACCTGCCCTGGAAGTTAGGTCCTGTCATGACATCTTAGGTCTTGTGTCCACACTTAGCTGGTCATGGCATCTGATTCCATTTGAACATGTGGTAGCTTAGTCTGTCTCCTGACACAGCTCCAGAGGGTGAGGACTAACTGATGTCTGGTCTCATCCAGGTGCTCAGCCTTGTGTACCCAGCCCATGGTAGGTGCTTCGTGTTCATCTGATAATGACTACTGATAAGTATTGTCCAGTTCTGGAGGACCAGTCAGAACCTGAGTGGATGCTTGGAAAAGCTGCAGGTTCATCAGTCTTGCTGGCCTCTCATTTCTGACGCCTGCACCTGTCACTGGTGAAACGTTCCATGTTGACTTTGGGCTCACAGATGGTTCCACAGTCAGGCTGGCCCAGGCAGTGCTAGGAATCGGATGTTCTGGCTATACATGTAAGATAGACTTACAGTGTGTGTACCTTTCCCCCGGGTCTCGGTGATTCCAGGTGTTCACACTTTTTATTTCTCCAAGTCCCTAATGTCACTTGAGTCACCAGGAGGGGCAGACACTTCCGATTTCAGAATATTCCATCTGTGTCTGGGCGTATGTCCTCGCAGAAGGCAGGGGCACAGCTTGCGTCATCTAACCGTGAATGCTTTGAGTGAACGAGCATTGAATTTCCACCCTTTTCTGATCCCAGTGAGTTTGCCTGCCTTGTAACAGTGATGGGGTGGATAGGGTTGCTCTATATTCCAGGTTTGAACACTCCCATCCTTGGGCAGTGGCTTTTATCCCCATTTGCTTTCAAGTGTTGTGCTTCAGGCACGAAAGTAGAAAATGCATTCTGTAGGATATGAAGCTATGCCCTATGTGTGTTTCAGAATAGTGGGATATAAAATCATCCACAGTTGCGTGGAGGAAACAGATGGTAACATCTATTATTTCATGAGCTGGTTGGTGTTCAACTGGATAAGTGAAAATTTAATCTCTCTACATGATACTTCAGATCTCTCCAAATAGCCCTCAGCTGGTGGTGGTCAAGGGTCCCAGGGAACGGAATCCTGCCTCCTCTCTATTATGCAGTGTGGCCTGACCCTGGCGTCATGCTGTAAATACAGTGAAACCCTGGGGACTAGAGTCTGTGACTGAGCGCGGACCTTTAAACACTATGGCCAGTGAATAGCCCTGTTAGCTCACATGGTTTATTAAACTTAAGGACTAGGAAAGCCAAATGCCTCGGCTCTCCTCTCCACAGCCACCTGTGGACAGTGCAAGGGCGATAAGGGGCCATTGCTAGGCTTTGTTTGGTGTTTTGAGACCATGCACCTAATGCTTCTGAGCACAGGCCATTTTCTTGTCTCTTAATCAAGACAGTTCTGTTACTCATGTGATGGTTGTGATAGTGGTCACAGCTGTGGGGGCATGTCCAGGTGGGGTGCACAGCTGTGGGGGCATGCCCAGGTGGGGTGCACAGCTGTTGGGGCATGTCCAGGTGGGGTGCACAGCTGTTGGGGCATGTCCAGGTGGGGTGCACAGCTGTGGAGGCATGCCCAGGTGGGGTGCACAGCTGTTGGGGCATGTCCAGGTGGGGTGCACAGCTGTGGGGACATGTCCAGGTGGGGTACAGCAACTGTGGGGGCATGCCCAGATGAGTACTGGATGGATGCAGCTCACAGACCTCAGAATCCTGCACGCCAGATGAAAGTTTGGGACCTGACCCAGTCCAGTGTTCTTTCTCCTGTGGTTTTCATTTCTTAGATTTTTTTTTTTACTCATGTGTTGAGATTTACACACACACACACACACACACACACACACACACACACACACACAGACCAGCCAGGGCAAGTTTTCCCTCAATTCTAGCTTAGAGTGAACTGGGACAAATGCCTTCTCTGGTACCACCCTGAGCCTACCCTCAAGCCTCTCTTGTGACCTTGTGGGGCTGGGGAGAGTCTGCACTGAACTTGCCATAACATGGCCATGGTCATAGTTACTGGCATCCCATCGGGGCTGAAGGGAGCGTTTGCTGGGCGTGATTCTCTTCCCCAAAGGGACAGTGACAGTCGTGAGGGAGGAACCCCCTCCGGCTTTTAGTCTAGAGCTGAAACAGGCAGTCGGGATGTCAGCTGCCTGGAGTCCCAGCTTGTCAGCGACAGACATACAGGGCAGGTATGTGGGACCGCAGCAGGAGCGCTTTGGGCACAGACTCAAGCGCAGCAGCAGCAGCAGCAGCAGCAGCAGCAGCAGCAGCAGCAGCAGCAGCAGCTTGCTTTATGCCAGTACCACAGAGGCCTCCGTAGATTATGCGAAACCTGTCCAGTGATTTGAATTTGGGGAATTATGGCTTAAGCTCTCGCCCCTTCAAAAAGCGCCACCAGCATTGTATTTCCCTGAGAATGCTGTTTGCTCGGTGTTCAGCACACCTGTGAGTTGCTGAGGACCCCCACCGCCATGGCTCAGTCTTCAGTGAATCAGGAAATTGAGGAAGAGCCCCTACCCCAACCACTGGCCTTCCCACTTGTATAGTGTGTGTTGAGACACCTGTTCTTGGGTTTGGGGTGTTTGGTGCTGTTCCGAACAAGGAAACAAATGTCAGTTGCACATCACTGGGTGTGGCCAGGCTAGAGGTGCGGGGGATACAAGGGGGAACTGGGGAACCCCTGAGAACTCAGGGGCTCAAAACAGTGAAGGATGAGAACAAGGTGAGCCTGTGTTCTGGGAGGGGAGAGGAATTTGAGCACAGGTGCTTTTGATAGAAACAATGATCAAAGACTAAAAAAAAAAAAAGGCCACTGTCCTAACATCTGTCCTGGTTTCTATACATTTGAAACTTTTAAGCGAGAACGTCAATACTTTAAAACCTGCAAGTTGTATGATTACAAAAGCCATATAGGTTTATTTTTTAAAAAAAAAATGGAAATCTGTTGGGTGTGATAACACCTGCCTGTAAATCCCAGTGTGTGGGAGGCAAAGGCAAGAAGGTTTCCAGTGTGAGGCCACCATGGCTGTGCGGGAAGTCAACGTGCAGCCTAGGCTGTGTCGTGACATCCTGTCTCAGGGAGGACTCAATGTGGTTATCCAAGAGAGCCTGGGCTCTGCTTGCCAGCACCCAGCATGCATGCCCACCAAACCTGGGAAGTCTGCCATCTTACAAATGCATCATATGGTGTGCTGTGTGTTATATACTATGGGGCATTTTATCTGGGTGCTTACAAGTGATAAATAAATATAACCAGGAAATAGATATTATATATTAACTATGGATGTGTGTGTGTATATATATACATATACATATATATATATTAGGGGTACGTGCACATACACATATATATTATATATAATATATATTATATCTCCCTAGTTAGTGAAAAGTCTCACATTTCAGGTCCTAGGGGGACACTGAAGTGGCTTGTCCTTTTGGGCAAGAGGTTTATTAGCTATTAGGGCCATAGACAGACAATGTGACAGGAGTTCTAAAACGTTCAGACCTATTTTCTAACAAGGGCCCTCAGACGTTTCAGAGTGTCTGGGGGGCTATGCCGTGTAGCCGATGAGCAGCCCACACACAGCACATCACATGCTGTTGTCTGCTTGTCTCTTGATTCCCAGGCTGCAGAAGAGGGAAAGTGTGTGTGTGTGTGTGTGTGTGTGTGTGTGTGTGTGTGTGTGTGTGTGTGTGAGAGAGAGAGAGAGAGAGAGAGAGAGAGAGAGAGACAGAGAGAGAGAGACAGAGAGAGAGAGACAGAGACAGAGAGAAGAGCCACTGCTAGCCCTCATGACTTAGGAACTTCCTTTTTTTTTATTTTCAAGACAGGGTTTCTCTGTAGCTTTGGAGGCTGTCCTGGAACTAGCTCTTGTAGACCAGGTTGCCTCTGCCTCCTGAGTGCTGGGATTAAAGGTGTGCGCCACCACCGCCCTGCTGGAATTTCCTTTTGAAAAGTCAGGATTACATCAAGGAAAGTCATGAGTATGGCATCTGTCATTTCTTTGTAGAAACTGTGTAACTGTGTGTATGTGTGGTGGTGGGGAAGCAGATAACAGGAACGTGAGCTTCAGGAGTAAGAATTTTGGCTCCCAGGAGAATGGAGGTTTCTAGGCAAAGCTATCTTCCCTGACATACACGTCACATCCCGAGATGGTGGGCACACTGTCTCATGAGCAGCTGCCACAGGGAAGGCTCTGGTGGTTGGGAAGAGAGATGGGCAGTAACTAGAAACACATTGCCCTGTGCCTCACCTACTGGCCCAAGGTGCCTGGTGGCAGTTTATTGGTTCTTGACTATGAAGCATCAGGTAGGCAGAGCAAAGATACCTTTCCCAGAGAGGCCGTGGTCCTGTAGGTGTGGGGGACACAGGCTGGGTATGGGAGAGACACAAGGGAGTACTGTGCATCATTGAAGTTTGTCTCCGGTTTGTAAGTACATCAACAAACTTAAAGTGAGCTGGCTGTAGCAACCTGAAGGATTCTTTTTCGCAACTGGTATTATAGCAAAGTATATAACTTAATTTTGAATAAACTGATACCCACATTACACATATAGTCCAGTGTCTACATTGGGAAGCCATACACAATCTTATGGTTTTTATTCATATAAATGGTAAATAAACAGAAACTTAGTATTGTTTAGATACTTTTAAGGTCTGACTTAGAAGGTCATATCTTACAGAGAAAATGCTATGTGAATTATATTTAGCTAAAAGCTTGTTGTAATCCATGATTGCCTGGCTGTTTAGGAAAGAGGCTTTGGCACTTCTCCCCCTCGGTCCTGGCACACTCCTTCCCAGCAGTTTTCTGGACAAACGGCCTCACTGAGGAGAGTCTTGTCCTAAGGTCAGGAGCAGGCAGTGAGGGCTTCAGTTACTGTACCATAATGGCGACAGAGCTCGGCAGGAGCCTTCGAGGGATCCTTGCCCTCAAGCTGACCGCAATGCAGGGAAATTTCCACTTCCAAACCTCCGTTTGGTTTGGAATGGCATGGGATGGTCTTAGCAGAGTCACAGCCGCCAGAGTTGTTCTTTCCCTTTATTCTAGTTTGCTTAGACTTTTGTAACTTCTTAAAGCTGCTAGGGTTTACAGTTAATCCCCTAATACAAACATGGCTGCTCCCAGTTGTACAACCCACATTGCTTCCCTGCACCCTGCTGTACACAAGTACGGGGAGGGGGGAGGGGGAAGAGGGATCACATCAGAGTCAGACAGCTCAGGCGGTCCTTCCCATGGACAGACTGTCCAGGAAGCCATTCCATCTTGTTAGGGAGGGCCTGTGTGTGAAGACGGCCTGGCTGCTCTGTCTGCTTTCAGGTTACGCTACAGTCGTGGCCGATCCTAGTGAAGAACCCAGTTTCCCTTACCACCACCTCCAAAAGACCATGGGGACCCCCCACCCCGTCTTGCTCATGTGGGGAAGTTTGGTACCTCCATCTCTTTTTTTGAGCTGGGGAGATGTGCTGCCAGCCTTCAGGTAACCAGATTTCTGAAGTGTGACCCTGGCTTTAGTGGGGGACTACCTGGTTGCCAGATTGCCCCTACCTGTTCTGCACCAGCCTCAAAGAGGTGAGGCTGACAGGTTTTGCTGCAGTGGTGGGGTGTGTGCTGCTGGCCGTCACAGGGTGATAGGAGAGCCCTTGTTCGAGGGAGCAGAGTGAGGTAACAGGAGATGTTCTGTATGCCATGCTCAGAACAAAGCACTCAGCCAGCTCACCCTGCTGTCTGTGCTGGGGGGCATCATGGGACACCGAGGAATTCAGTGGGGCACCGTTAAAGCCATACTCTGGAAATGTGCTTCTAAAAGTCATGTTGGGGTCGTGTGTGTTGGGGTCATGTATGTTGGGAGTAAGCAATATAGCCATTAAGAAACACGGCAAGTGTTTTTTGGTGGTAACTGAGTTTCCTTTTCCAGAATGACCCAGAGCTGGAGTTAGCTCCATCCCAGGCCTCCTGACCAAAGACAGGTCCCATCGGTGTAGGCCAGACCACACCACTGCCTTAGCATAGCTTCAGCATGGACACTCAGTGAACATTCTTTCAGGACTTAGGACCTTGAAATGACCAATCCCAAGCTTCTCTTGTAGAGTCTTCTGTTGCGTGGTCCTCCTCTCAGGCTGTGAAGCCAGGAAACCAGGTAGTGCTGAGGCCACTTCCTAAGTCAGAAGATGTTCTAAAGGTGACGATGGTCCGCTGTCCCTCACAGAGGCAGTGTGAAGAATGGGTTGACCAGGAAAACCAGCTCTACTTCAGTCTCATCCAGTGAGGTTTCCAAACATTTCTGTATAAGGCATGTATTGTGTCATGCTTCTGATTTCACTTTCCTTCAGTGCTAAGCCCAAAGGAAAATCTCTACAGCCCGTGGGGTCCTGGGGCACCCATCTCTCTTGTGTTTGAGGTCATCCTTACATCCTCATTGCTATGGACCAGCAAGTCCTTCTGTTCCCTGGGCTGACAGACAGCTGGATGGAGGCTTTGTTGGGATGATCATAGGTCAACCAAAGGACATCATGTCCTGTATCCTCCTTGGAGTCCTCTGACCCATGTGCCTGGCAAACAAAGCTTCAGGTTCCCAAACCTCCCTGGCATTACCTCTCCTGAAGATCTTAGTGCAGTGCCACGGGCAGGGAGAAAATGCCAAGTGAAGCAAATTTGGCATGGAGGGAACTGAATGTCTCCAAGTTCCACGATGGATGTCAGTGGTAAAGAGACTGGAGGAACTGGGTGTGGGTGGGGGTGCTGCACATGACATACCTCTATGTGATCCTCTTCATCCTGTGACAGAAATACCTGAAAAGCAATAGGTGAAGGTTTGGGGCTTGCTGCTTCCAGGCTTATAACCCATTACTGCGGGGTAGGTATGACAGCTGGGGCTCTGTCTGTGATAGTGAGCGCCTGCCCAGGGTTTGCTATGCCTTAGCAGATTGGAAAGCAAAAAAAGTAGACGGGAACAAGATGGTCTATAACCCTCAAGACAGCCCCAGCTCCTAAGCACACATATATGTAGGATAGCAATGAAGGTGGCCGAAAGAGATTCATAACTTAAAACACGAGGGGATTTTTTTTTTTACGTGGGTACGTTAAATTGACTGCATGAGTCTCCAGCAGGAACACTGCAGTGTCAAAAGGTTGGGCATGCCTGCTACTTCGGGCAGCCACAGCCTCCTCCAACGGCACCAGCAGCTGGGAACCGTGTGCTCAAACATAAGGCTGTGAGGGACAGCTCACATTCAAACCATGACAGCACTTATGTAGTATGTGTATGAGAGAGGGAGAGGGAGAGAGGGAATGAAGCAGGCCCTGAGATGCACAATGTACCCAGATGTCACTTCTTGCCTTGGGGAGGCAAGTACATTCTCTGCATTAGTGCCAGTCCCTGAGTTGCCTCTGCTTTTCTCTGTCCATGCTCTTCAGAAGGCTACAACTGGGCCACGCTGACCTGCTGCTCAAATCCCCTCCAGCAAGGCAGGGAATTGTCACCAGTGCCCACCAGGGCAGAACTCTACCTAGTATTCTTAGGGTCCTGACACCCTGCCACACCTGTGCAGCTTTGCCTTCCTTCTCCTTTGCCCCCTTCAGGATATTTGGCAACTGCCTCTCCGAGGAAGAGACCTGATTCCAGTAAGGACCACAGGGGTGGCAGGTGGAGCCCCAGGATCAGATCCTTGATGGTTTCAAATATTTGACATATATTGATTGCAAGTGAATAGGATTGTTTCCAGAAAAGTCAAGGAAACTGCCAGCACTTTAAGTTAATGAGGTGTGTAGCCACGCTGTGCTTCCTCAACACACGATCTTGGTTCTGAATGTAATTCTGCTGGGTTAAACTTCACACTGATAGCTGGCTAGTTATGGAACTAGCCACATATTGGGCCTAACTTACCGTGGTCATAGCCTCTTTTAGTGACATCCATTGCCTGAACTGGGCCTTTCTTAGTCTTGTGCCAGAAGGGGGACTGAGTGATTATGTGTTCCCTCTCCACCAAACTCCAGCGCTAATCAGACGTCTGGCCACCAGACAGAGTAATAACTGCAAGTGGTGAAGGGTCAGGGGTGAAACCATCTCCCTCAACAGTGAAACTCAACACTTCCCGCTTTCCTTTTGTGAACAGGAACAAGACTGTGGAGAGTGACGTGGGACCCTGACATCCCACGACAGAGGCGGCAGAGGCAGGCCCCAGATGACAGATGAAGAAGGCCTGGGATACACACAGGAACTGCCTTTCCTGACACCCACCTAGAGGTGGTAGTTCCCCAAGTGGACTGCGTAGGTGCAGAGCTGCCACCCAGGACTCAGACGTACACCTCTGCTGAACTCTGGGCTGCACAGCGGGAGGCTAAAAGAGCGGAAGCTAGGGATTTAAATGTGGTCACCCCCACCCCTAGAGGATTTTCCGGTCCCGGGGCTGCAGCATTGTGAGGCAAGGTGACACAGGGGGTTCACAGAGATTCAAATGAAGGGCGTGTCTTGGTGGACTAGAGGCATTTAACCTCAGTTCTCCAGGAGCCACACCAGAGAGCCGCAGCTCAGGACGTGCAAACTGAGACAAAACTGCTTTGGCACCAAGCTGGTTGGTTGACCTCCACCCCGACGGATGTAGCCGGAGTTGAGGATCCCGCGGTTCAAAAGTTCAGTGGGAGTTGGGTGCGTCCTCCTCACTAGAGAGGAGAGTGGGAAGGGCAAGGTGGGAGTGGCGTGAATAGGGAAGGGGGTGGACATATGTGAAATCTGATCTGGTGCCAAGGGAAGGTTGTGCCTGCCAAGGACCCCCCAGGGTAACGAACGCTCAGCCTCCACCAGGCATGTGTGACTCCTGAGCTGGCAGAGACCGCACACAACACAGCCCGCTCATGGAGAACTCCGTGGCGCCTTTCGTCCTCTACCCGGGGACTGAGTCCGGGACTCCGAGAGAGGACAGCCTGCCGCTGCCAGCCGAGGAGGAGGAGGGCGCTGCGTCCCCGGCGCAGACATCCTGCAGTCTCAGCACCTCGCTGTGCTTCAGCTCTGGGGACGACTCCCCACCGCAGTCTCGCGCCTCTGCCGCGGAGGGCGCTGAGGCCTCTCCTCCTCCTCCTCAACGCAGCGACTCGCGTGTGGTGGAGACGCAGTGGGAAGTCAGCAGCGCCGCGTCCCCGGAGTCCCCGGAAGAGTGCGCGCGCCCGGAAGAGCCGGCGTCGCCCGAGGAGCCCCTTTCCCGCCACGAGGACGCGCGCCCTGCGGAGTCTCTAGACGAGCTCGGGGAGCCCGTGCCGCTGCCCCCCGGGGTCGGACCCGCGCACGGAGAACCCGACCTGGTCATCGAGGTGGCCGGTCGCCGGCTGCGGGCGCATAAGGCGGTGCTGGCGGCGCGCAGCGACTATTTCCGCGCGCGCGCGTCACGGGACGTGCTGCGGGTGCAAGGCGTGAGCTTCACGGCCCTGCGGCTGCTGCTGGCCGACGCGTACAGCGGGTGCATGGCGGGCGTGCGGCCCGACAACGTGGCCGAGGTGGTGGCCGGCGCGCGCCGCCTCCAGCTGCCCGGCGCTGCGCAGCGCGCCACCGATGCCATGGCGCCCCATCTGAGCTTGGATAACTGCTACGAGGTGCTGAGCGCCGGCAAGCGGCAGCGGCTGAGCGAGCTGCGCGACGCCGCCTACCGCTTCATGAGCGATCACTACCTGGAGGTGCTGCGCGAGCCCGCGGTCTTCGGCCGCCTGTCCGGTGCCGAGCGCGATCTGCTGCTGCGGCGCCGCCTGTGTTCGGGCCGCCCCTGCCTGCTGGCCGCTGCGCTCGGACCCACCGGGGAGCGTGCGGGCAGCCGCCCGCAGAGCCCGTCCGGGGACGCGGAGTCGCGAGGGGACGCGGCGGTTTATTGCTACCAGGCGGAGGCCGGGGAGTGGCGCGAGCTGACGCGGCTGCCCGAGGGCGCGCCGGCGCGCGGCTGCGGTCTCTGCGTGCTCTTCAACTACCTCTTCGTGGCGGGCGGTGTGGCTCCCGCGGGTCCCGACGGCCGCGCGCGCCCCTCGGACCAGGTGTTTTGCTACAACCCGGCCACCGACAGCTGGAGTACCGTGCGACCGCTGCGCCAGGCGCGCTCGCAGGTGCAGCTGCTGGCCCTGGACGGACACCTGTACGCAGTGGGCGGCGAGTGCCTGCTCAGCGTGGAGCGCTATGACCCGCGAGCAGACCGCTGGACCGCGGTGGCCCCGCTGCCCCGGGGCGCCTTCGCAGTGGCCCACGAGGCTGCCACTTGTAATGGCGAGATCTACGTGTCCGGGGGCTCGCTCTTCTACCGCCTGCTCAAGTACGACCCCCGACGTGATGAGTGGCAGGAGTGTCCCTGCAGCAGCAGTCGAGAGCGCTCTGCTGACATGGTGGCCCTGGACGGCTTCCTCTATCGCTTTGACCTGTGCGGGAGCCGCGGTGACGCTCAGGTTGCAGTGGGTTCAGGTGGCGGGGTCAGCGTCTTCCGCTACCATTGCCTGGCCAAGCAATGGAGCCAGTGTGCCGTGCACCTGCGGCCCCCGGGCGCGCCATCAGGCCTGCAGCCCTTCCGCTGCGCCGCCCTGGACGGTACCATCTACTGTGTCAGCCGCGCGGGGACCTGGCGCTACGTGCCTTCTCAGGACACTGAGCCTGGCAGCGAAACGGGACCTGGTGGCAGCTTTGAGCCCGAACCCCTGGGATCCCCTCTGGATGTACGGGGCGTACTGTTTCCATTTGTACTCAACCTGCCTGAGAAACCGGACCGCGGGGAGCAGGGATCAGCAGCCTAGGGCAGGATCAGCTGTACAATTCCACTGTCCAGCAGCTGGGGCGGGGGTGCAAGAGAGTGGGCTGGGGAACCCCCCAGTGGGGAGGGAGGGCAAAGAGGGTGCCCTATAGATAGGGCAGGCTGCTGGCCACAGCGCATCATGCAAATGCTTTTGAGAGTAGAAGCTTCGCTGGTTCCGAAGACATTCTTGCAATGCTGTTTTAAGACCCGCTTTGCAGTGCTGGATTCTCCCGTTGCTTCACTTGCTTAGTGGGGTTCATGTCATAAAGTTTGGGATGAATCAGATAATCCGATGCCTAAGGGAAGAGGTAGAGGCCACCGATGAAATCAGGGGTGGGCATGAGGTGTAATGAGGAGCCTGCCCAGTCCCTGCTGCAAGGCTCTCAAGCCTGAATGGGATCCTAAAGTAGACCAGACGTCAACGCAAACTGCCGAGGGAAGATCACATTCCGCACTGAGGTTTAAAACCGTAACTTATAAGATCTACATGACCTGAAAAGTTCTCTGTGTGAGACATAACTTCAAGAGTAGTGCACTAAGTACTGAAGGTGAAACTTTGTTGACCAGCATGGTTTCTAGTCCCAAGCGTACTGTGTCAAACCACAGACACACAATCAGGCCTGTGTCTCAGAGCCGAGGCATCCTTCGAGGCAACTGTGGAGAGGATGTTATTAGTGAGAGTGATCATCCGTCCTTGCTTAGATTTGAAGCCTTTGGTGATGAAATGTTGTCAGGAAGCATGCTGAGCAGGAAAGCATGACCAGCAAGGGAGTCTTCCTATTAAAAAGAACCTAGGATCCAGGCTCTGCGCATGTTCACCCACTTCCCCGGTTTAGACTAAGCAAGGGCAAGCTTCCCCACTCTAAGACAAGTTAAAATCACATGTTGACAGTTGCACGCTTTGGGCTCTCTACTTGGTTATGTTTTGAATGTGTCTTCTGTGATTCTGATGAGGGAGATGAACCATCTCCCTGGAAGGTGTGGAGGAGTGGTACCCTAAGGTGTAGGGCAAGGAGAAGCACATGTGCTTTGAATGTAGTTTAGCAAGTGTCGTTTACCTAACTTCTAAAATACCCTAATAGAAGTGAAAGGAAACTCATACGTAGATAAGGTTGCAAGGACCCAAACCAAATCAGTTCATGTTCCTCTCATGTGTTAGGATGCTGTACATTTTGAGCGTATACAGACAAGGCCTCCTATTTATTAAGACGTTAAGGACCAAATGCATGTTCCCAAATAACTGGTTGAGATTCCACATCTGGCCCGTTGTTTTATTGCAAGAGGGTCCCTACACATTGAGAGTTTCTGGAGCGTAATTAGAGGAAGCTCTGCATGTACCATGTCATCCCCGTAGAAGTCGGTGCTTAGCTGGGAATTGGTTAGGCTTTAGAGCCTGCTCTGAAAGGTCATAGTGAGGAGTGTTTAGAAACAACCAGTTTGGTTATTCTGCATGACCCAGAGGAATGGAGTTTACGGTTTCTGTTTAGATGTTCCAGCGCTTTGTGCTTGCTCGTGATTACTCATAAACCAAGAGGATGTCTTGGCAACTTGGTTAATCATCTTAGGAAAGAAAAACAGACTTCTTATGCCTGGTTTTTATTGGTCTTTCTTAGGAGTGTCCTGGAGGAAGGGGAGCAAAGTGAAACAATGTTACTCTTTAAACAATGTTTAGAGAGATGTACCTTTTATATTGTAGCTCTTTTTTTTAAAAAAATGAAATTGGTCTCTATTTTCTTTCCTTCAGTACCAAACTTATACAATGCCATTATGTGGTTTTTGCCTGAGAAGTCATTCCTCTGACGTTCCCCTTTGAAATTTGGCCCCTTGAGTGGCATGTCCCTGGAGAGGACAGATGCACATCAGAGGAGTCTTCCTGTGGGGACTAGCATGCTGTTGTGCCCACGGAACACAAACAAAACCCAAGGAAGTCAAAAGGGTAAATGTATTAATCTGTGAACCGTGAAAGGAAAATTAGTTCATTAATCATGAATAGATGTGTGGCCAAGCTGTTTTTGAGAGCATATAAAATATTTTATATCCTGTTTCTAAATAGTGCCCCTTATGAAAACAAATACTGCAGGCCCTGGCATGTCTTAGCAACCATGGGTTTTGTTCTTGGGCTCTGGGAGATTTACTACCTATCTGTCTTAGATTCATTTCATGTTGACATAAGCAACTTACGGGAGAGAGGGTTTATTGTAGCTCAAAGTTCAGGTTACAGTCCCTCAAGCTGTGGCAGTCACAGGCCATAACCTTGAGGGAACAGGTGATATTGATCTGCAGTCAAGAGACAGCCTTGAATGCGCATTACCAGCCAGCTCCTTTTTCTACATTGTGTACATTCCCAGGACCCAGGCAGGAAATGGTGTGGCCCACAGTGGACAGCTCTTTCCATTTCAATGGATACAATCAAGGTTAACTCCTGACAGGTGTGCTTAGAGGCCCACCTTCTGGGTGATTCTAGGTCCTATCAGTTAGCATTAACCTTAATGCCTCCCACCCCCAACAAACAGATGTGAACTCTGTAAGGTATTGGTTTGGTAGTGAGGGGAGCAGGCATCGCTGAGATGTGCCTCCAGGGTGTGAACCAGGGTAAGTCCTTTCATGTTCTACATGCTGGTCACATTCTGCCCCTAAGTCCACCTAGGAGGGTGGTTGGTGTGAGCACAGATCTGACTATCAGTTACAAGAGTATGTTTGTGACACCCATTCATAATCTCAGGACAGTAACCTTTGCACACTGACGCCCTGGGCGTTTGAAAGAACAGTGCTGCTTTAAGGGGAAAATGATCAACACACAAAAGATTGACCTTTTGTTTGGCTGATGGGTAATTACATTTGTGTTGCCAGGGTTCATTTGGGATCCTAGGCAACGAACTAATGTTTCTCGGTTTTCTTTCTGTTTTGTACTTGGGCATGGGACAAGCCCCACCTCTACTGCAGACTCTTGGCAGCTCCGCGGACTTGGAGTGCAGTGCTTTGGCTTCTAGAGAAAGGATGGCAGGAGTTTCTGTAATTCTAAGAAAAACGAACATTGTGGAAATTTGGTTGGCTGCTTAGTTTAATTTCTTACCTGTGCTGGCTTTGCTATTTCGACAAAACGCAATGACCAGTGATCTCTAGTAATCCTGGTGATGACTGTGCGAACCCTCAGCAAACTGTCCAATGTTGAAATCGAATGCCTTTGAGGTGGTCTGCAGAAGTCAAGGTGAGGCGGGATGTGAGCATCTGGGATGTCTTCGTGGGTGATGGGAGCCCAAGCGTGCTTTAGCTTTGTGCCTCGGTTTAGTGCCTTCCCCAGGTTACAGTTTTCATCTTGACTCTCAAACAATACCACTGTCCCCTTTTATTTTATTTTATTTTGTTTTATTTTTTGATATCGTTCACAAGGACGTAATGACCCCAGCTAAAAGTGGAACCGTGCCAACACTTCAGCTGCATCTGCACTTATCCAAGCGACTTTGTCATCCATGTTCTGTCCACACCCGTGAAGAGGAGACTGTCCTGGCAGCAGCTTCACGTGGCTCTGTGGACAGGTTTGGGTTGAAGTAAAAGTCTAGGTGTATTCTGATGTGAGACTGCAGTGCACCCCCGCCCCCGTGCTCGGTAAATCGCCCAACAGTACCTACTAACTAGCACGCACATGCTGCCATTTGGTAAAGATCTGCACCTGTTTAAGGGGAGGTCAGGCCAGCCGTTACTGGTTGTGTAGTTACTGTGCTAACGCTTGAGTTTTCTCCTAGGCATAAATGATGTCAAACCCCTTTATGTCTGTCACCTGCGCCAAGACGAAATAAACCATGTGCCAGTGCTTCTGAAATTCTGCTGTGCTTGCCTCTCTCCCTCGGATCCCCAGGATGGCAGGCGTGGTGTGGCCCCACAGTGACTGGACTCTAATGAGTCTTGGGAGATCTAGGGTATCACTGCAACCAGCTTCCGTGGATGCTGAGGTTTCCCCCGCCTCTCCATCAGCCTCACCTCCATCTTCATACTTGTCTTCATAGTTAGCCCCGTCACAGCCAGGTCTTGCCCCGCAGACTGGGGTGATGGAGCCATGAGGGCTGTGTGTGGGCTCATGAGGTCCATACAGCCGCCAGAACAGAGGAGTGGTCACTGCGTGCCATGGATGGGTAGCCGGACTGGAAATTCAGGAGTAGGTGAGAGTGGTCAAGCCAGGCCTGTGCTGTAGCTCCCTGTAGGCAGAGCAAGCAGACTGGTCACTGTTGGCCAGTGTGACTGATTCTGGGTTCTGGGCTTTGATGGGGATGGGGAAGTGGGGGGAGCAGTCCTCTCCACCTCCCTGACTCTGTCTGGCCTTTGGGGTCCTCTTTGATTCTCTGACTCGGGGCAGTTCAGAGAGCGTAGTTTTGCATCTGAAAGTCAGGGAAGGGTGTGGGTGTTGGTCTGTCTGAGGGACATGCGAGCCAAACCCTGTGTTGTTTTTCCTAGGAACCGACTATTTCAGGGGGGAGGGGGTGTCTCTCCCCAGCATCAAGTTCTAGCGTGTCCAAACATCTTAAAACAGAAAGTACAAGATAGAGTCACATCGGCCAGCCACACCTCTTGGAGAGGGTTCATGGGGAACTGGAAATGAGCACTGGTTTGACTGGGATTCCCTGGTGTATGGGACTGGGGGCCTCTTACATCACGTGGCCTCCTGACACCCCCAGGAGATTCAAACTAGAACTGGCCTAGCAGCTGAGAAGAGGGAACCCCACTGAACAGAGTGACCTATGTCAGCTGAGGAGAACCAGATGTGCAGAGTGGACCCAGCTGAACATAGGACCTGGGGGAGCATGGGTGACTTGTATGAGCTTGGGATACCCGGATGCATGGATATTGCCTACATGATCTGGGTAGGAAGAAGTTTGGGGTTGGCTCTGGAACAAAAGCCCCTGAAGAGACTCTAGCCAGCCTGAGTATGGCAAACATGGCTCTGGCAGGCCTTGCCCTTCTCTCCCATTCCCTCTCCTGGCTGAAAACCATTAGATTCCATTCCTAAAGCTAGCCCCCACAATCGATTCCCTTATTGGCCCTTCCTCCTCCTGAGGCTGATTAACAAGGTCCAGCTATCAAAGTATTGACGTCCAAAAATCAAAAACCCCCTTGTGGCTGCCCCGATTTAAACAAATCAATCCAACCAAAATTAGACACCATTCTAACAAGGTTTCCCCTTTTACCTTATAAACTGCTGTTTGCCTATGGGTCACACCTGTCTCCTCTCTATCCAGAGGCAGTTCCTTGTCCCTCCCAGGACAAATGCCCCTTCTCTTCTCCCTCATCCTCTGTCTCCTGTCTTGTCTCTTATTCCCTGCCCTTTGTCCCTATAGGGCAAGCAAATCTCCTTTGTGCTGAGAACTTCGTTTTGGGGTGTCCTGGGCTGATACTGGTCTCTACAGCCACTGGGAAGGGAAGCCCAGATCCTCAGAGGACCGCAAAGCATGCTCTTTGATGGGGCAGACCCCAGGGTAGTCTAGCATGGCGGGAGGGCCTCCTTCTTCCCTCCTATGCATGGTGAAAGGCTGGAGTACAACTGATGTTCTCTTGCTGGAGAGAGGTGCAGGCCTTGGACCCTAGGAGAACACTCTTGCTCTTAGGGACAGCCAGATTTCCAGTGTGTATGTATGTGATGGGAGGGGATTACAGATTCTGCTGGAACCCTGAAGACACCCATACACTGTGCGTTTGCCTTGGAGTTTGGAGTATCAGAGTGTTAAAACACAGAGCTCTGAAAATGAGGTCCCAGGGTTGTGAGGCCCGTGAGCCTTGACTCTAATATATCGTCCAGGTTCCAGTGTTACCACTTCTATCAGGTGTGGCTGAAAAACAACCAATCACGCTTACCTTTCTGTACCTCTTTCCTGCTCCTTCTGTTCAGGATGGCGTTTGGGTACACAGGCAATGGTCCAGAGTCTGTCTTGCAAACACGAGATCTGGTTCTATGATCAGATTGCACCCAAAAAAGTCACATGCGATAATACGTGCCTGTAATCCAAGAAATGGAGCAAGGTGGATCTCTGGGGCTTGTAGCTAGTTAGCCTAGGTTACCTAGTGCATTCCAGGCTGGTAAGACACTGCCTCAAAAAGTCAAGTTAGGTGGCTCTGAGGACTCACAGCCATGGTTTTCCGATGACCTCAATGTGGTTGTCCTGTCCTCTACATGCTTGAGCACATAGGCATATACACATTTAAACATAGGCATGCACACATACGTACAAACACACACACACACACACACACACACACACACGACATCTAGCTGGAGGCTTCTCCTGCCCACTGCCCTCCTCCCACTCAGCTCTCTGTCCCATGTATTTGAGTTGAGGTGGTGTCAAATGCAGAGAGAGGATTTATGCCCCTCTCTAGATGGTGCGTCTGCTTTTCAGTAAGCTTTACCCTGAGAGACGAAGCCTAGACAAGTTCACTATTCATGGCAACGCAATGCAGCCTGGAGAATATGCTACCAACAACCCAGGAGGAAGAAGAAAAGCTGATGTCTTAAGTTCCCATGGTGTCCTCTCTTGGCTGGATTGTGGTTTTGTCTTTAGTGCTGAATGCTACTCTTCAATGTCTGGATAGGCCACAGGTCACCTAGGCACCGTCTGAAAGGTGTCTTGGTTGCTTCTGAGTTTTTGGAATTATGGACAAAACACCCACATACTGGTTTCTACATGAGCACGTTTTCAATTTACGTTGCTTTTAGACCAACTATCACGATGTCTTGTGTACTTGATAATACTCTCATTCCAAGCATATGGTTCAACCTCTTCTGTCCAAATGTATTTACAACCAAACACGTGTCCATGTACTCAGACTATGGTCAAAACAATGAATGACTGTACCCAGATGAAGTCCCTTCCTGCCCAGTCCTGCAGCCCTGACACTGGTTTGATATGGATCAGAAGTTTCTTTTGTCAATCACTTTTAAAACGCTATTCAAGATGGATGTAGTATTCAAAGTTTTGCATCCAAGCAAAGAGTGGTACTCCATGCCTGTAATCCTAACATTTGGGAGGCTGAGGCAGGAGGATTGCTGTGAGTTTGAGGCCAGACTATGAAGACGGAGATCGCTTGTTCATTCCTGGCCACCCAGACCTGAAATAATCACACAGAAACGATTAATTACAACACTGCTTGGCCCTTAGCTTAGGCTTTTTATTAACTAACTATAACATCTTAAATGAACCCATCTCTATTATTTTGTATTTTATCATGAGGCTCATGGTTTACTGGTAAGGTTCCATGTTCACTGTTTCCTCTCTCACTCAGCCTCCTTTTCCCCAGCATTCAGTTTAGTTTTCCCACCTAGGAGGCCAAAGCAGCTTTATTCATTAACCACTGGTTCACAGCATACAGAGGGGAATCCCACATCAAGGCTGGAATTATATAATAGATATCCTGTCAACCTGGGGTTGTGGGCAGCTGGATGACTGTCACCTGGTCTTAGGTGTGGTCAATGAAGCTTGGCAGTACAAATCTCCTTAGAGCAGGTTCCTAACCCTCAAGCCTCCAGGCTCTTGTCAGGACCTCTGGGCCTCCTCAGCCTCCAGGTGAAGGCTGGAGGAACGTAGACAACTTGAACCTTGGAAAACCTTGGAGCAGAGGAAGGAGCTTGTCTGGGGAAAGTCGAGATCAGTGAGGTGAACTCTCGGGTGTGTCCAAGGTACTGACATTGTGGTAGACGGTCACCTTCAAAGTTTGAACTTAAGAACTTCTCAGTAGAGTTATAAAGATTAATTATGGGCTGGAGAGACGGCTTAGTCAATAAACTGTTTGCCATGCAAGCACGGGGACATGAGTTTGGGTACCAGTGCTGGGGAGATGGAGACAGGAGGATCCCAGGTCACTGGCAGCCAGCATAGCTGAATCGATCTCTCAGTGAGAGACTGTGTCTTAAAAACCAAGGTGGTGGAATGACTCAGGGTCAAGCAATTGCTATTGAAAGACGAAAGCCCTATGGACTGAGTTCATGCCCCAGAACTCACATAAGGGAGAGAACCAATTCCACAGAGGTGCCCTCTGACTGCTTCTGTACCCATCAATGAAAGACGTCCAGTGTCAACCTCTGGCATGGTATACACACATGCACGCACCCATACAAAACATACACACTCAATACACATAGAACTACCCAAACCAAACAAAAAACCCAAATCTCATTCATTATAATAAGCTCACCATTCTGTGCCAAGCTGCATTCATAGCTCTTCTGGGGCACCCCGGCGGCAAGTGGGACATGGCCAAGTACATCTGTCTGTCTGTCAATTCCATATTAACCTTGGCTGTACAGCCTCACAGGGTTGTTCTGCTCCGCTTTTCTAAAATATGGAGCAGTAAGTATGCAAACTTGAAGAAAAAATAACTTTCCTTTGAAAGGATTTCCTGGAAACTATGAGGTCAAGAGCTGAACGTCGATCCCTCTGCTGTTCAGGACATTTACATTTAAAATGCTACTCGACCTTGGAGTCTTATAGGAACGAAGCCCCTGCTCTGCCACACACTATTCCCACCCCCATCGTGAGACAGGGTTTCTCTGAGTAGCCTGGGCTTTCCTGGAACTAGCTCTATAGATCAACTAGGCTAGCCTTGAACTTAGAGATCCCCCTGCTTCTGCCTCCTGAGTGCTGGGCTTAAAGGCACGCACCACCACCACCGGCTTTCCACTCAGCTTCTCTGGTGTGATACAGACCTTGGGCCCCGAGACCCAGTGTTTTACCTCCCGTTCCCCACCAGTGCTGTGCAGCCCAGTGCAGGAATCCACCGCATGGGTGGTAGCAGCAGCAAGCCAGGTGTATGCAGGCCACTCCAGGCTTCAGTGTCCCCGAGTGTCCACCCCAACACCAGCAGCAGCTGGCTCAGGACCTGTGGCCTGGAAGCAGCTCTCTGGAAATCTGTTTCCTCTTTGTTTTTTTCCTGTTGCCGCCCCCACCCCCACCCATGTTCCCAGTTCCTTTTCCTTCCAGGGTTAAGCATGACATCACCGAGCCCTGGGCACACTCTACACACAGGCCACTTTCTTTGGTAAGTCTTGTCTGTCACAGTTTACCCTCTGTCCAGCTGAGGACAGAAAATCAAGAGAAAAGTGCCCATTGTCCTGAGCTGTGGGGAGGACGCTGGAGGCTGCGGAGTGGACAAATGCTCTTTCTCTGGCTAGCCCTCCAATCGGATTTCCTCTGGTCCCCCTGCTCTGGCCGGATGTGATTGGGGGGGCAGATTGAGAGTCTTAGTGGCTTCTGTTGCTCCAGAAGATCCTTGTGGAGAAAGTGGGTGGTCTGGCACGATAGTCACCTACGCCGTCACCTACACTGTCCCCTACACTGTCACCTACACGGCCACGAAGAGTTGGGGAGTGCTGTTCAGGAGAAGGCCAAGTCTGAGAGCTAACAAAACCAGATCCAGATCCTCAGGTCTTTCCATGACCCCACCCTGAAAACTAGGTGTTTCCTGCCATCTCTGCCATACTCTGTCTTCATCTCTTCATCTCTGGTGATCCTCGGCTCTGTCTTTAAACTCTCTCTGAGGTTTTTTTCTCTGTACCGATAATGTCTACGGTCCAATTCGAATGGTTTTCTCTCCAAGGTTGGAGTTCTGTGAGCGGATGTACAATGTAAAAGCATCAAGGCCAGTCATGATTTACATGGGTCGCTGAGTGTGGGAGAGGAAGACCGAAGAGTGTGGGAGGCAGACAGGAGAGAGGTCTGGCGGGATGTGTCTGCGTGGAGCCCCGCCCAGCCTGGGACATCAACAGCTGGCCCCATCTGCCTTATTCAGATGCGGTAGGCTGGGGGAGCCTGGGAGTGCTGATAGCCCTGGGCTCCCACATGCCAGGGTCTCGTGGGTTGCAAACCTGAGAGGTTCACAGCTCTCCTTCCTCAAAATTAGTTTCAGCCTCAAGCATTCCAAACTAGAAACCATCAGCTCTCCACATTCAGGCCCAAGCCAACTCTAGGCTTTCTCCTATGGAGTGCGGTTCTCTAGCCTTGGGTGCCAGGACTCTTGGTCTTAGCTGTTAGCCCTCTGTCCATGGAAGTTCCCTGAAGCTCTTCCTGCCCCAGGCTGTGGTTCTTTGCACATCCCCAGTCCACTGAGTTCTCTGTCGTCTCCAGCTTCCTCCTGAGGTGCAAGTGAGCTCAGGGTTTGCAGCTGCCTTCCCCAGCTGCCTTCCAGCTGCTACTCCTGGGGGTCTGGGCCCCCAGAGCATCACCTGTTCCGGTGTCACCAGTTCAGCCTGCTCTACCTGTGACAGGGACAGTAGGTGGCAATGGACCACTCAGAAGAGGCCTCTACTGCCTCTTGTTACAACACGGGAGTAGGAATATACTGGAGAGGCCTAGGCTAACCCGTCAAGATTGAGAAATAACCTGCTTATATATCGAAAAAAGGGGTACAGCAAAATTCTGCTTAGCTGCAATTCTACCAAGCCTCCGACTTGTGCGTGCATGGCTTTCATTTATACCTCTCTTAAGGAGAGATGGCTCCAAAGGTCCCGAGTTCAATTCTCAGGAACCGCATTGGAGTAATATGATGTTATGCTCTTTGGAGTCTTTGGGGGAGCCCACCACCCAGCTCCCAAATGAATCACATGTGGAGTCTTATTCTTAATTATAAATATCTGGCCTTAGCTTGGCTTGTTTCTTGCTTGCTTTTCTTAAATTATTCCATCTACTCTTTGGCGTCTGTGTTTTTCCCATTATTTTACTTCTTTAAATCTTATTCTTACTCCGTGGATGGCTGGGTGGCTGGGTGGCTGGGTGGCTGTGTGGCTGGGTGGCTGGCCCCAGACGTCCTCCTTCTCAGGTTTCTTGCTCAGAACTCCTTCTCCCAGTTTTCCCTTCTATCTATTCTCTCTGCCTGCCAGCCCCGCCTGTCCTTTCTCCTCCCTCACTATTGGGCGCTCAGATCTTTATCAGATCATCAGATGTTCAAGACAGGCAACGAACCACAGCTTCACAGAGTTAAACAAATGCAACATCAACAAAAGTCACACACCTGATCATAATATTCCCAGCAGCACATGGTGGCTCACAACCATCTATAACAGGATATGATGCCCTCTTCTGGCCTGCAGGTATGTGCGCAGAACACTCACACATAAAATATACATAAATAAAATTTAAAAAAAAGAACCGACCACAAGCCCGGCATTTCACCAACAGCAGGTACGTCAGGTGGTTCTCTGCCCAGCTGTTCCCTCTTGAGGCAAAGGGTGAGTAAGGTCACCTGAAGTTCACGGAGGCCAGGCAAGGTACCTGGGATGGTGGTGACTGAGGTAGGAATCGTGGCTTGCGCAGCTGCCGTGGCTACAGCTGTCCCTGCAGCTGAAGTTTCGTCAGTCACGTGACTGTTAGATGAGAAAGCGAATCCCAGACCCTGGGATGGGTAAGAAGTGATGAGGTCAAGGACCAGAGGGAGGCTGGACCCACGGGCGGGCTACTTAAAATGTAACATATTTCAACTGCTAAGTGCATTTTGGCGCACAGGGTCTCTGTGTCCTGTACACATTGCTGGTAACTTATCCCAGGCACTTTCCCAGGCTGTACTGGGATATACACTGTGCACGGGGTACTGTGCACAGGCTGATGTAATGTCAACAGTGGGCTGTTTGACCCGCATTCCACTGTACCCTGGACCACCCTGAATAATGTTCACCCTCACCAGTCCAAGACCCTCTCCAGACACCAGCACCTGGTTTTCGGGGCACAGACGCACAGCCCAGAACTCTTTTGTACTTTCCCACCCACAGTGTGAGGAGTTTTGTTTTCTCTAGTTTGGGTCCCAGTTAGAACGGCTCTGCAAATTCTAATCTGTGCCATTGGATTCTGACTGCAAAGCGGGCAGGTGACATCAAACGCTCACAAATGGCTTTGATGACTCTGCAACTGCCCCTAGATTTTCCACAGCTATAGCCAAGGTTTGGGAGGTACGACTCCAAATCCAACACCACCCCCTGCAGGTTACTACAGCATACTGCAACTGTTAGGTCAAACTGAAGAAAATGTTGAAGAGTATTGAAACAGAGACAAGTAAAGGTATATTAATAACCACAAGTTACTAAGAATAAATGGCAATCATGATGCCATACTTTCAGTTTTTTACTTTGTGTGTGTGCGTGTTAGTGTGAGTGTGTGTGTGCCTGCATTCATGTGTGTAAAAGGTGGGGCATGTGTGCTACAGCGTGCATGTGAAGTGATGGGCTAGTCCCAGGCTTTGCTGCTTATTTTCCTCCCTGTTGGAGGCAGAGCCCCTTTTTGCTCTGTGTACGCCAGTCCTGCTGGCTGCAAGCTTCCAGGGCTTGTCCCGTTTCTGCCTCCCTCACAGGACCGCTTGGACTACAAACCTGCGCTACTGAGTCTAGCTTAGGTAAGTTCTGGAGATTTGAACTCAGGCCCTCAAACTTACGTGGCAAGTAATGCATCCAGTGAACCATCTCCCCGGCCTTTCAAAACGTTTTAGGTACATTTGATACGATGTAAGTAGTGTATGCACAATAAATGCTTGCTAACTGAAGACATGAAATATACTTTCTTTCCAGGGCAGTGCCTGCCGCGGAGAGGTCACACGCTCCAGTGACACGTGTGTCTGCCCACAATACAGTCCATGATGCCCCCGTGTGTGCCTGATTCTGTCTCAGCTCTATGATCTGTGTTCATGGACCGAGAGTCAGTGCAGCAAGGGGCCTGTTGGTCCTGAAACCAATAGGGGTTTACACGTTTTGGAAAGTCCCCAATATCATCCCAGAATTATTCATGATAGGCCAGGATTTGCATCTAACCCTCGCCATGTAAAAATTGGAAGATTATGGGGAGGTCAGTGCTTAGCAGTTACAGCCTCATGCAGTTGTTTGGGTTCAGGCCAGACTGCCTCTGTCTCGGTTTTGCTGTCCTGCACCAGGGCCCGTCCCTGCCACACCATGGATCTCCAGCTTCTAATTACTTTGTCCCACACGGTATGACTGAGGCAGGGCAGGCTTGGACGTTTTGGATATAGCGTTAATTCTGTGCTCTGGGAATTCAGGGAGTCTGATGGGTGTCACCTGCTGGAGGCTACTAGGTGGGGACCTCTGTGATGCTATCCACTCACAGGTCTTTTTTTTTTTTTCACAGTTGCTTCTGACCCTGGCCATTGAGTTTTCAAATATAAAAGTCATATTTTATCTAAAGGGATCATTTGACGTCAATTATTTAATACTAAGCTAATACTTTTTAAATGCGAGAACATTTTTAAAACTGAAAATTACCATAATCAAAAGGAGTCGCTCGTCTGCTTAATAACTGCTTATTAACAGCTAAAACTAGGAGGTTGTAAAAAAAATAAAATAAAAAGGTCTGCCACTTGACCGCCAGTTAGATCACAGGAAGCAAAGCAAACCTCAACAGGCAGAGGCAAGCTGTCCTAGCCACTCAGTGAAGCAGGCCTCATTGCAGGCAAACACTCTTCAACGGAATTTAATACACTCGTCAGTGAAATTTTTTATGTCATGTGCTTAGCATGCTGAGTGGCTCCGGCCTGCCATATTTACAACACAGCATGCCAAGAAACGTGCCTACCATCTTTCTTTCTTGAATGTAACCTTCAACTGAGGACGCTCAGGCGTTCACGTCTTAGCGGCGTGTTGGGTGATGTGCCCACCTCTGAAGTAAGTGTGTATGTCTAGGCTCTCGGGGTAGCGTCCGGCACGTTAAGGAAGGGCATTGCTTTAGAGGTGGCCTTCTGTCTTTCCCTGCAGCAGGTAACAAATTGTTCCCCTCTTGTTTCGTGCTGGCTTGTTTTGACTTTGTACTCACAAAGATACCCATTGCATTGGTTACAGAACCAGACTTTTGTCCAGAAAACCCTTTCAGGATCACCCACACAGCCATGGGTGGCATTTCCCTTGTTAATCTGTGGTCCACGATGCTTGATGTAATCCATTCTGTCTATAGAAGTCCCCTCTGACCTCCACTCAAGGGTTTCTCTACACACCTGTCCCCACCACAGGGCATTCAGCTCCCTAAATCAATGTTCTGAAGACAACTTTTCTCTTTGCTTATTGTTTAGGTCAAGGACACTATTGGGATCCTTCCCATTGCTGTATCTTGGCATCCCTTCCTCATGGGGACCATGTTTATAAGTGGTCACCATCCCTTAAGGCACAGGGCAGAGCCAGATGCCCCAGAATGTGGGGGAAAGTTAAGAATTTGGTCTCATCTTGGTCTGTTGAAGCTGAGATGTGTTTCTGTGGGTTTCCTGGCAGCTATGCCTGGTGGATTGGGGACCCTATACGCCTGCAGATGGGTGCTGTTGGTTTTGTGTGGGTGAGTTTCCACATTTGTGGCAAAGGGTGGTACCTGTTTAGAATCGCTTTATCTTCTGGGTTTCAATGAGACACACAGTAGAGAGACCCATAGATTTTATGAACACATCATGTGAGCAATAAAATAAAAATATGTTAGTATTTGAGTAGCCATACCAGGTATGGGTCAACTATTTCAACACAGAATTGTGCTTCCGGGGGAACCTAGTGACCAAGTCAACTTTCTTGGTTGTCAAAAGTAAGTAGTCGGAGCTGTCCCTCCCAAATAGCGGTCTACGTCACGAAGACACTGTAGGCCACTCCAGTTGTCCCTGAAGTCGGGCTTGAACTCACCCTAATGTCTGTGGCATTCCTGAGTTGGCTCCCCGGAGGTGCCGCAGTGAGAACACTCAAACTCTGGAGGCAACAAAGAAGGATTCACATCCCAGATGTTTTGCTTTACCAGAACCTGGAATTTATATTTGTTACCACATTTAGCATGGTGTTCTTTCACCATGTTTTCCAAGGTTGAGGAGGCCTTTATTTCTCAAACTTCTTCAACAACTTCTGGCCGCGAGCTCTTGCGTAGCAAGTCTGTTCCGCCAGGGCAGTTTCCCGGGCTTCATGTATTATCTGTGATGCGTTCTCAGTGTTGTTAGGAGGACCTCTGCGGCTCACGTCGCTCCAAACTCCACAGCCTTCTAACTCTGCGTTTAAAGCAGAAGGTCTTGTATGGCGGATACACAGCCCAAACCCACAGTTTGGCTGCCCAGCGGAGCCATCTGTACAGGGAGAGGGGAAATGACTTGTGGGTGCTCACACGAGGGCTTCTTGGGGTGGGTTATTCCAAGTCATTATTTAGTGACAGATATTGTATTATCTCAGTATATAGTTTCAGTATATGGATTTTTTTTAAAAAATTGCTAAGAATTGTTTAGTCTTAGTATATTTTTTGCCCCCATCCCCTTTGCTTTTCAGGGTTTTCAGATGGCAAATATGTTGGTTCTATTTTTAAAAACTATTTTAAAATTCTTATTGTTGTTTTTGAGATTTTAAAAGACTTTATTTATTTTTATTTTATGTGAGGAATATTTGCTTGTATGTGTGTCTGTGTACCAGGTACATGCCTGGTGCCTACAAAGGAGGCCAGAAGAGTTCCCTGGAACTGGGGTTACAGATGGTTTTGAACCTCCCTGTGAATGCTGGGAATTAAATGTGGGCCATCTGGAGGAGCCGGAAGGGCTCTTAACTGCTGAACCCTCTCTCCAGCTCCTGTTTTGTCTTGCTGAGACTATAGGCCTGGTATTTATTATCCAGCTCCCCCACCTCCCTGTTGCCTTCTGCCTTTGTTGTTGGAGGACAACAAGGAAGGCCATATTTGTTGTCTGTTTACACATTTACTCTGACCCCCACTTCCCATCTCTCACCTCCCCAGCCCCCATCCCATGCTGCTGAGCTGTCTGTAGACACAATTACTGTGAATCGCCAGCCCTGATCAGGAAATGGAACTTTTACCACATCGCAAAGGATTGTGGGTAATAATACGAAAGTTCTCGATTTTTTTTTTTTCTTTTGCACGATGTTGTTGAGCTTCCTTTAAAGAACTCGGGGAAGTTCTCAGGGAAGAAGGGATTTCTGGTGGCTTGGCGCGCCCTCTTGTGGACACATGTGAGATTGCAGTAGTGACTGTTAGTGAAGCGAGGGAGGGGAAGGGCTCCCTGGGGAGCAAGGATCAGCACTTTCACCTTTGCTTTTGCAAATAATTTTCGCAGTGATAGCCACAGATAGCGACTGTGTTATTTACTTGTTGGCGAGACAAAATACCTGGTATAAGAGCTAAGGGAGGAAGAACTTGTTTGAGCCACAATTTGAGAGGATGCATCGTTCATCGTGGAGGGGAGGCTTAAGGGAAAGAGCAGGAGGCGTCTGGTCAGGGCAGCACGGAAACAGAGCGAGATGAGTGCTGGCAACCAGCTCACTTTCCCCTTTTTATGCGGTACGGAACCCCAGTCCAGGGAATAGCACCCCTATATTTATAGTGGGTCACATCAGCTAACCCTTCCTGAAAACACCCACACAGACCTACCCAGAGGCATGCCTCTTAGTTGGTTCTAGATCCAACCAAGTTGACAACCATTGTACACCATCACCATGGGCGGCAGATTAGGGATCTGCATTCTTAGGTGCTTCTGCTAAGTAGATAGGCTCACTGTGGTCAGGGTGGCAGACGGCTGAACCTCGGGCCATGCAGAGGCTGTCTACAGTCCCTCTTTCCAGTCTCAGGGTGGCTTTGTTGTGAATGATCAACTGTGTGGCCCCCCTAGTCACAGTAGACTCAGGGGTCTGTAGGAGAGAGGCAGTCCCGAGATTCACCCTTTTGTTCTGAAGCCGAACCCGTGTCTCATTCAAGGTCACAGATCTGGCAGGTGAGTGCCTGGGATGTCAGCCCCGTCCCTAACACCCACTTGTTTGCTTGGTGACCTTGTAGTTTCCTGTTCTACTCACCTGTAGCCTCTGGGCTTCTGGGAACGCTGCAGCTGAGCAAGCAAACCAGGCATTCACATAGGCAGCTGCGGGGTCCTTGGGGAGGACGGGACCTCAGTGGGTTTACACTAAGGGATGGACGAGGACAGTATGGGCATGAACCTGAGAAAGAGCCCCTCAGATGTTGGCTTCATTCAGGTCTTGAGCTAAGTGGGTGGTGGCATATGCCAGGCTTCAGAGAGGCTTAATGCTGAGAAGGACTCGCCTTTCCTATCGGCTGGGCAACCACGGGTCTTGGTTCTGCCCAGAGAATGTTGAGGCTGCCGGGGACCTGAGCTTCCGTGGATGAGCAGCGTATTCCCAGGAAGGCAAAAGCGGCAGGCCAGTTGTTCTGGCTTTGTGAATGCGGAGTTTAGCCGCGGCCTCCAGGCACAGAAGGCTGAAGCTACAGTGAGGACCGCTGTGCATTTAGCTGTCCTTTAGCGATCAGGTTGCACGGGGGGCTTGAACTTGATATGTAACTGAAGATGGCGTTGGGCTCTTCCTCTTCCCTCGGAAGGGCTGAGACCATAGGCCTGCCCCTCCACAGCAGACTCTGGTGGCTGTTCACATGGCTCTTTAGAATCCTTTCGACTTCCCACCCCTGTTGTTGACTGTGTCTTGTCCAAGCTACATAGGTCCCTGAAAGCTGCTCAGTCCCCTGGGCCCACACTCACTCTCCGTGGCCTCCCGAGCTGGACTTCTGTCCCAGTTCCACGCTGGACGAGATGGGAGCTCAGACTTTGATCATAGCCCGGTTCTGTGTGCCTCTCATTCCTCCCAGGAGGCTCCACCACATGGGGCTAGAAATCAAAAGTGGCGAATTTTAGTTCTGAGCCTTCCACTGGCTTTTTACAGACATCCCCCTCCCCCAGGCCATGGTTTCCACTCCAGCCGGTGGGGCAGAGGTAAGGATGTCATTTTCAAGAATGTTCCTCTAACGGAGCTCTCTTTTTAGGCCAGAGGGCACCCTGTTTGCCTCGCGCCTTGCCAGGACAGGCAGGGCCGGCAGAGTGGACTCCTGCGCCTACTGCCACTTTTATTGCCGCCACTGTTCTTGTAAACACGTGGCACGGCACATTGCTGCTAATCTTTGAGGCCTCTGGGCATTTTCAGAATGGAATCCTCGCTGGCCTGGCTTGTCGGAGCCTTCATTCCTGTTTCCTGGAGCCTCTCGTGGGGCAGGCAGCTGGCCACACAGTCCTGTGCATCCAGCTTACGCCCAGAGCATGACCATGCCGGACCGAGCCCAGAGCCTCTTGGGGCTTACACGAGGAGTCTCTAATCTGATTCCCACTGTGCCAACGAGGAAGTCAAGGCCCAGGGCAGCTGAACGGATTCTCAATAGGCGTTCAGATCCAAGAATAGATTAACAAACAGAATGAACCTGAACCGGTGCCCTTGATTCCAGCTTAGGGCTCTCGCTCTAAACCTTGCTGCCTGCTGTCTTAGCGTGGCTCACGGAAGCCACTTTAGGAATACACTCCCTGGGGGGCTGGATACGACTCAATTAGCAATGCACTTGTCACACAAGCCTAAGGACCTCAGCTTGGATACTAGCGCCTCCATACAAGCTGGATGCTGTAGCACACTCCTTAACCCCAGTGCTGCGGCACAGAGACAGGCAGGTCCCTGGAGCTCATTGGTTAGCCAGTGTAGCCGAGTCTGAACTCCAGGTTCAGTGAGAGACCCTGCCTCAAAAAACACAAGGTGAAAAGTAATCGAAGACGACAATGAAAATTTCTGTTTTCCTAGTGCATGCAACCGTGCATGTATATGTACAATGCACACACACTAACATGGGCATGTGCACACACATGCGCCTGCAAGAAATAAATGCAGACACTGGAGTCCGGTGCTTCTAAAAGGCAGATGCCTGGCCATAGAACCCGCAGGGTAAACTCCAAGCTTTCACAATTAATCCAAGATAGACCTACTGGCTCTCCAGCACCCTGGATGTTGACGGACCCGTCAGAGTGAAGATGCAGGTCTTTGTCAACGTCATCCGCAGGCAATGCTGGCCACCTGGTGTAGACAAATTGTCGGAGAGTATGCTATCCTACTGGTAAATTCCAGCTGGGTGGCTACTCTCGCAGGTTGAACGCTGCAGGAATGTTTCACTGCAACTCTGAGTGCTAGCTTGATGCATGGGTGTGGGGGCGCCCAGATCACTATACACACACTAAGCTGCTTGTGTTCCTCTCAGTCACGCAGGAGGCCTCATGTCCTCTGTGGCTTCCTGTTTGCTAAGAACACTTTCACCCTTGGCCTGCTGAAGACAGGCCTTTGCAGGCTGAGGGAAAGCCTCCGGCTGCCGCTTTTGATTCTGGGCTTCCTGCCGCTGCAGCCTGGGCACGTAGCTTGGGTTGAAGGCGGTGGAGCTGGTGCCAGAGGGTTGCACACATGATACCTGCAAGGTGCACTGATGAGATCTGTTGATGGGTTTCCTAGGATATGTTTTGAGCTACAAGATACAGAAAACCTTCGGGCTCCATTACAGAGACACAGAGCCATGCCAAACGCCAAGCAAGCATGCAGGCCGGGCAAGTGACCTCAGAAACCATGGGTTGATTTCTCTATGAATGGTTTCCGTGTGGACGGGGGATGGCAGCGGCTTCCACGTGCAAGCTGTCACCCCAGAGCCTAGCTACTCCAGTGGGCATGGGTAGAGGTGCGTCCACAGGTGCCACACTCTTGCTGAGAAAGCCCTTGCCATGACGGGGATGGGGGGATGGGGGCGCTGCTGGGGGCAGGGCTGGTCATAGCAGCTGTTGCTTGTGGCCCTAGAGAAGGTTCCAGACCTCATCTTTTCCTCATTTCCGAGGGGAGAAAATAGAAACCAAAGGACATTCTCACACTCACATAGGGAAGATGGCAAATCCCTTGCTTATCTCTCAGGACTCTTACCTGAAGCAAGACTGCTTTCCCAGCATGCTAAACTGCCTTCCTCCTGGGCTGTCCTGACCCCTGGAGGCTTTTCTTTTTCTTTTTCCTTCCTTCCTTTCTCCTTTCTTCCTTTCTCCTTCCTTCCTTCCTTTTTCCTTCCTTTCTTCCTTCCCTCCCTCCCCTCCTCTCTCTCTCTCTCTCTCTCTCTCTCTCTCTCTCTCTCTCTTTCTCTTGTGCTTTTGATTTTGAGACAGGGCTTCTCTGTGTTGCGGGCCCCTCAAGAGATCCACCTGCCTCTGCCTCCTGAGTGCTGGGATTAAAGGCATGTACCATCACACCCTGAGCCAGGGGATTTTCTGATCGTGAGCAGCCGTGATTTAGCCAGTTGGATGTTTTCTATAGCTCATTAGACCATCTTCTATTTTCTAAGATACGATACATAGAAATTAATAACTCAAGACTAACTTTATTCATAACTTTATTTATGAGGTTCTTCTCAAGTTGAGTTCCTGAGTTGGACATCAGTTTTGACTACATGGTAACTTAACCAAATCCTCCAGGCTTATTTTGGTCCACACACTAAAGACCCCAGAATTTTGTAGGATTGAAATATTTGTCATCCCACTCTTTGACTTCTGGTCTCTCTTTTTATGTAAAGGGACATTTCATAGAGACCTTTTGTTAAGTTGAAAGCTCCAGCTGGGGTTTGGACATAACATTACTCAAGTTGGTTGATTATTATTATCATTATTATTATTTGGTGGCACATGACAGAAACCCAACCCTAGCTTAATCAATGAAGGGTCTTACCCTTGGGAACCTGGTGGAGAACCAACATCCCACACACAGTAAGTCCTGTTTTCTACATTTTGGGCTCTCAACATTTTCAAGGTTCAGTCTGTGGCAGGTGGACTCCATACAGGGACCGAGGGCAGAGTCTTGGGGAGGAATCAAAGGCTAAGTTTAAATAAATGTATCCTGAAGCAGAAGGGACATTCATCCCCAGGGGAAGACATGGCTGCTTCCCACCAGGAACCTCCTGTGTACACAGATGCAGGGTTCTAGGAAACAGGCTTCCTAGATCCCAGAGCACTGTGCGCTGATGCACATGCAGAATAAGTAGATAAAGGAGGCTGAGGGTGGGGTCCTTTGAGGGCAAGGAGGGTGGGGGTGGGGGCTCTTTGAGGGCAAGAGGGTGGGGGTGGGGGCCTTGAGGGCTAGCCTCCTGAGACGGGGCTGGGGGTGTCGGCAGTGGGAACCCAGGTAACTGGAATTTCCTTGGGTAGGGACGGAACAATGTAGTGTGCTTTCTACAGCTACATTACATGCAATTGGGGTGCAGTGAACCATGTCTGGATATATGGGGTGGGGAGTGCAGAACTAGCCCCTCATATGTGAAAACAGCATGACCTTGGGGCTTCTACTGTGGCCTGAACATTCGTGTTCCCTATTACTTAGGGAACTGTGCACCCACAAGGGGATAGTGAGGGTGTGGGGATTATGGGACGTGATACGGTCACCAGTGTGGAGCCTGGGTAGAAGGGATTCTAGGGACTTAAAGAGGTAACCTGGTGCTCGCTTCGGCAGCACTTATACTAGAATTGGAACGATACAGAGAAGATTAGCATGGCCCCTGTGCAAAGATGACATGCAAGTTCGTGAAGCATTCCATATTTAAAAAAAAGAAAAAAAGAAAAAGTAACCTGTGAAGCTCTCTGTCCCTTCTTCCATGGAGGACACAGCCAGGAGGTCTGTGGACCAGAAAACTGCTTCCATCTCACCTACAGCCTCCAGAATTGAAAGAAATAAAATTATGCTCTTAGCAAGCCCCCAGGCTGTGGTCTTCCAGTGTGCAGCCTGACTGGATGAGGAAGTCGCTGCACACAGACTTACTAAATAGGATCTTAAGCATCCCAGAATGGTCGCTGTGTACGAACTAGCGTGCAGTGCCCTGAAATCGAGGAAGGATCCACATAGAGCCTAGAGAGGTTCACTCTCACTGAGAGAAGCCTGGTCCGGGGTGCAGTAAGACCAAGTAGACAGCCAGCAATTGTGTCAGAAAGAAGGTGTGTATACTGGCTAGGACCGAGGTAACGTCACCCTAGCTGGGATGTCCCTGGTTTGGCTGAAGCTGGTGCATTCCTGGTGCTAGGACAGGTGGTAAAGCTCTCTACACACCACCCTGGTGGTTCCTCCAGGTATTGTCTGCTGGGAGCTCTGCAGACACACTGTCCCAGGGCCACTCCAAAATACTGGAGTTCCTGCTGCAACTGGGCTACTGCACCTTCACCAGTAGCCTCTCCCGGGCTCTCTTCAGGGTCTCTGATATGTGGTGCCTCTTTCCAGGATCCCTTCCATTCTGGAGTTTTTACTGCAACCGAGATTGACGTGTTGACCCATGGCCTCTCATGGTGCCAAGCCTCAGCTGCTTTTCATGACCCCTGCAAGCCTTCAAAGCCAGTACCAACTTAGAAACTTTTATCCAGGGCTGGAGAGATGGCTTAGTGGTTAAGAGCACTGGCTGCTCTTCCAGAGGTCCTGAGTTCAATTCCCAGCAATCACAACCATCTGGAATGAGATCTGGTGCCCTCTTCTGGCATGCAGGCATACATAGAGGCAGAATGTTGTATACATAATAAACAAATAAATAGATAGATAGATAGATAGATAGATAAATAAATCTTAAAAAAAGAGAAACTCTTATCCATTATCAAGTTCATTGGCCAGCATGAGGCACAGCCTTGGCTCTCCGTGTGCACACAGTGTGCTGACCCTGAGGAAGCACGCCCCAGGAGATGTCACCTCAGTGATGCTGGCCTCTTCTCAATCACAGCTGATTCTTCAGCCCCAACAGAGCAGCATCCATTGTCCTAGCAAAGCAAAGGCTTCATTCACATCAGTGGTTCTGGTCTCTTGTTAACGACAAGGGATTCTTCAGCCTTAGCTAACCAGACACCACAGATTCTTTTTTGCTTGTTTGTTTTTGTTTTGTTTTTCGAGACTGGATTTCTCTCTGTAGCTTTGGAGCCTGTCTTGGAACTCACTCCCTTACTCTGTAGACCAGGCTGGCCTTGAACTCAGAGATCTGCCTGACTCTGCCTCTGAGTGTTGGGATTAAAGGTGTGCACCACCACCACCTGGCTCCACTACAGATTCTTAATGCAAAGCACCACACTAATTGCCCGGCGGAACCTTCAGGTGATGACCCTCTACTCTCTGCCCTACTCCTGGGTTTATATTCTAAGTCCCCAAATAGGTCATTAAGCTCTTAGCACTGAATGGCTTTTCTGGTTCTAAGTTCTAAAGCCCTTCCACAATCCTCCTCCAAACACAGTCAAGTCTATCACAGCAATACCCTGCAAAACGACCTGGTACCAATCTCTCTCTTAGTTATGGTTTCTATGGCTGTTATAACGCATAATTACCATGTTATGAAACACAAGACTTGGAGAGAGATAGGGTTTATGTCAGCTTCCAGTTCTCCATCAGAGTTCATCATCAAAGGGAGTCAGGGCAGGAACTGAGGGAGAAACATGGAGGAGAGCTGCTTACTGGCTTGCTCCCCATCACTTGCTCTGCCTGCTTTCTTTTAACACTCCTGCTCAGGGGTGGCGCCCTCGACAATGGGCTGAGCCCTCCCACGTCAATCACTAATTAAGAAAATGTCCCACAAGCTTGCCGGTAGGCCAATCTTACGGAGGCATTTTTCTCAGCTGAGGGCCAGTCTTCCCAAACGACTCTGGCTTGTGTCAAGTTGAAATAGAATTAATCAGGATGTACATAGTAGGCCATGGGGGTGCTAGGAAAGATAAGATGCAAAAATAAAAGCAGGCAATTCACTGACTAAGAATCCAAGGGGCTTCTGAATGAGGCAATAGTGGTCTTTACCTTACGTCTTTCTGAGCCTTGGCTTGTTCTTCAAGCCAGGTGTGGGAAGATGGATTTCTTGAAAGGCCTCCAGGTAACCTGCAAGTGTAGTTCTCACAACAGGCTTCTAGGCGGTGGTTGCTGCTGCACACAATCTAAGACAGCAGTGCAGAGCTCTGTGGGGCTGACGGCTGGAGACCTCAAGCAACAACCGTCCCTCCAGACTTCTCCTCTTGGCAGGAGGACCACGCCAGGGGCACGCTGTTATTTATACTTGGACACATGCTGTGTGAAGTGATGGACACCTGCCGTCAGCCCCACAGGTCAGATGCAGAACAGTGTGAGGGCCGTAAATAAGACTGGGCTTGCCCTGCAGGCTGTCCCCACTCAGGTGGGTAGTAGCTCCTGTTAGATTCTCCCATAATAAAGTCACACCCAGATTGGAGCAGTTTTTAAATCAACACGCACGGGCTGGAGAAATGGCCCAGCGGTTAAGAGCATTGCCTGCTCTTCCAAAGGTCCTGAGTTCAATTCCTGGCAACCACATGGTGGCTCACAACCATCTGTAATGAGGTCTGGTGCCCTCTTCTGGCCTGCAGGCATACATGCAGAAAGAATATTGTATACATAATAAATAAACAGATAAATATTTTTTTAAAAAAATCAACATGCGCACGCACGCGCACACATACACACACACACACACACACACACACACACACACAACTGAAAATACATGGGGTTGCCATCTTCCCTACCAATAGCACCCTTGCCTCTAGGTGCTCTGGCTAACAGGTGACCTGGATGTCTGCGGATGCTCAGGTAGAGAGACGCCATGGCGCGTGTCCGGAAGTCTTCAGTGAATGAGAAAACTTGCCTGAGAATTTGGGTCTGACTCTCAGATCCTGTGCCTGAGTTTGGGTAGAGGCAACACCAGAGTCTGCTCTCTCTTCTGGACAGTAGCCAGAGGGGCAAAGAGGGGAGTACCCTAGGACGCGGTACCCACACCTTCTACTTCCTAGCTTGAGTTGCCCCCTTGTGTCTGGTGCTTCCTCTCTAGTGAGCAGGCCAGTGATTTATGATACAGGTATGGGTTTGGGAGAGGCAGCCCTGTGCCTAAATATAGCACCTCCTCTGGCCATAAATGGGAGGGGAAGCTCGGAGCTTTGCGGGGAGAAATTAGCTCTGCTGACCGGAGCCAGTGTCTGGGAAACCCTTCTGACCGTTGTTTTCTCCGTTCAGGCTCTTCTCCTCTGGGTGAGTCTTTCTCCTTTCCTCAGATGCGACTTTCGGGAGACCACAGAGCATGCTGCAGCTGCATTTCCTTTCTCAAATTCAGAGCCTGGGAAATTGCTTCCTGCAGGTATTCCTGATAGGACAAATCAAGGGATTCCACCCAAGGTGTGCCTCTCTTTAGGCACAGCCAGGATCCCTCCCCACCCCCTGCCTTTTCTTCTTCCCCTACCCACTCCTGTTCCCCTTCCTTTTGCTTCCTTTTCCTTCCTTCTCTGCCTCACTTTTGAAGGGGGAGGATCACATATCCCAGGCTGGCCTTGAACTTCTGAGGTAGTCAAGGACGACCTTGAACTTGTGATCCTCTTGCTTTCACCTCCTGAGCGGCAGAATTCTGGAATCAACAGGTGTGTGCCACCAGACTTTTGTGCTGTGCTGGGGATCAAACCCAGGGCTGCAGGCATGCTAGACTAGTTCTCTACCAACTGAATTACACGCCTAGGCATTGCCCCCAAGGTGGTTCTTTATTTCCCGATGTTCTGGGCCTTATGGTTGTATAAATCTGACGCCCCTTCAAGGTAGGTTGTGCCCCCTGGGTTTCCTACCCTTTTGATTTTTTAAAAAACTGTTCCTAAATCTGCTGATTGAAGTCTGAGGTTCTTACAAAGGATCAGCGATGAAGAGAGGAGGAGAGGGCGGACTAGAAAAAGGAGATAGTCTTGTGGGGTAGAGGGCAGAGAAACACGGGGCTTGGGCTTAGAGCTTGGGCAGGACTTGGGAGTTTCAGGCATTTTCAGTGAAAGGGCAATTGTGGGTTGTTGGATTTCCTTTGCTTGTACATTTGGAGTTTGGATCCTGCAGGTCGTCGGCGCCGTGCCTTGTGCGGAGCTGTGTGCAGAGAGCTGCGCCTGCCAGGAGATAAAGGGGTTCCTACTGCGTCTGAGTGCATTCGAGGGCTGGAACCTCAGCTCTCTCTGTCACCTGCCCCACATTCCTTCCTTACTGAGAGCAGTAAAAACAGGAAGCAAAGGGCACGTGGGACCAAGACACTTAGAGGTGATATGGAATAAATGGGGACCCCAGATAAAAACCTGCCCTAGAAGCCAAGGGCTTATTTTCTGGGGCCCACGCCAACTCCACGTGCCCTCTGGAGATGCTGTGCCCATGAGCTCACTGCCTGGCACTTCTAGCTCTGCAAAGGCAGAATGGAGCAGAAGTGAGGGTAAGCGGCCGGACTCTCTGGAAGGATGCTAGATCTTACCTGCAGCATGTTTGTATGACACTCATAGGAACCGGGGAGCGAGGGGAGACGGTCAATAGAACTCAGTGAGGCTTTTATGACTGCTGACTTAATTTCCCTTTGTGAAGTCGGGTGACTCTGTGGGTTGCTGTAAGGATTGCCTAAGTGGGAGCTGCCTGGGATTGTTTCTGTGTCAACTTCAACACTGTTGAAGTATTTAGGGGAGCCAGCGAGCCCTCACAGACAGCTGAGTGCATTGTGCATACGAAGTTGGACCCTTCTGTATCTTATGTCAAGCCAAGGCTCTCAGAGGAGGAGCCTTGCAAAACCCAGTCATGTTTAATTGATTCTCAGTGTCCCCAAGGCTTTGATTTGTGCAACATTGTTGGTTTTGGTGGTAAGAAGTCCTTTTTGGCAATAAGTCATTTTGAAAACCCTTTAGACAAATAGGGCCAAATATGAATAAGCTGGGAAAACATTCATCTCATGAACTCAGGGCTTGTTTTTTGTTGGGGGGGGGGGTTGGTCTGCACTGTGTTATCTGCTTCTCTCTTCCTCCTTAAACTATTTTCATCTCATGTGTCTATGAACTTTGGCATTTTTACTGTATAAATAATTTCTTTAACTGCCTTGGAATATATGCTTTCAACCCTGGCATATCTTCACAAACTAAAACCGTGTTTAACGACACAAACGAGTCTGTTCCCCGTGTTCCTTGCAGCGAGGACTCCGGACAAGATGCATCACTGACACGGAGCCCTGGTGCTGGGGACAGGCTCGAGTTTCTTAGTGGTGTCATAATTCCTAAACATGTCAGGAGCCTTGCGGGTGTGGTTCCAGAGCTGGGCTGAGGCGGAAAGTGTCTGGGAGTGGTCAGAGGAGCAGCTGGTGTCTTGGCTCTGCTGGAACGCCCCAGTCCTTTGGGCAGGGCGTGTTCATCTGAGAGGGTTCAGCCTTACTGGTCAGCATGGTCTCTGGTGTGAGTTACGTACAACCATGGACATACACTCCTGGAGGCAACGGGTATTTAGGGAAATATTTCTGGCATTAGTTCAGTCCCCTGGTTTTATAGTGTGGACCACACAGTAGCCTGACGCTGTGAGGGGTCAGGCCTTGGAGTTCCCAGAACCAAAGCCTCTCTGTGCTTCTGAACTCAGGGATTAGCAGAACCTGCCCTTTGGAGAAGAGGTGCTCCTCATCTTCTTGGGTATGTGTGGGGCCACTTCAAGGATTTCTGAAGGAGGACAGCAGCGGCGTGGGTTTGGGGGGGATCCCTGAGGGCTCATTCACCTCCCTGCCCCTTACACTCATAGACGGCAGCCTCAGTTTCCAGTCTGGGCCACAGTAACATGCTTCAACAGAGATGGAGTTGGGAACCCAGCCTGCTCAGGGAAGTTCTGAAGCAAGAAGTCCGAAGGAGACAGCAATGGCAGCATACATTGGACCTGGGTTCCATGAGGCCTCCCTTTCATGTGATATGTCTTGCTGGCCATGGGACTGGTAGCAGTCTGAGGAGACAGATGGAGCCGAGGGTCCCAGGCACAGCTCTCAAGTGCACTGATCCAGCTGCCATTGTCCCTGAGCCATGAAATCTAAGGTCCTTTCTTCTTAGAATTCAGCAGTCTTGGAGTTGGCATTGGAGGTCACACGTCAGTTGTCCTTAGAGGCTGCGGTTTGACAAAGGTGTATGGTGGGGAGTGCCTGCTCTCGGAGAGCCCTTGACTCCAGCCTTTGATGGCATCAGGGGGACAAAGTGTAGGGGTAAGTGCACTAAAGTGCTGTTGCCCTTGTCAAAGGCACCCAGGGGACGTGTCTGCAGTGGGTCTGTGTGTCAGAGCGAGGGGCCCGGGAAACATGACCACTTAAGGCAGGTGGCGCCTGGCTGATCACTACAAAGTGTGTACTCCTCACACATGAAGTGTTTGAAGACTTCCAGACCCCCTGGACAGCGGGTGAGGTAGCGTCAGAGATATACCATGCTGTGTGCGGACGCTGTCTGTGCCTGTAGTGTTGAGTGGAACATTCAGACTAGTCAAAGGGAAGAAGGCCATTGAGATATAGGGACCCTTGTCATCTTGCGTTCCACACAGAAGCATGCGTCTAGTGGAGTGTGCTTGGCCCTCTTTCGTGGACTGTGCTACTAGGGCACGCGTTTGGAGTTCTTTTTGTAAATGACAATTTGGAAGTTAACGTAGCATGAACACATATGTTAGTGAACATATAGAATGATGTGATATTCTATGTTTCTGATGAAGAATTATAAGCCATCAGGGCAGATGGATTAGGGAAGCAGCCTAGGGAGTAAACTAGCTCCAGGGTGGTTGTCTCTGCAATGCAAGGCTATCTTTAGTCGCCACGTATGCACACCTCCGGAGACGGCACATGCAGTCATGGGCAGCCGACCTTTCTTGGGGATCACTTTGCTGAGATATAGTCAAGGTACCCTCATGTTAAAGTGAGAGGGTCTTTTAGGGGTACCTCTTCCCGTCTACACGGTTTGGTGTCACAGTGACCCTGTGACAGAGACAGCCATGGAGTCTGCTGTTTGGCATCCTGTACCAAACACAGTGCCAGCTGCTACATAGATTCAGTGTGGAATATCAGAGCTGGAGAGATTAGGAATAAAGCCCCAAGGCTGCACCACAGAGCTGGAGGCAGGGTTTGGCCCCAGGGAGCCTGGCACCTGACCTCTGAGCTCTCCTTCAAGGCTGGCTGGGTTGGTTCTGTGTGGCCCTTAGGGCACAATGTCTTTTTACACATTTGCAGCCAGTGGGTGGTGGCACACTCTGTGGAAGCCAGCAGAAGCACAGTCGGCCTCTGGGATAGGAGATGCTTGGTTGACTTGTCGAGTTTTTGAGAAGAGGCTACTGAAATATGTTAGTATATCAAAGCATAAGGGGCCCCAAGACAAAAGTTACTGACCTTGGGGTGGGGGATGGGCTGGCCTGAGTTTAGACGATTCCCAGGATCTTTGTCAGCTCTGTGATTCTGCAATCCCACGGTCTTAACTGGAATTGATCACAGGGTAAATTATGTGATGTGGTAAAGTTTCTGCTACAGGTGAGGAGGGCTGGAATGGGGGCAGTCTCTTCTCTGAGACCGCGGGTTTCCATGCTGAGTTCCTACTCCAGTCATTTCACCTGAGTGGCAGTCTTGGGGCCCTGCTGTGGGCTCTAAACACAGCAGACTCAGAGTTCAGGTCTGGGAAACCGAGGCTCACAGAGACGGAGGGGAGCTGACTCTGAGTGATTGTGTAGAGATGACCAAAGAGGACAGGCGTGAATTCTATTTACTTGGGGTGAATCTGTGCACTAGATGAAGACATATAATTCCAGCAATGCTCCAAAATCTCTCGGGAAAATTCCACTCAGACTTGCTCATTTTTTCATACCCTTGGGTTTCACTGCTGTCTTGCTTTGTCCTTTTCGGCATCTGCCTCAGAGGCAGAAGTCCACAGCTCATGACTTCAGATAACTCTTGAAGACACTAGGGGGTTAGTAATTTCCCGAGACCTCTGGCCCAGCCACGGGAAGTGGCCACAGTCTTTCCAGAGTATGTGTGTGTATGTGTGTGTGTGTGTGTCTGTCTGCATGTAGAGACAGAAATCAATGAATCAATGTCAGGTGTCCTTCTCAATTGTTCTCCACCTTACTATGATACAGGTCTCTCACTGAACTCAGAGATCACCGATCTTTGGACTTCTAGGCCAGTGAGCTTCCGGACTCCTCCTTTCTCCACTCTGCCACCTCCAGCCCTAGAGTTAAAGGCATGCAGGACCTTCGAGTCTTTTCTGTGGGTGCTGGGGATCCTTTGCAGGGCTTCCTGCTTGCATAGCAAGCATCTTTTCACAGAGCCATTTCCCCAGCTCTTCCCCTCTCCCTTGAAATGATGTAGAAGGTAAAGCAGAGACCACAGGTCCTGACTCCTCATGCTCTTTTCTCTCTTAGGAGCACTCAAAATGTCCCTGGTGGCAGTCCCTTTCTATCAGAAAAGACACAAGCACTTCGACCAGTCATATCGAAACATCCAAACCAGGTATCTCCTGGACCAGTATGCATCCAGAAAGTAAGTTGTCAGGTCCTGGCTAGGCTTCCTGAATGCTGAATGAGTAGCTCTGATGTCTTCTGGCTCAAAACCGTGTAATTCCCTGAGATGTGGCGATGAAAGGGTTTGCAGGAAGACTGCATCCCTGATATACACATCCCTTTGGAAGACTAAAGTTTGGCTGGGTTGCATGGCCCAGCTGCATGGAGTTTTATATCCTGCAGGGCCTGTGGGCTGACCCTGGTGGAGATAGAATGCCCACGGTTACTCAGTACAAGCCCACTGACTTTCCTAGCAGCGGGACTTAAAGAGTCACACACAATATGGGACAAGGAGGAAAGCAATGGGAAAAGCATTGGCAGGGTTCATAGGTGGCAGAGCAAAGATGGAAATGAAGTCTGTTCTGACCACAGTTCTGCTACCTCAGCAGTACAGGTGCAACACCTGAGCATCCTCCCTGCCCAGTGCAGCTGGAATCTAGACCTCCTGATCCCCCTTCATCTCCACGCTTCTGAAGGACTGGGTTTCTTCCTGGCCCAGCTCCTGAAGGACGAGGTCTCCTCCAGTTTGCAGCTCGTGCCTCCCTGGCGCTGTTGGAGTGGCAGCTGGCCTATCTACAGCTTCAATGGGCTGATTAGAGGGCGGTGAGCAGGATGGAACCTCTGAGTCTGACTTGCCCCTGCCACAGGTTCCTGCTCCATGTCACCAGCACCCTATATTTAGCAGTGCTGGTGGCTTCGTTTAGTTGCCATTCCTCGTTATAAACAAAGCCAAACATTTGCAGCCCATCTCAACAGAGATTATGCCTTACACACACACACACACACACACACACACACACACACACACACACACAGGCATAAACACAGACACACCACACACTGATGCATACACACACATACACTACACATACATATGCACACACATACAGGCACAAACACACACATGCTACACACAAAAACACAGACTCACCACGCGCTCATGCATATACACATACCACACACATATATGCACACACATAATAGGCACAAACGCACTCACATACTACACACACACACCACACATATACCACACACACACACACCACACACATAAACCATACATGTGAACACATCACACACACATGAACAGAGACACATACCATATACACACAGACATAAACACAGGCACATACCATACACATTCACACACACACCATGCACACACACCATACACATGAACATATCACACACACACACCATACACATGAACACATCACACACAAACACAAACACAGACACACACCATCCACACACATACACCACACACACACATACACACACATACTATACACGTAAGCACATCACACACACACACGAACACAGGCACACTACCTTCACCCCCTCACACACTTACATCTACACGCAGCATCTTGACTGAAAAACAGGAAGAATGGTTCAGGAATGACTGGCAGAGAAGGGAACCCACTAGCTCTAGGGAGCTCGGGGGTGGGGGCGGGAGTTTCTTAGAGGTAGTTTGCAGACTGAGGGAGAGTACCACATGCAAATATGCAGGCTTGGGTTTAGGTGTACTGCATATGTGTGCTTGTGATTGTATGCATATATATCAATATATATGTGTGCCTGCACAAGTATAGATGTCTGGGTATGCGTGTGTGTCCATGGCCATGCATGTTCCTGCTTATGTTTGTGTGGTATTTATTGGTATATGTATGTGTCTCTGTATGTGACATGTATGCATACACATGTATGATGTGTGCCCGGGTGCATCTGTATGGACTACTCATGGGCATACATGTAAATATGTGTGACTTATATGTGCATGCTTTGGGTGCACGTGTGTATCCTGCAGGGAAGGTTGGGTGTATAGACAGGAAAGTGTGTGTGTTAGCATAAGTGTTAGTAATTTTCCAGCACACCTCATCATTTCCACTGTTTGTCCAGGCGAGCAACCACCCAGTCATCATCTGAGAGGTCTCTTATGGAGAGGTCCTCTTCGCAGAGAGCTTCCAGTCAGAGCTCCACTGGGGGTGTGTGCAGGCTCTGTGCAAAGCGGGTGAGCGCCTCAGAAGAGGAGGAAGTTGAAAAGGAGAACAGGTAATTACTTTGCGCCCTCCCTTGGCCGCAGCCCATAGCTCCTGTGCTTCTAAGTGTGGGCATCCAATTCACATGTGGGTTGGGTGACCTGGGGCAGAGAAGGGCAAGGGGGCACTAGCTGGGGAGGTCCAGCAGTGGAAGGCGGTTGCCTGTAACCAAAGCTGAATTCTTTCAATCACTCCCTTGCTCTTTACCATTTGACGTTAGTCCCAACACACAAGGAATTGGAACGGCATCTCCATCATTATGGGCCAGGGCTGAGATGTGGTTTTGGCTTACCCTCTGCATTCAGATCCCTGCCTTTCCAAATTATCAGGAGCCTCCGCTCCACGGCTGAGTTTCCATCACAGCCTCCGGGGCTGTTGTCCCTTGGAGCAAGGTCATCTTCTGAGGAGGCAGCCAGGGTTTAAACAGCTGTCTCTGTGGACTCCAAGGGCTATGAAGGGTTCCATAAATCATCGTATCTTAGATGTCAATGGATTTGGCTCACGAGGGTGCACTGTCATAGGAAAGAGAAGGACTGGCCAGAATGTCAATCCTACAGTTACAAAATCCAAGTGATGGAGCAGCAGCTGGCGGTTGTGCATTAGTCTTTCAAGAAAAGCACGGGTAGGGCTGGAGGGGTGGCTCAGTAGCTGACGCTTGCTGCTCTTGCAGGAGAGCTGAGTTCGATTCCCAGGTGACTCACAACCACCTGTAACTCCCTCCAGTCCCAGGAGATCCTATGAACTAATGGTGGGAAGCAGACAGTCTCCTTTTCAGTCATTTGCAAAGTACAGTTCTTCAACAACAACAATCCATTGGAGAGCTGAACCACAAGCCGGTGGAAGCAAGATTCCTGTTTTTTTTTTTTTTTTTTTTTTTTTTTTTTTTTTTTTTTAGATTCCTGGCATGTTAAATTCTTTTACATCCAGGGGCGAGGAATTCTCAGCCATGTCAAAGTTATGATTATTTTTAAACATACTTGTAGTAATCCTCACACTACCGTTTAGTTAGTTAAAACGTGTATTTAATGAATAAAATGCAGCTGGGCAGTGGTGGCACACACCTTTAATCCCAGCACTCGGAAGGCAGAGGCAGGCAGATCTCTGTGAGTTTGAGGCCACCCTGGTTTACAAGAACTAGTTCCAGGACAGGCTCCAAAGCTATAGAGAAACCCTGAAACCCTGTCTCGAAAAACCAAAACCAAACCAAACCAAACCACCACCACCAACAACAAAGAAGAAAATGTACCAATTTTAGTATTACTTACAAAGAGCTTCATCCGAGAGGAGTAGTCAAACAGCGAAATGGTAAAGATAACAGCTCTCTGGGGAATCATATGTGAACACTGTATAAGGACCCACAGGATTTAAACTTAAGTTTAAAGACTTAAAGACTTTGTTTACATAATGTGTTATACCTTAAGAGGTCATTCAAAGGACAGGGATGAAGAATACTATATATGTGGACTTATAAGTATGAATTTTATTCATCCTTTTCTTAAAAACAAACTAGCTTATCAGTGATTTAGGTATATAGTGTATATAGTGCTATGAATACTGTATAAATTTATTTTATTATAAAGTGGGGGCTTCTGATGTTAAGGAATGGCTTCAGAATGTAAGCTGTGTTGGGTGGAACGTAGGCCGGTGGGGAGAGTTGCCTGCTTAGCATCTGTGGTGCTCTGGGTACCATTCTGAGTCCCACATAAACCGCGTACGGTACATGACTAAATTCCAAGCAACTGGAATGTAGAGGCAAGAGGATCAGAAGTTCAAGTCATCTTGGGCTCTATAGTGACTTTCATGTCAACCTGGGCTACATGGAACATAAACACTCCTGAAGTTTTAAATATTCATTTTTGGAAAGATATCTTCTGATTTTATTTAAGTTTGGGGACAATACACTGGACATTTGAGCCATGCCGCTGTGTGTCCATCCATTATATATCAGTGTGCCTTTGAACATAATAAATGTCCCTCAGTGTCTACACTGTTGGATGAGGAAAGTGGACATCGTTAACTGAATGGTTGGTATGTTGGTTATGAATCCCACCCAGTTTTGGGACAGTCTCAGTGGATGGAAATCTTCACGACATACAGACCCTTTGCATTGGGTTCTCTCACGTTGCGTCTGGGTTTGAGTTACAAAGGCACCTCTTAGCCTAAGGTAAGCATCAGTCCTCGTGGTAGGTATAGGGTTGCAGGTGTGGGGTTGGTCAGCCCTCTACTGACCCCACTGTCCCCGTGGAATCATATTTTGCTCTCATCAGTCATGTGGGGATCTTCACCATGTCAGGTCTCGAGATCACTTCTTCCTCCAGAAGTGGGTTGGGTGGCAAGTGAGTGATCCCGGGGTCCAGGGAGCGGAAACCATTGCATCGCAGGGTAGCTGCAGAGGGTGAGTGGACCCTGCTGCCCTGATGGGAGTCCCGGTCTTTCATTATGTGCCACCACTCTCACCAGCCCTAATTGCTATCAAAGTTCTTATCATTCCTTGCAGGCATTAGTCCAGTCTGGTACATATTGGTCCTTTGCTTTGACAGAAAGGGATGGCTCTGGCTTCCCAGGATTAAGACTGGTATTTCTTCATTGTTTATGAAGAAATGCCTCTACATGCAACTTCAACTTCTACATGCAACTTCTACATACAGGGATCCTTCTAAGCACCCATATATACATACATGCTCTTGAAGGACTCTAAGGAGTGGCCAAGTTTATTAGCCTGGTCTCTCATGCCAAGAAAGCAAGAGATGTGTGCTATGCATGTCTATATTAATAAACCACACACCCGCTGTTCTTTGTAACTTCCTGTGTGCCCTTAACACACTCTGAAAAGCAAATAGGCAAAACTAAATAGAAAAAGTTGCTTTATTTCCCTCCATTGTCTTCTTTTCTTTTTCCCCTTCACACTGAGGGATGGGTAGCCAGAGAGGATCAGTCTAGTCTGTCAGTGCCGCAGAGTCTTGTCACATATCCTATGACTAACAGAGTTTCTGGGCTCTCGTAGGTACCGGTCCCTAGAGGCTTCTTATGGAGAAGCTAAGAGACAGCGTTTCCTCAGTGAGCTGGCCCAGCTGGAGGAGAATGTCCACCTGGCACGGTCCCTAGCTCGTGACAAGCTGGACAAGTACTCTCTGGAGCAGATGGTAGGAGGACCTCCCAGCTCCTTGGGGCGCAGAGAAGGAGAGTTTGCATGCATGCAGGTGGTTTAATGCTTCACTCTTGCCACACCCACCCTGACCATCCTCGCGTCTTCCCGGCAGGTGGACGACAAGCTAGCCTGGGAGAGGCACTCATTCGAAGACCGGATGAGCAGAGCCCCTGAGATCCTGGTGAGGCTCAGGTCCCACACCATCTGGGAGCGGATGTCCGTGAAGCTCTGTTTCACTGTGCAAGGATTCCCCACACCCGTCGTGCAGTGGTGAGCGACCGCATGCACGCAGGGCTGCTTTCCTCTGAGAACTGTGTGTGTGTGGAAGGCGTACACGCCTCAGAGCCTGTCCTGTAGACTTACAGAAGTCCCTGAGGGAAACGCATGTGCAGCATTCAAAACGCCTGTCTAGTTAATGCTCGATCGCTCAAATGGTAGGGACACTGCCCTGGTGACTCTCTCGGAACATTTTGGTGAAAGGTTAGCTCCCAGAATAGGAATGTGTGTTTGTTGTCTTGGCTGTTGTCTATGTACTGGCTTCATTGTTGACCTTGTCCAGAGAGCCCATGTATCTGCTTTAATTACAGGAGGATGCATAGAGGGAATCTACTATCATAGATATGGATAGTAGTTTTTAAATTCGAGTTAAATCCTTAAGATCCGCAGACCCTCCTTGTTCTCCTGCTGTGGAAATCGCAGATTGCTGTGTGAATCCCCTTGAGATCTCTCGCAGGAGTCTGGCAACCTCGTAGGTCAGCTCATCCACGGTGTTAGGAGACAGGGGAGTATTCCAAGGCTTGGCCATCTGTAACAGCCTGTGGTGGGTGAGCTCTGTTTTGTAGTATGGAGATTGGAACTTCCGGGGCTAGGACTTCATGCACTCTGTGACTTTCTCTTCGTGTGTTCCAGCTGCAGTGCGGCCTGATGGGCCAGGCTGGAACCTGGCTAGCATCAGCTGTGTTTCTTTTTTAAATGGAATGATAATTTATGAATTCCTAAGAGGTTCAAGCAGATATATGGGGTTCTGTCTGTTTGAATGTTATAAGTCCTACCTCTTCTTGAAAGCTAGCTCCAGAGTGTTTTGCGTTAATGGGCAGGGGAGAGAGGAACAGATATTTCTCAGAGCACAAAGGAGGTTGGGATAAAACTACAGAAATATGTCCGCTATTCCACTAACGTGAATATTTCCCCCCACCAGGTACAAAGACGGCAGTCTGATCTGCCAGGCAGGTGAGCCGGGGAAGTACCGGATTGAGAGCAGGTATGGCGTGCACACCTTGGAGATCAACAGGTGAGGAGCTACAGCCAGCGTGTGCTGGGGTCTCATCCGATGACTGAGGGCAAATTCCAAAGACAGCGGAAGCTGACTGAGAGAGGCCGTAAAGCCCTCAACGCAGCCCTCGGGAGGCTGAGGCAGAGTCTGGGGTGTCTAGGCCAGCCCAACTGACTGAGACTTAAGTGTGTCTGTAATCTCAGGTGGGCTGAAAGAGTCGTATGACACACACATATTACACTCAGACATTCAGGTGCACACAGGCAGGCTTATTCTGCCCGTGCCTCGATGTTGGAACAGAATAAAAACATGTTCCTTTTAAAACATTTTAATTAAAATGTTTTATGCGTTGGGTTCTGTTGAAGGAGCCGTGATTTTGATGGCAATGGAGACCAGTGCAGTGATAGTTGCAGTGGACAGGCAGACCTGGAGCAGGAAACCAAAGCCAAGGACAGGGTGGGGTCCACAGACAGAAAGTGATGGCTGGAGGCTTCTGGGAAGGGGTTCTGGATAAATCCACCTAGTGGGGGATCTTGTTGAGTTTCGGCTGGTCCCTGATGGAGATGGATGAGGGCCTCCATTGGGATGGAGGAAGGGGTCGAAGTGAGGGGATTTGCCCTTGAGGCCCTGTTCCAGGAGGAGCCTGTTTGGACTGGAAGCCATTCTGTCAGACCCTGGCCCTGCAGCTGAGGAGGGCTTTCTCCTTTCTGCTTCCCAGCTTTTCTTCCTCTTTCAATCTGTTTCCTGGTGACTCGTTCTTCTCTGTGGAGGAGACAGTCTCTTCTCTGGGCTCATCTTGGTGGCCAGAGGACAGGGTAGTGCAGTCCCTGTGCCCTGTAGGGCTGTGAGCCCCTCCCTCAAGCCCGCAGTGTACAAATGTCATTCCTCCACAGCTAGGCAGTCTCTACTAAGCTGGGAGCCCTGCTGCCCCCCATAAGCTCCACCTCCTGGCCCCAGAGTATTGTTTTCTTCGGTCATCCACTGATAACCTACTGAGTGCCAGGTATCGTGCTAGGTATCAGAAGGTGACCCTTATTGAGCACAGGTGAATAACAGGTAGGTGAGGGGGAGAACTGGGCCTAGGGTGGCAGACCATAGCCAAATGAGGACCAGGGCCAACTGGCTTGGGAAGATGCAGCCTGAGTGTCTGAGGGGAGAGGCTGTTAGGTGGGAAGAGGTGTTTGGGTGAAGGTTCTCCAGCAGTGTCTCATGGTTCACAGGCGCTGGGGCGAGAGGGGGGAGGAGGACCAGAGGCCAGTGATAGATCTGGAGACCAGGGAACCGGCAGGGCAGGTAGGATGCTGGCTTTGTTTAGCAGTTGAAGCAAGTGGACAGGATCCCTCTTGACTTGGGGTGGGAGGGGCCCAATGGGACCAATGTCGTCATGCTCTTGGTGAAACTCAAAATTAAGAAACTGGTGTGGAGCAGGGAGGGAGCAAGGGAACTGAGGAGAGGGATCCAGAGGGATCTGGAGGGATCTAGAGGGATCTAGAGGGATTCAGGGGGATCTAGACGGATCCTGAGGAATCCAGAGGGATTCGGAGGGATCCAGTCTACCTATGCAGCAGCTAGACTCAGGTGCTCCTGGTGGAAGCATGCAGTGGAGGGAGAACCAGTAGGTGAGCAGGGATCCAAAGCAGCAATCAGAGAGTGGGCGGGTCTCCAGAGCAGGGGCACTCTCTGGACAGCAGAAAGGATCAGTGGGCAGTAAGTCAGTGCCAGTTTTCTCAGGAAGACTTTGATGTCAGGGAACCTGGCAGTACACATACCTGGGCAGTGTGTGCTCTGACCGGCAGGCCTGCGTAGGTTGGTTTGAATGAACAGTTAGCTTTTCATCAAGAAGTGTTTTCTCTTTATCAAGTGTGGAAATAGTCACACCCCTGCCCAGTGTTGGCAGCATTCAAAATTTACACCCAGAATAATATCAGCTTTCAACAGTGAAGAAACACCCAGAAGGATCTAAGTCAGTTGGCCCTGGTAGGCTATGATGGAATGATCCAGAAACATGAGTCTCTTGACTTACCAAGACCAGCGCATCTCTTCTGTCTGTCTCTGTCTCTGTCTCTCTTTCTTTTCCCTCCCTACTGGGGGATTGTCTTTGCAGATCAAGAGAATTTCACGTTCTGCAAGAAAAGAGCAATGGGAAACCCCACAAATTACAGTTTAGCTCAGCTGTTCATTCCAAAGTGCTGAGCTACAGGTCATCTGATCTGGGGCGTCTCCAGGGTGTGGAATGCCTGCCCGTCTCTCTAGCTGGCTGTGGAATGAGCTTTTCCTTGCATTCTGAGATGACATTTGCTCCTATGAATACTCTTTGGCTCCTGCAGTTGGATTCTTAAGACACTTAAAAGCAAACAGGCTCCTCGGCACTATTCTATTTGAACTACAACTCGTTATACTTGTGCGTTTTCCTTTGGCCACCCATAATGAGAGCCTCCTTTTTATTCCCAAAGGTTTTTTATTGCTCTCTTATTCTGAGGGGCACTTAGACCAGTCAGTCTCATTTCTTATTAGTGGCACCACCATCATCCCCTCTTTGCAGAACATTTTCATGACTACACTTCTCTTCTGCTTTACTTTTTGACTTTGTGTTTAAGCTCTGAGCTAAGAGTTAAGCACTAAGTCTGATTTCTACATCACTTACTGTTTAAGGACCCCAAGTGTTGTCTACCAATGAGAAATCCATTTATGATGTCTATTCATCTTTAGCAAAGATACAATTGCATTTAGTTCCCATAGAAAGTTGTGTTGAGACACTTTTACACTGAGATTTCGAGAGGCAAGAGAGGTCCCCATGCAAGTAAAAATTGAGACCAAAAGAAAACCTTCCTGTTCTGGGAATCCATCCAAACAGAAAGTAAAACCCTTGCAAAGTTCTCTCAGCATGAAGCAAAGGCTAGAATTAGACTCTAGGTTTGCTGAACGTTCCCTTTGGGTCTGGAGGAGCAGAAGGGAGGGAAGGTCCCCTGGGACTAGTGGGGATGGGGTCATAGTTCACTGTCTCCAAGTTAGCCTTGGCTGAAATCAGGGTTTGGTAGAATTCCCAGAACCACCCTGACTTTCTGCTTCCCATTCTGCCCCTGTCCTAGGCACCGTTTCTACAGCTCTACTACATTCAGTAGTGGGGGAATATTCCAGGGCTCACTTCCATACAAGGATGGTTGCTTGCTTATCTATATCCATATCACTGTTTCAGAGTTTTGTAGAGTACAAAACACCAAGGAGTACAATGGACAAGATGAAGGAAGATACTAGAAATTGTAACTTGCACCCTGTCCACCCAGTGGTCACCTGGGTACACCCGATTCTGGGGAACAGCTGCCATAGATCAAGGGGTCTCATATTTGGGCAAGGTCATGGGTTTCCTATCCAGCGGGAAGGAAACTCTGGAACCTGCCTCCTGGGCCGGCTGTCTCCGGGACCAGGCTGTCTCCGGGACCAGGCTGCCTCCGGAGTCGGGCTGCCTCCCGAGCCGGGCTGTCTCCCGAGCAGGGCTGCCTCCCGAGTCGGGCTGTCTCCCGAGCCGGGCTGCCTCTCGAACCGGCTGCCTCCCCAGCCGGCTTTCCTAAGCAGTAGTTATTGCAGAAGAAGAAGCGCTTCTCCCATCAGACCTTCTCCTAATTCCGGGCCCTTGTGCTCCAAGTGCTAATGGGTGAACGGAGGAGCTAATCAGTGCTAATGCGTTAGGTGGCGCTGTCCCATCTGCATTTCTGAGTCACCGCGGGGAAAGCTGGGAGTTTCAGGGAGGTGGCCTGAGACCCGATCAGGGCAGTACTTATTTCCTCTCTTCTGTGGTCTGTTCTGCGACAAGCTTTGTTCTCTTCCTGTACCATGTCAGCTCTTCCTTACTCAGAAACGGTTCAGGGGGATTGGAAGGCCCTGATGTTTGGAGGACTTTGGGCAAAGAAAGAAAACTTTGTACAGGAGAGATAGTGTGTGTGTGTGGGTGTCTCTCTTTTGACTCAGTGATTGAGCAAAGAGCTTGATATTTATATTTATATTATATTTATAAAAGAGTAAAAGCTCTTCAAATACATTACTTCATTTTGGTCACCAAAGTCACCCTTAGAAAGCATTTTAGGAACCTTTGGGGAGGGATAGCTTTGGTAGATGAGGACTCTGAGCTGATTGAGGAAGTACATGGTACCAAGGCACCACGACAGGAGCATTACAGCCTTGGCAGCCGTGTTCTCTGCGGTTATTCTGACTGAACACTATGGACAACAGCCCTGACTTGCCAAGATGAACAGTTACAAACAGAAACAAGTTTTACCTTGAATTTAAAGGACATTACTCAATTAAACAGAGGTGGTAGAATCCTTTACTGAGGCTTAGGCCCAGACAAATTATATACTATATAAATTACATGCTATAGAGTTCTAAACACTGTTCTTAGCTGTGCAAATAGGGTGTGATACATCTGAGCACAGGCATCTACTCTGGATTTAAAAATCGAAGAGAATTGCGCTGCCGCAAAGGAAACTCAGTTTGGAAACCGTTATAGCGACATGAAGGGCTGTTTTTGGAACTGGAGATTGTGAAGGCTCTGCAGTGGACTGGACACCGGGTACCGTCTGTGTCCACACTCCCCTGAGGACTCTTTATGGCCTAAGTGTTAATCTCCTTCTCAACTCTGAGGACCAGGTGATCTGCTAGGCCAAGGTCAGTCTTTGTCCTCTGGGCTCCTCCTGGAAGTCCTGCCCAGGCTTCCCCATGCTCTCTGCTGACTGGTTCCTTTGGGTGTCCTGCTCCTACTTCCAAGCTTTGTCTGGGCCACTAGGTGGCCCCGGTTGGGCTCCATGTTGATCAGGCAGTCACAGCACAGACTTTGCCTCTTTGCATTACCTGTCCAGGACCTCCAGCAAGGGACATCCAGCCATACCTCTAGTCACCAGGCCTGTCATTTTTCCCATTTTGCAATGCCGATGCTGGTGGAAGTAGTGGGTGTTGGTGGAGCAAGCATCCACACTGTGGAACATTCTACTGTACCCTGTTCTGTACCGAGGTAGGGCTGCCTGCAGAATTTCTAAGTGCGGAGCTGATTGCTTCCTCGTCGAAGCAGGCCAGCACTGCGCTGTGTTGACGGGCGGCAGCTGGTGTTCACGCCTCCCAGGTGAACAGAACATAATGTTCTGTGCAAATATCCAGATGGATGGGGCTATGTTGACCTCTGTGAGAAGCGGCATTTAAAGGGGCAGATGTCATGTCTGACACAGCAGAAGTGGGTTGGAACTCCCAAGAGAAAAGAAGGGCGTTGACAGACAGCATAGGTCTCTGAAAATTCTCTCCCTTTTCTGAGAGATGTTAAATCTTTGGTCAAAGAAAATATTTTCAGCTCTGAAAGTGACAGGGAAGAAAGCCAGGTGATGGAAAACTTGAAGGACAGGGCATTGTCTCTGGGAATGCTGGCTGAAGGCATTTTATTTATTTATTTTTAAATAAATTTTTTAAAAAATAAGTCTTTATTTATTATGTACAGTGTTCTGCCTGCATACATGCCTACACCCCAGAAGAGGGCACCAGATCTCATTATAGATGGTAGTGAGCCACCATGTGGTTGCTGGGAATTGAACTCAGGACCTCTGGAAGAATAGTCAGTGCTCTTAACCGCTGAGCCATCTCTCCAGCTCCTGAGGGCATTTTAAAGTGAGATTTGGGCAAAGTTTTTATTTCTTATAAGAGAACTCGTGCTATTTCTTCCCCAAGACTAAGACCTTACCCAGTGCCCCCAGTTAGGAGGGAAACAGCAGGAATGCCACTTTTGGAGCCCTGTGGAGCTTGCTTTCCAACCTTTCCAAGTGTCAGATTCTCCCACGGTATTTTCCAGGACCCACTGGCAATGTTATATAAGCCAATAGCTGGGGACTGTGGTGCTGGGAACATGGCACGGTCAGTAGGGGGCTTGTTATGCAAGCATGCAGACCTGAGAGCTGGGCATAGAGGCATGGGCGCAATCTCAGTGCTGCCGGCACACAAACAGGTGGAAACCTGGGGCTGTCTAGCTAGTTAGCCTAGTGTAGTCTAAGCTCCACGCCAATTGGAAACCGTGCTTCAAAAAAATCACGGTGAACAGATCCCAAGGAACAACTCCAGAGGATGACCTCTGGCTTTCGTGTGCATGCACACACATATACCTACACACACATACACATGAGCACATATGTATATACACACAGGAGAGGGCGCAAGAGTGAGACCCCTACCAAAACCTAATAGAGTACTGCCATAAATCAGAGGACATAAAGCCGCCTGGCTCTCTCTTGTCACATTTTCTAGGGAAGATGAAGGGGTAGGGTGCCAGTTCACCACCACAGAAGTGGCCTCACTTCTGAAGGAAGCCAGGAGATGAGAATCCTGCACCCTGAGAGTTTCAGCCCTTGCCGTCTCAAGCTCATAGTCTTCCCGGGATGGACGCATGCACACCCACGACCAACCCCAATGAGGCCAGTGTGGGTCATTCCAGTCTTGGAAGGATTGTACCATTTGTGGTTCTTAACATCAGCTACTGGCTGAGGAATGCTTCTGGGGAGTGAGGCGGGGCTCTGAATTTGCTTTCCTTGACACTTAGGAAAGCTTGTGGGTTTCTGCTCAGGCCTCAGATACAAGCTCAGGCTCCTGCCTGGGGCTCTGGAAAGTTCTCGCAGCCTGGTCATGCTGTCATCTCAGAACCATTTAGAACAGGATAGTGGTAGGCACAGTCCCAGATGGGAAGCATCAACCCAATGTAGAAACTGGCACCAATTGCCAGCTCCTGGACCACCTCAAGCCAACTAGAGATCAACTCCCAGGGAGGAGAGCAGCCACCCTCTACAGAACAGACATAAGACACTCCCAAACATGCTTCTTTATTGACCCAGCAGGAGGTTCTGCTGTGCACCAAGATCCCAGAAGCCTTCCCCGTGACCAGATGAAACAACAGATTCAACTAGGCTGAGAAATAGTGCCAGACAGACCTGATGAATTCTCCTCGAGAGTGAAATAAATGATTTCTGGAAGCTGTCCTATCCTTCCTTTCTGAGAGTGCAAGCCACACATAGTTTGGGGTCAGGCATGCATCTGTATCTATAATTAATACTATGCCCTGCCTTCCGTTCCAAAACAGAGCTGGCGTTCTCCAATAGATCACAAGTGATCCAGGCCACGTGGTTGGCTTTCTAGGAATGTTTTGTTCAAGTTCAGGAGGCCGACCATGTCAGAACATCTCTTAAACTTGCTTTCTCTCCTCAAGGGCCAACTTTGAAGACACAGCCACTTACTCAGCAGTAGCCACGAACCCCCACGGACAAGTGTCTACCAATGCTGCGGTGGTGGTGAGAAGTATGTTCCTGCTGTCTGTCCGGGGTAGGGGAAGAAGGTCTTTGTCCTTGCCTGTGTCCTTCTGGGTCACATGCACCCAAATTTCCCCACAGGGTACAGAGGAGACGAGGAGCCTTTGCACTCCGTAGGACTCCCAATTGGATGTAAGTATACCTGGCTGTCTTTATCTAGAAAGATGTTTAGTGACAAATCACTAGGTGAGAAATGATTTTTCTCAGGGTAAAACATCTTTCTAACAGATACTGGAAAGATCTATAATACAAAATACTTTTAGATTACAATAATAATAAATGTGCTTGTATTCACCGTGTAACTTTTTTTTTTAACCATTTTTACACTTTTGAAATTAGTGTCACATTTACTTTTAAGTGTGAGGGCACACACTGGGGACACAGAGATCTGGAGATCGCAAGTTGAAGGCTAACCTAAGCTACATAATGTGACCTTGACTCAACAACAGCGGGGACGATAGCTCAGGGGTAGATGTTTGCCTAGCGTGTGCCAGGCCCTGAGTCTGACACCAGTCCTGCAACAGCCAGCTAAACACAGCCTGTTGACTTCCTCCTGAAGCACACCCTCTCCTGAGTACGTGTTTGAGGTTTAATCTGGTTCTTGTTGACGTCTCCAGGTCTGTTTGATCACTTGCTGTGAAATGGCCCACAGATCAGAACAGCCCACAGTTTATTCTTAAAGAGGAAGATGTCATACCACCAGTGGGTATGCCTTTCCCAAAGCTGGTAGGCCGTAAAACCTATGTTGTGAGCGCAGTCAGGTCTGCACTGTGTCCCTGTGTGACCATGTCCCTGTGTGACATGTCCCTAATGGCGGTCTCCCAGGACTCAGGTGACTGAGAAGGGGCCGCGGTTCCTGGTTTGCAGGCTTGATGTCTCAGGCTGCCAGTGTGTGTTCTGGCAGGTACTACTTCCTGGTTTATAGGTGGTCCTCCCGGGTCCTCCTGGCTACAAAGCTGTCTCTCTTCCTTCTCTGTAAGGGTCCTGACTCTATCATGGGGCCCATCCTTGTGATTCCATCAAACCCGAATCACCTTTGAAAGGTCTAATGCCCTCATATCACGGTGGTTAGGGCTTCAGCACACGAGTCTGGGGGATGCAGAACCTCAGGCAGTTCTCCACCCCAGTGGGCAGGTACCCCATAACCAGCTGAGGACCCAGCAGGCAGCTGGCAGTGCTCTGAGTACATCTGCTGTGCTGAGACCCAGGCACACAGGCTGGCTTGGCGCCAACAGTGTCTGTTCCCCCGACCCCCACAGTGCCACTTTCACCCGTGATTCCGTACACCCATTTTGACGTCCAGTTTCTGGAGAAATTCGGGGTCACCTTCAGAAGAGAGGGCGAGACAGTCACACTCAAGTGCACGCTGTTGGTGACGCCAGATCTGAAGAGAGTGCAGCCACGAGCTGAGTGGTACCGGGATGGTGAGCACTTTGGGGAATTAGGCTTGGGGACATTTCCTCTCTACTGCTAGACTTGTGAGCCCTTGGTGGAGGTGTGACCTCAGGCCTTGTGCCTCATCTCTGCTGGTGTGTTAGCAGCTGGTATGTGTGGTGTGTGTGTGTGTGTGTGTGTGTGTGTGACCTTGGTAGCCTGACACTGACCTTGAACACCATCTAGGAGCCCCTTGGAGCAGCTGATGAGGAAGCCCCCGGAGCTAACCTTGCCCTCTGCTGCTGTTTCAGACCTGCTACTGAAAGAGTCGAAGTGGACGAAGATGTTCTTCGGGGAAGGCCAGGCCTCGCTGTCCTTCAGCCACCTGAACAAGGACGACGAGGGGCTCTACACCCTGAGGATCGTGTCCCGGGGTGGCGTTAGTGACCACAGCGCCTTCCTGTTTGTCAGAGGTGCTTCAGTGGGTGGGGTCTAAGCAGAGGGTTGGAAGAAGCCACATGGGAGGTGGGGGACAGGGAAGAGATACAGGAAAGCAGATGGGGTGTCTTGGTCATTGCACACTTCCCCTGCCCAGAAATAGCCCCTTCCAAAATGAGAGGCATGTCTGTCATCGTGACTCTGACTTGTGAGTAAGCAGATAGAGTTAGATGCATGGTCTCTGCTCCCTACTGCTCCTTCCCACCTAGAATTTATAAAGGGAACCCCCAGAGTGAGTGTGCTGCATGCTCAGCTCCGTGGAGGAGGCAGTGGGCTCCTTTAGACTCTGGTGTTACGACTGACACATGACAGTGTTTTTTTTTTTTTCTTTTCTGGTTCAGTTCATTCCTAATTACTATGGTCACAACATGGCAGCAACAGTTACAGAATGCCCTGGGTCAGGCTTAATCCTCTGTCCTGCCTCCAACCCTCAACACAGGCTCATCAGGATGCCCTTCTTAATTATATAATAAAGAAATGTACCATGATGCACCAGGCATTGCACCAGGCAATAGCAATGATAGCAAGCATTGTAAACACTCATCATACATATGTGTGTAGGTGTGTATAGACATGTGTTCGTGCACAATCTATACAGACCACTGAAAATTCCCATGATGACTCTGTAAGTTGCTCTGTTTCCCAGCTGGAGACACCAAAGCTCAGAGAACTTAGTTATCTTTCTTGCGGGGGAGCCGGGGCTGAACTCTGTTGGACCCATAGCCTGGGAGCGTTCCCCCTGCAAAGCCTAGCATACTGTGTTAGAGTTATGTCCCCTTCTCAGCGAGCTGCTTCTGCCCTCCCTGGCCCACCCACCCAGGCTGCCCTCTGTGGGCTCCTTCCTGAACCTGTTGGGGAGACCCCAGTTATGGAGGCTGTCCCAGGCTGCCATGCTTTCTGTCTCATGTGGGCAGCCTTCTTCAGCTGGTCCCTCTGTTCAGCCTCCTGCAGCTCCAGGTGTGGGTGATGTGAGAAAGCCCTCGGGATGTTAGGTTTTTTTGTCTCTCTGTGGCAGTTAGAACAGAGAGACCGTCATGGAGAGCTGTGCCATTAGAGTCCGTTACCTCAGGAACAAAAATATACATCTTGCTTCCGCACTTCCCGCAAGCTCACATAAGCACGCAGGGCTGTGATCTCAGGCTCTCCCATACAGTTTTGTGGGCTTTAATGGAATCGGCGTTAAGAGATACCTCCCATTCTTCGGCGTGCCTCTGGCAGGGTGTTGTGTACCATAAAAATGCAATGACTTCAACCAGGTTTCATTGCCTTGCTTATTCAGCACTATGAGCTGGAAGAACAGGACACAAACCTGGGGAGCCCAACCGTTCTAATCTCTTTCTGGAGGTTATGAATGGAAAGGAACCAGTAGACTCAATGTCAATAAATCCTGGGCCTTTACTACATTATGGAGGTTTAAACTAGAAACTGCAGAATGCTCTGCTTTCTGTGGGCATGCAACATCATGGCTCCTGATTAAATACAGATTTTAGATAAGAAAATCAAGTGTTAAGTGTATTAGCTCTCTAACCAGCTCTGCTGGCCTTCAATGTACTGTAATGAAAATTACACGTACAGGCCCAAAAATGAATGGGGAAGCTTTGACCCAGGCATTTGACCACAAAGTTGTCTTTTTTTTAAATTCTCACATTTTCTAAGAAATTTGAAATATAAAAGCATCTCAGTTGGTATTCCCCAGATGTTGCAAAGGCTATTTCACCACCACTGTACTATTAGTAAAGTTTGACTACTTTTATGATTTGACCACGTGAAATTAAGTGAAGGAAAATTCTGATCAATTTATAAAAAAGCCACAGATAAAAAGACTAAGTGTTTAGTTTTTTTTAAATGTATATAGACATTTATGTTTCTTGATATCAGTCTGCTAGGTTACTAAACACGTTCAAATAATTTGGTGATAAAGATCAAGCTGATGAGAAAGAGTGTGAGTTTGGAGATCTGTGGACAGGCTTGGCAGTGACCCCACCTTGTAGGTGATGTGAACACGTTTCCCTGTGACAGATGCTGACCCCCTGGTCACAGGGGCTCCTGGAGCACCCATGGACCTGCAGTGCCATGATGCCAACAGAGACTATGTCATTGTGACTTGGAAACCACCCAACACCACTACCGAGAGCCCTGTCATCGGCTACTTCATTGACAAGTGAGCGTGTGCTTCATTCTCCTAGGGAATGGGAACACCAGTGACGTAGCTAAGGACACTGGGATGTTCAATGTCACTGTAGGCCGACGGTACCATTCAGGAACATGGTCATGCCACTATTTGGCTACCCAATATCACAGATAAAGTAATTGATAAATGATGCTAGCAGCTTGAGCCTGGGAGACCCCCCGGGGGCTGGTTGACCAGTAACCCAACCGACCCTTCATCTGCGGGATAATTAGGGGAAGAGGGGTGGCACTTTCTAACATGAGTGTTCAACTTTATGACTCAAAGAGCCCAAAAGACTAACTTTCAGACCCTGCCGTTATCCGCTGGGGACTTAACATAAAAGTTTTATATTTAAATTCCTCAGCCTATGCCTGCGTGTCCAGGTTTCTGGACAGGACTATATGTTCAAAAGTCTTCTGAATTCTGCATGGGAAGGGTTCTGGAAACTGGTGTCTTACTGTTCAGTAGCCTGAGCAGGATCGCAGGAAGGTGTCAGCCCTGGCTCAGCTCAAGTAAGGTGTACAGTGCAGACAGAAGACGGTAGATCCTCTCCAGACTTCATCTTGCAGGCTGAGGGGCCGCCCTGTGGCCTCGTCACTCAAGCGGCCAGAAAAATTGCCGACAATGTGGCTTGTCTTGTTCAATTTTGATGCGAAAGTTTTTTGTTTTTATCTTAGATTTTTGTCATGTTTTATTATTATCATTGAGAAGCCTGTTCTTTTAAAATAAGAGACAGAAAGGGGATGGATCCGGATTGGGAGTGGGTAGAGAAGAACCAGGAGGAGTAGAGGGAGGGGGAAAACTAAAACAGAAAATGCCAACAACAGGTTTAAAATGTGTGTTTGAGCAGATTTGACTTAAACATGTTTGATGCCAGGAATTGTCTTAAGCTATAAACCGCAAAGATTGAACTTACCTGTCTATCCATGTAAATGCATGTATTGGCTATCTTCCTGACATCTAACTTTCCCTCATCTATCTGTCTGTCTGTCTGTCTGTCTATCATCTATCTCTCTCTGTCTGCCTATTATCTAACTGTCTATGTATGCATGTATGTATCTATGTATCTATCTATCAATCATCTATATCATCCTTCAATCGATCATCTCTATCATTTATCTGTCTATTATCTATCTCTCTCTGTCTGCCTATCTATTATCTATCTACTACCTCTCTATCTATCTCTATCATTCTTCTATCAATCATCTATATCCATCTATCATCTATTTATCATCTATCTTATATCTATACTATCACCTATTTATATCCATCCGTTCATCCATCCCTCTCTCCCTCCACTCTTTATGTACCTGTATAGTGATAGCTATTGAATTTACTAAATACTTTTAAGGTTTATTTTATTACCATTTATAGATGTCAGTATTTCAACAGTGTGAATTTTTATCCAAATAGCATGCCACCCTGTGAAGACTGCTCTGTGAGCATGCATCTCTGAGTACTTAGCAGATTACCACATGTGCTTCGTTTGTCTTTATTTCTTTTTCATTTTGAAGATGTGAGGTGGGAACCGACAACTGGGTCCAGTGCAACGATGCACCCGTAAAGATCTGCAAGTACCCCGTCACAGGACTTTTTGAAGGGAGGTCATATGTGTTCCGTGTGAGGGCTGTCAATAATGCTGGCATCAGCAGACCTTCCAGGATCTCCGATGCTGTGGCTGCCCTTGACCCCGTTGACCTCAGAAGGTTACAAGGTAGGCTCATTTAAGTCCCAGTAGTAACTGGGAACCCGTGAATCCCCTGCATGTCGTTAGTTCTTTCTCTGGCTACCCGTTGCATTTAAGCATGACTTCCTGTGATGAGTGCGGCAGGCGGTGTTTCCCTATTCTCAGCATCTCCATCAGCATTGTCTTTGGGCTTGGAGGTGACTGACACCTTGGAGTTGATTGGCATGCCTTTAGGAATAGAGCCTGATGCTGTGCTTCATGGCAATGCTTCCTGCCTTCACCACGCAGTGCCTGGGGATCTAGAATGCCTAGAGTCACATGTTCCCCATCTGTTGGTCATGCAGTTCCACACGTGGTGGGACTTGGGTCTCAACACCAAGCCACTCTGTGTCTGAGTTTTAAGTTCTATGGCACAGATTCCTTTATGGAACTGGACCCTTCGTCATGGTTCATGGGAGTCACTATGAGTCCTCTGACCTTCTGCAAAGAGCTGATTGTGCTGAGAATCATCAGGAACACTTCCAAAATACCAGAGGTCATGACCTCCATACCTTTTTATTGCCTAAATGCTGAGCCAGCTCACAACTCACCCCAAGTTAGGGAAAACTGTGCTTCTTGTAGAGAACCCTTGAATCTTAAAGTCACTGTCACCCTTTCTGTGCAGCCATTCATTTGGAAGGAGAGAAAGAAATCGTCATCTACCAGGATGACCTTGAAGGTAAGACACTCTTTCTTCAGCCTTGTGAACTTGAGAGCTCTCATTAGAGATGAGAGAGGCGGAAGGCAGAGTGGACAGTGGCCAAGCTGTCGTATGTGAGTCTCTCTTCTAGTAGGGCCCCAATGCATCTTCTAGGGACTTTGTCAGGTAAAGCTGAGATTTGATTCTTAACTGACGTTGGGTTCCTCCTTCCCCCTCTCTTTCTCTCTCTCTCTCTCTCCACATACATTCCCTCCCTCTTTTTCTCTCCCTCCCACCTCTTGAGACAAGGTATCTCAATAGCCTGGAGCTTGCAAGAGTCAGTAAATCCCAGTGATTCACCTGTCGCTGCCTCCCGAGTGCTAGACTTAACAAGTGTGCACGCTTGGCTTTTTACACAGGTGGAGATCAGCAAGCACTGTACCGTAGATCGATCGAGCGAGTCCTCATGTTATGCCCAAATCCACGCAATCCCCACAAGCGAGTCCCATACGTAAAAGCAAAGAGCCTTTATTTTAATCAAGTTTGCAAACTTGGTCTCTCTGCATGTCCAACGTATTGGAATAACCGGAGAGCCCCAAGCTCAATTAGAATAGGATTTTTATAGTAGTAAAGGTGGGAGTGAGGGTCTCTGAGGTTTAGGGCCCCTGATTGGCTGACGTTTGTCTAGGGGTGTCCTGTTGAGGTACGCTGGCAGGTGTCTCTGTCTACAGCTCTTGGAATGCCAGGCATTTTCTTTGAATGGTCTGTTCTTGGGTGGGGGTTCGGCAATCTCAGCCTGTGGTTCCTCCTGTAGCCAGGCGTTTTCTCAGGGTAAACTATTGAGACTCTAGACTCCGTTTAAATTCATTGATGGCCAGAGTCCCAGGTGATAATGGTTGGAAGTAAAGAACTTCCTTTGGGTGATCTGCCCAGACTTATTTTATCATGGCTGCCCCCCCCCACCACAGCCCATCTTACCAACTATCTTAGTGAAAGAATATCTTGTTTTATTTGAACTTTTTTTTCAGCAAGAATTTCATTCCTAACATTTGAACTGAAATGGGTTGCAACTCCTCTTTCAAATGGCATTCTTGATTTGGGGGATCGTGTTTCTCTTGTTGAAGCTTGATGCTATGTCTGTGTCTCATCAACATACACCCCGAGACAGCTAGAAAGAGGGACCGAGGAGGCGAATATCACACCATGAGTCCAACGTTCTGGACTTATGGCCAGATCACAGTGCAGTGAGCAGAGACGTAAAAAGTCACATTCTAGGGGTGAGATGGCCAGTGGGTAGGAGTGCCCCTGGGCAATCCTGGTAACCTGAGTTTGATTCCCAGAACTCATAATGAAAGGAGAAAACTAGAAAACTAGCTCCTTAAAGTTGCACACACACACACACACACACACACACACACACACACACACACTTTCTTCTTCACCCCTCCCCCTCCCTCTCCTTCTTTTTAAAGAAAGACTGCAAAACCAGTTTGAAGCTACCAGAGAAGATTCCTCCTAGGGCACTTGCGGGCTATGATTGACTTTTAGGTTTGCAATCCACAGTCTCCATGTGGACCTGTGAAGGTTATAGGGTCTCTGAAGAAGCATGCTCCAACCTTGACCACAGAAAAGTTAAAGTTCCATGGCAAGCACTTGGGGATTCTGCAGAGGTGACCTTGAGGTGGCACTAGTGGTCTTTGTCATATATATATATATATATATATACACACACACACATATATATACACATATATATGGAGGTCTTCATATATATACATATATGTACACATATATGTATATGTATATGTACACACACACACACACACACACACACACAAACATATATCCAGAAGACCTCCAAAGTCAAGAGAGACACTTGATCAATACTCAGTAGAGGAAACTGGCCCAGGCAGGGTGGTTTACAACCCCACATAACTGTCTGTCCCTTAGTCTAGCGCTGTGCTAAGCGAAGGGCCTACTGAAACATAGCTATTTGAATGACTGAGAAACAGCTTTGAGATATACTGGAGAGGACAGCCGTGCTGTGAGCAGGCCCCTATAATTGGGAGGTTTGGCATGCTGGGGGGGAAAGCATTCTATTTCACTCTCATGGGATGCAGGATTAGCAGGAGAAATGTGGAGCTCTCCCAATGAGGACGGTGGAATTCACACCCCATAACAAAGGCCGCGGTGAGAAGGTGCAGCTTGCTTCACAAATGCCCTGGGTCTGTGATGAAACCTGTGGTACTGCAAAGCAGGGAGCCTAATAAAACTCCCCAAGGCAGGGACCTTCCAGCCGTGCCTTTCTAGCTGGAGGAGCCACCCTTAGCACATCGGCACAGATGCTTTTGGGAAGCATGCTGAACAAAGAATAGTGCTGGTGAAGAAAAGTGCCAAGTAAGCAAAGCAGTTCCATAGCAACAACAGGAGTGATACAGGGATGCTGCCGGCAGGCACAGGGGCTTGGATTTCCAGAGGAGGAAACTGAGGGCATTCAGGTATTCCATTGACCCCCTCTCTACATCCCGTTTCCAGCTGGTTCTACCCTTCCTGGTGGTTGTGACATTCTTGGGTGTGGCAGTGTCTTATACAGGCATCAGAGCATGCCCAAGGCTAGTATCTATCAGCATGGCTAGCCTTGGAAGGAGGATGAGACCCCATATGAGGACTGGGGAACCTTGGTATAGGCTGGTATTCAGCCTCGTGGGGATGCTGGCCCTGGTGTGAGGCGTTGCTTGTTTAGAATAGCAATATCTATGGTCTGCAGCAAGCTGGGTGTGAAGCAAGGTTCTGATGTGGTGGGAGAGAACTTTGAGAGTGAGTTTGTGTTCTAGCTTTATTCTGCTGATATGATTTAAAGGAAGCACCGTGACGAAAAGCAGCTTGGGGGAGAAAAGGGTTTCTTTCATCTGACAGTTCTGGGTTACAGCCTACCAGTGGGGGATGTCAGGCTAGGAACAGAAGCAGACACGGTGGGGGAACTCTGCTTACCGCTCATGGCTTCTTGGCTCATGGTTTGATAACTTTTTCATATGGCTGAGGACCACTTGCCTAGGGAGAGTACCGCCCACAGTGGGCTGGGGCCCTTCTTTGTCAATTAGCAGTCACGACTGTGTCCCTTAGACGTGCCTACAGGCCAACCTGACCGAGGCAGTTCTTCAACTAAGGTTTCCTCTTCTCAGGTGACTTAGGCTGTGTCAAGGGGACAATAAGAGCTAACCAGGACAGCCTGTTTCCTCTGGTCATTTAAACATAAATACTCATCTTCACTAATCTTTAAAGAGATTCTATAGTGTTTTTAAGTAAATCATGTCCGAGTTCAAACATTTGCCACTAGCAAGCTTCCTTTTCAGTAATGTTTTGTGTCATCTGGCCCTCCTTCCTTTTCCCTCTCCTTCTCCCCTGCAGCCTCCCCTTGCAGTGCTGAGGAATCAAGTCAGTGTTTGCTCATCTCCAGTCTAGCATTGAACTTCCTCACCTCCTCAGCTTTGACTGTTTTTAAGTTCAGATAGTTCTTTAGACATTTGTTTCAATGAAATGGAAACATTACTTTTCTTTTCTTTCTTTTATTGATTTTTATTGAGCTATACATTTTTTTTCTCTGCTCCCCTCCCTTTCCCCTCCCCTTCTGCCCTCTCCCATGGTCCCCATGCTCCCAATTTACTCAGGAGATCTTGTCTTTTCCTACTTCCCTTGTAGATTAGATTCATGTATTTCTCTCTTAGGGTCCTCATTGTTGTCTAGATTCTCCGGGATTGTGATTTGTAGGCTGATGGAAACATTACTTTTATTGACCAGGAAAGGCACGTCAGCAGTTTTGTCTTTTTGTTGTCTTTCTTCTTTGCCCTAATTGCAGTTGGTTGGTCCCTTCCTTTAAATATTCTATCCATAGCAATGCTCCTTCCTTAATATAATTTACCTTTTCCAATTTTTACTGAATTATCACTTAAAAAATGATAGTCTATTCTTGGAGAAGCTAAATCAACTAAGGTTAATTATATTTATGTATTTTTAAACTTTATGCAAACCTCTCTCTCTCTCTCTCTCTCTCTCTCTCTCTCTCTCTCACTCTCAGGACAACTTTGTGGGGTCAGTTCTCGCTTTTTATCTTTATACAGTGTCCTAACTAGCATTCACTGTCAGCTTGTCGCAGCCCAGAATCACCTGAGAAAGGAGTCTGAGTTGAAGTATTGCCCAGATAAGATTGGCCTGCAGATATGTCTGTGGGGATTGTCTTGATTGGTAATTGATGTAGGAAGGACCAGCCCGCTATGGGCAGCACTATTCCCTGTGTAGCCGATTCTGGGGACTGTAAGAAAGCTAGTTTGCTAAGTATGAGCTCCAATGAGCCAGCAAGTCGTGTTCCGCCATGGTTTTGCTTCACGTTCTCGATTGAATTCTCCCCCGACTTCTTACAGTGATGGGCTGTAACCTAGGAGCTGAGCAAACACATGGCCCCCCTGCCTTGCTTTTGGTCAGAGTGGTTTTTTTTTTATTTTACTACAGTAACAGAAATGAAGTTAGAGCTTTTGGGTCCTGGGGATCAAACTCAGATCACCAAGTCTGTACAGCAAACACTTGTAGTCATTCAGTGATCCTGCTACTCCTGCAAGATTGGTTTCCTTCTACTGATTCCATATCCAGGATCCCATGGTCTGCCTTGAACCATGGAGCTCGTACCCTGTGTGCTCAGTTGACCATCTATTCTGGAAATTGTAGCCCTTGGCTTGGATTTCTCATTCTCTTGATTTCTGGCTCCTTGAGAGCTCTACAAATTCCAAATCAAACTCAGGTCTTGGTAACTTAAGGATACTTCTTCTGGGGTGGATGATTTCCTTGGGTTAACAGAGGGAACAAAGCCCAGGATAGGGACCCAGAAGCCCTAAGCTTAGACCCCAGCTCAACCTCTCAATGGCTGTGGCGTTAGATGTGGTCTGGGCTTCTATTATGCATTTTAGATTGGAACTTGACAGTGTCATCTTCCAAGGGGAAAAAGATGATGAATGTGGAAAAATTTAAATAATAGGAAGATAAAATAACACACACACACACACACAACACACACACACAGTTATACATTCTGTGTTTTCGTTATCAAAATAATTTTAGTCTGAGAAATATTTCTGTATCTTTTCATCTTCATCTTCATCCAGTGTAACCATGGCCTACTAAGTGAAGGCCCAAGAGAATTGGTAGGAAGTGAACAGAGGCCAAGAGCATTTGTAGCTAACCAGCTGCACCCAGCTCTACAGCGAAAGGCACAGGGAGAAGTATTTGGTCACTATATATATTTTTTTTATTTTGTCTCTACAGACCTCTCCCCTCACCCTATCTGTGTTTTTGTGAATTTCATTAATTCATTCTTGGCTCCTAGGCCATCCCCAGCCTGGTTTCTTCTGTCTGTGGCTAGGGTCTTTGTAGATCTGCTACTTGCTTCCCCCGGGATAGTGTAGAAAGTCTTAATGCCTCAAGAATTTCATCCTTAGTGAGAGCTCTCTGTTGGCAAAGACTGGATTTTTTACTTCTTGCCTTGGTAGCCAATAGTGTTTCTTAGTCTACTTTTTCTATGCCTAGAGACTGTGTCCCCAAAACTACACAGATAAGTCTCAGCTCTGAAGTATAATATTTGGCATGTAGTTCCTGCCTGCTCCAGGGTGGTAGAAACTGTACCCGATATGTTCTCCCTAGTTTGCTTCACCAGAAATGATTTGGTTCTGGGAATTTGGCAACATTTTCTGTGCCTTTCTCTGGTGTCCCTGCTTGTACCCTTTTAGGTGCTATGCACATGTAAGGGTTGAGAAGGGCTGGTGGGGTCCTGGGCTGTTCCCCATTCCCTCAGTCACCTCTGTTTCTCCACTTTCCTGGAGACATGCTGACTCCTCTGTGAAATTCAATCCACGGACGGGCATGATTCCGGATCAGGCTGAACCCCCTAGAGCGCGCTGTGCTCTGTGAAGCGACTCCCAGAGTGAAACCCAATCTTGTTTTGTGCTGTTTCCATGTGGCTGCTCAGTTTGCCGCCTGGAGCTGAGTCCCAAGGGAGCAATTAGCTATTGCAAAGGGCAGAGAGATGTCCTGGGGACTGTTCAAACCGTTTTAATCATGTGCTAATCTAACTGAAAGTTTTCATATTTTGTATAACAATTAAAGAGGCCTATGAAATTCGCTCATAAATTCAAACACAAATATCTACCACCTCACATGTAGTTAAACAATGTAGGTGACTGAGAGGAGACGTGGGTATACCAGATGTCTTTGATCATAAATACCCCTTCACAGCTATCTGCAAAGAGCTTATCACCGTCTCTCCTGAAGTTCAAATAAACAAGCACAGATTCCAGTGCTTGCACATGTGTGTGGGACTTTGGAGGGAGGAAAGAGCAGCATGCCTTAGGAGCTAATGTAAGATCTCAGTCCAGAGCATGGTGACATCAGGAAGGTTCGGCCAGTGCAGGCTCCTTGGCGATGCTGCCTGCTGCCTTCTCAGATCCTAGCAAGAGACAATCCTGGTTTGGTTGGTTACTTCTGGGTTCTAATTCCTCTGTCCTGTAGAAACTCTGAAAGACTTTTGGATAAGATTCTTAGGAACTGGTTTTTTTTGTTTTGTTTTGTTTTTGTTTTTTTGTTCTTTTTTTTTTTAAAACACAAACAAAATGGAATGATCTTTAATGGAGTGGTTTTACTTTGACTCTGGATAAAGAAGCCTGGGATCTGCTTGCCTTCTCTGAGTAGAAATGGCCAACTGTAGCAGGGCAGTCTTTTAAAAACTATTTATTTTATGTGTATAAATATTTTGCCTGTATGTGTGTCTATGAGCCGTGTGCACACCTGGTGCACTCAGAGGCCAGAGGAGAGCACTGGGTCCCCTGGAACTGAAGTTACAGCCACCATGTAGGTGCTAGGAATCAAAGGCGGGTTCTTTGGAAGAACAGCCATTGCTCCTGATTGCTGAGCCATCCTCCCAGCTCACCAGGGCAGTCTCCTGTGCCCTGGATTATGCTGGGGACGGTTGAGTATCACCACGCAGCACCCACTCGGTTCATTTTTCCTGCAGGTGATGTTCAGATCCCAGGACCTCCCACCAATGTCCAGGCCTCAGAGATCAGCAGGAACTATGTGGTCCTCAGCTGGGATCCTCCTTCTCCCCGTGGGAAGGAGCCCTTGATGTACTTCATTGAGAAGGTATTCTGGCCACGTCCCCAAGAAGGCTACTCTCCAGCGGCCACCCTGTTTTCTGTGCTTTACTTAGGGGCTGTGAGCCCACTGGTCTCTGGGGAGCCTGACCACTGTTGTATAAGAGGAGGGTAGGTAGTGGGGAGCAGAGCTGCGACCTGGGGGCTGGCCCCTCACAGGTAGCTGCTCTGGCATGGACACTTGCGGGAACTGAGCTTTGTCACCTGTGTAGTAGACTGTTGCACACCTGTTTGGGTCCTCTGTCCCTATGGTTTGGGGAGGAGTGGTGTTTACACATCTGCACCCGCCTTCCAACGTCTCCCAAGGGCTGCTGGTTTCCTGAGAAGTGGAGCTAACAGTGTTCGGTGTTTGCACGCAGCCATGCAGCCACTGGATGGCGATCTGGTAGAGCGAACCATGTGTCTGAGCAGCTTGAGGCTTCATTACCTGGATAGAAGAAAAGGCAATCACATTTTATGTCATGGCCTAGGACAACACACACACATACACACACACACACACACACAGACACACACATACACACACACATACACACACATATATATATACACACACACAGACACACACATACACACACACACATACACACACACACATACACACACACAGACACACACACATACACACACACACAGACACACACACATACACACACACACATACACACACACAGACACACACATACACACACACATACACACACATATATATATACACACACACAGACACACACACATACACACACACACAGACACACACACACATACACACACACACAGAGACAGAGGCACACACAGGCCACACAGGCACACACACATATACAACATGTTCACACATATACAACCATATTTGACAAATTATACCCCTATACTTTGTAAGATATACCATTATGTCTTATGTATTCTCTCTTACTTGGTTTTTACAAACTTGAACCCTGAATTCAACAAAATGACGTAATTCCCCAAAAGCCTTTGCTCAGTGAGCTAAGTAGTGCCATGGTTTTGCTATGTGACCTCACCATTGTGTGACCTATGCTCTTGGAAACGCATAGATTGTGTCAGCCACCACTCTAAGTCACTACAGAATGGTAAAGCTTTTAACTGGACTGTGACTCATTCCGTGGTGAGGGAATCATAAACATTCTTTAGTTATCTCTTTAATGATTGTCTCTTCCCTCTTTCGGAGACTCTGACGTCCTGCCCCATTCCTCCTGCAGTCCGCAGTCGGGAGTGGCAGCTGGCAGCGGGTCAATGCCCAGACAGCGGTGAGATCGCCTCGGTATGCTGTCTTTGACTTGGCTGAGGGGAAGTCCTACGTCTTCCGGGTTCTGTCGGCCAATAAACATGGCCTGAGTGACCCATCTGAGATAACACCGCCTATTCAGGCCCAAGACCTGATTGGTAAGCTATGGCATACAACCAGAATCCATGACAAGCTGAAAATAAGGTGTCCCTGGTACCCCTTCAGTGAGAGAATGAAGACGCTGGAGCCCCTTGTGCATGAGTCTGTGCGTGGGGTTGAGTCCATTCACAAGCAATGGAGGGCTGCCCCATATTGTGGCCAGCGCTCAATGTCTCCCCCAAAGGTCTGTCTACTTTTCGTGAAACCAACAATGGTCTGTGAGCTTGTTCACTGAGACAGGGCTTCCCTGTGTAGCCCTGTCTGCCCTCAAACTCACAGCCATCACTCTATCTCAGTCCCTTGAGTGCTGCGGTTATAAGCATATGCTACCTAGTAATGCATGGATTAAAATGTACATTTACGCTATGGTCACTTAGAGACCCAAACCCTAAACGCATGGTGGTTTCCTGCTCATCCGACTTGAAGATCCCACTCAGAAACTTTCAAATGCAGCTCACAGAAACTCGAAATTACGGTCCATCCCAAAGTGTACCCCTCTCCGGAGGCCTCCTGAACCCCAACAGCTTTTGGCAGGGTGTGCCTGGTATTAGGCATTTTCATTCCGAGCCCAGGGTACCCCTTCTCCTTTGTACCACATCTTACAAAAGCTGGAGATGACAGTAAGCTGGCTGGGGGCGGAGACCTGCGCTGCCTTCAGGTCCTCTTTGGGTTGTGGCTTGTTTGTACCGTCACCCAGACTTGAGAAATCACACCCAGGACCACAGCTGTCACACCTGTAGCCTCTGAGGAGATGCCCTGGCCTTTTCTTTCACTTAATGACACATGCACAAAGTGACGATAATTAACCAAGACAGCCTGTGTCGGAGGTGGTTGGCTCTGGAGTGGCCAGAGGACTTTTCCTACAACCCACTGGGGAGAGGAAAGATAGAAGATGTGATGATTAAATTCTAATTCCAACTGAGTATCCGTATAGATTCTCCAGAATACAATATCAGTGTGTGTGTGTGTCTTTGGAGGGAGTCTCTGTGGGTCTTGTCAAACATGGCCGTCAAGCAAAGCCTTCATGCACTAGAATCTCTAGCAGCCATTTGGAAATGAAGATTTCATGGTGGTAATGTCTTTCCTGTCAGTCATGTGACTCCAGAAGAGCCCCTAGTCCCACAGCGCTACCAGAACTCACATCTTTGTAGAGATTTAACCCTGGTTTAACTCCGTGGGGCCAAGGTGGCTCTCTGGAATGGCCTTCACTCTGACCACAGCTTCCATCCTCCTGTCTCCCCCTCAGTGGTCCCGTCGGCTCCGGGCCGGGTGCTCGCCTCTCGGAACACAAAGACGTCTGTTGTGGTGCAGTGGGACAGGCCGAAGCATGAAGAAGACCTGCTGGGCTACTACGTGGACTGCTGTGTGGCGGGAACAAACCTGTGGGAGCCATGCAACCACAAACCCATCGGATATAACAGGTGCCACCCCCATCCTCTAGCGACCAACCAATCCAGTGTTACAGAGGCGGGGTATCAGACACGGCGTGGCTTTCAGAACTGAGGAAATCACAGTAGAATGTCTTTGACTCCCCTGTAGACATAATCCCTTTATTTAGTCATGTGTCGGGGTGGGTCATTCTAACATGCTGACTTAAGATAGGCAGGCTACATCACTGAGATAGCTTGTCTGTTGATGCGAATAACTTTTTTCTATTATTATTTTGATCATATAAATGCATGATATGCAGTGCAATAATCAAACATATATATATATATATATATATATATATATATATATGATATGTCACGATAGCTATCACTGCTGTTTTCTTAATATTTTAAATTAGATTTATGTGGGGGGTCAGAGTAACATCTTTCCTCACCACACAGCAGGGCAAACCCTTCATCTCCCAACAGGGATGGGACAGGGAATGAATACTCCATGGCTGGGCAGTGGCTCCAGACTTGTGTCTTTTAGTGGGAAGCCAGAGTCTTTACTTCTGAACTACCCATTCAGTTCTCTGCCCAGGACACATGGGTTGCCTGGCTCTGTGTTTTCTGCACTTCGCAGGAAGGTGGAGTCTATGTCCGTGGCAGCTCTACCATCTTCCCTGAAAAATAATTGCATATTGTAAAACCCCAGAGGGTATAAAAGAATAACAGCCAGGTGGTCTGTCAGCCCACTGCCAGCAACAGAAGAAAGACTCGCGAGAGGATTCTCAGGACGGGGTCTGCAGGGTGTTGTATTGACTACCGTAATGAAATCATATTGACGATAGATTCCTAGCAACTGTTTCATTTTCCTGTGTGCAAGGCAGTTGGGCCAGGTTCCTTCTGGATTGTTTTCCATTTGATGCTCGTGGCAGTTCTGTGAGGACTGAGCTTCCCCACTTCCCAGGAGGGAAAGCAGAGCCTAGTAGGGGTTAAAGGACATGACAAGGGACATGTGGTTTGGTGGATGTCAAAGCCCACGCTCCAGCCTGCTCTGTGTGAAGTCGAGGTCCTGGTCTCTACTCACTGCCCTGCATTCAGTTCCCATGCACGGACCTCTTAGATGTGAGGAATTGGATGCTATGGCCAAGCTTCAGTCTCCAGATGAAAAACTGAAGGCAGGTCTCAGACTTTTTCATTAAATGCAGTATAATTAGCTTGCTTTTTCACTCTAAACAACGAATTAATTCATGGCACTGAAAATGAGGATGAATGTGTGTGGTTTACAGGAAGAGTAAGCTTGGGTTTAGATCAAGTGAGAATTTTTATGAAGGGCCCTGGTGACGCATACTTGCTCTGTAGGAAGTGACAAGCCAGGGCTTGCGCCTTGTGACTCTCAACTGTGTTCCTCAGGTTTGTGGTACATGGCTTAACCACCGGCGAGCAGTACATCTTCCGGGTTAAGGCCGTCAATGCTGTGGGGACCAGCGAGAACTCCCAGGAGTCAGAGGTCATCAAGGTCCAGGCGGCCCTCAGTATGTAGCTCATGGGCTCTTCTGTCTCTGTGTAGGGCTGTACTCTCTGCATCAAAAATGCTTGTCACACCACCTAGACCAACACCAGGGGACAAAGGTGTAGGTGCGGGGCTAGTTACAGAGTCCTCACCACCCAGTAGGTTGTTTGTCCTGGAAACAGCAGTGGAGGGTAAACTGGCAATAGGCCAACTCCATGGCAATTAAATATGGAAGGTATCACGACAGCTCCTTACTCGTGTGAGGATATTCTGTCTGCCATGACTGTCTCTTTGAAATATGTGCTTTCAAAGAGACAGCCCATGTGGCTTTCATCTCTCTTCCTGGTCTTACCCATGAATATTTGAAATGTCTATTATTTTGATCAAACAAGACAATTCAGACCCAATTTTTTTTTGCACACATCTGTGATGTGTGTGTGTGTGAGTGTGAGTGAATGCTCATGTCCCTGTGGGTGTGTGAGTGTGGAGGCCTGAGGGGTGTGCTTAGAAATCACACTCCATTCATTTGCTGGGGCAGGGTTTCTCCATTGAAGCTACAGTTTGAGGAGAGGGCTAGTTTAGGGAGCCAGCTTGCTTCAGGGATCCTAAGTCTCTGCCTTTAGAGTTGTGGGGTGGAAAAAGCTTTTTGCTGTTCCTAGACAGGGTGATCCCTCATGTCTGCTTGCTGCTGTAGCCATTGGTGGAGCTCACTCTATTGGTGAACATTTACAGGATGTTCTAAAATACCAATGTCACACCTGCATATCTCTATTACACTATTATCTTTTCGTTCCGAAGAGATACATTGAGGTTTTTGTTTTGAACTCCAGATAACTTTACCACCACTTTCAGAAGTTAAGGCAATACTATTCCTGGACCCCCCTACCCAAACACATACCCACCTTTTTTTTGACTTTGTTTTGTTTTTTGTTTTTTGAGACTGGGTCTCTCCATGTAGCCCTAGCTTGCCTGGGACTCACTATGTAGGTCAGGCTGGCCTTGAACCCACAGAGATCCACCTATGTCTGCTTCCCACCTGCTGGAAATAGAGGTGTGGACCACTTCTCCCAGCTCTGGGACTTCTGAGGACAGTCTGAGGACTCTGCTAACTCCAAAGTGGGCGCGGGAGCAGAGGACAGTTGGTCTTACTCACATGTCTCGGCCCTCCCAGAATGACCTGCATCCATCCTTACTTGCCTTTTGCCCCGTTCCTCCCGCAGGAAGCCAAAGGCTTGTGCTTGCTCCCCATAGGAATTACTGATGACTAACTCACCATCCCCACTCATGGAGGATGAATCAGTCAGTGGGAAGCTGGGCACACTCCTAAGCTTGTTGGGGAAGGTGACGTCCCTCTAGATATGGTGTCCAAACAGGGAAACATGACCTATGTACCCATATTCTGAAATTTTCATTCCTGACCAAGAAGTTAAAACACACGCAATGGATAGTGCCGCCCCCTGCTGGCCACACAGTAATGGTTCTCCACACATGCAGAGTAGAAGGCTGTATTTGTTTCAGGGGTTGGTCTGCTGTCTCCATCTCCTGTCTCCATGTTTGGTCCAGGTTCAAACAAGTCCCCGTTCTATCATCAAGGCGCTTGAAATTGCATTTTAGAAAGAGCCATGGATACAGACGAAAGGAACGGGCACTGTTAAACTCACCCCCTTTAAAGGAGGCCTGTGCCTCTGTTTCCCCCGGGGACCTCAAAGGTGGCTTCTTAGTGGGATGGGGAATATGGAGCCCTAGTGATTATCATGCTTCTGTGTCCTTGCAGCTGTCCCTTCTCACCCCTACGGGATTACCCTGCTCAACTGTGACGGCCACTCCATGACCCTGGGCTGGAAAGTGCCTAAATTTAGCGGTGGCTCAGCCATCCTAGGTTACTACCTGGACAAGCGAGAAGTACATCATAAGAACTGGCATGAAGTCAACTCCTCACCCGTCAAAGAGAGGATTTTGACGGTCGGTTTTCATTTGTCCTTTGCTTTTGGCCTAGGTGACCTTTGCTGACCTTTGGGTGGACTCCTTTGTCCAGAGTTTCAGAGTTCAGTTGGCTTTTGGGCCCTTTGATTCTGAAATAGACATTGTTTAAAAAATCCTAGAAATAGGGGGGCATGGTGTTTGGATCTAGATGGATCTTAGAAGCTAAGAAACAAGAAAGAGGCCTTGTCAGGAACTGAGCAGACTTTATAGTCAATTAATGACCAGTTGGCAGGGATGGTGTGTTCCATTCTAGGAGCCCTTCCTGGTCCAGGGGCAGGGTGGGCAGACGGGGCAGAGGGGCGGGAAAGGATCTAGCTGAGCAAGTGCTGATGGGAGGTCACTACTCTTTATCGATAACCACCTGTCTCAGCTAGAGTTTCCATTGTTGTGAAGAGGCACCGTGACCACGGCAACTCTTATAAGGGAAAACATGTAATTATTGTGGCTCACTTACAGTCAAGAGGTTTAGTCCATTAACGTCATGGCGGGAAGCAAGTAAGCATGCAGGCAGACATCGTGCTAAAGAAGGAGCTGAGAGATCTTACATCTCGACTCACAAGCAACAGGAAGTGATCTGTGTCACTGGGTGTGACTTGAGCATATATGAGACCTCAAAGCCCGCCTCCACAGTGACACACTTCCTCCAACAAGACCTCACCTCCTAACAGTGCCACTCCTTTTGGAGGCCATTTTCTTTCGAACCACCACACTCCCCTTTCCTAGAAATCCTGTGTTTCCTATCTCCTGTGCCGGTGTATGTCACACCAGATGCAGAAGGAGTGACAGGTCTGGAGTTAAACCCCTAATTTTGATTTCAACTACAGAGGCCTTTGATTTTTCATTTGAGCAGTGAAGAATGAGTTCACCTCATCACCAACACCTAAGGACTGATCACAGCATACACATTGGGAAAATGAGAATTTGGAATGAGGTCTTAGCTGCCTGATACCTGTCATAGTGAAAGTCCTGCTTTATAATACAGTTTATAATATGATTTTGTAACATTTAAACTATATTGACAACACTTAAATGTGATGATGTGTGTGGCTTGAACTCAAATTTTGTGTGACAATATTAATTCTTGCCAAGTTCTCCCTCAGCATCCGGTGGCTTTTTATTGGGCCTGTGCCCCTGATAGACCTACACTGGGTGCAGGTGGCCTCTTTAAAAGACTCAGTCTCACTTTCCAGTACGGTTCATTCCACTTCCTTCTCTCTTCAAACTCCTCATGGGTCTTCCTTTGCCCTCTGCGTGTTAGCACCACACTGAGCTCTTTTATTAATCGAAACGAAATCCATACAGGTGGAAGGCTTGACGGAAGGCTCATTGTATGAGTTCAAAATCGCTGCCGTCAACCTGGCTGGGATCGGGCAGCCGTCGGATCCCAGTGAGCACTTCAAGTGTGAGGCTTGGACGGCACCGGAGCCCGGTGAGACAGTCTTCCCTGGCAGGCCTCCCTCCAATAGCATGTCTGGCCAGAGGGGGCTCCAGTAGCAGGCTTGTGGGTGCCTGTTATGATATTGTCACCTCCTTCCACAGTGAGAAGGTGGCCATTGCATGATGTGGATTGTGGCAAGGGCTGCATGTGGCCGTGAGGCTGGACTGATGCAAGTGAGCATGGCCATGGAAGGGGTTTTGAGTAGGGAGTGGGTGGCGGAGCATGGAAGGTGCTGCTAGCCCAGGGCACAGAGGGGAGACAGTGTTCCACAGTCTGCAATGTGCAGCTGGCCCCTGACATATGACCCCGTTTTTTCCTTCCTTCCTTCCTTCCTTCCTTCCTTCCTTCCTTCCTTCCTTCCTTCCTTCCTTTCCTTCCTTCCTGTCTTTCTCTTTACTTCCATCTATCCTTCCTTCCCTCCTTTCTTCCTTCTTTCCTTTTTTTCCTCCCTCCCTTCTTCCTCCCTTCCTCCCCCTTCCCTCCCTCTCTCTTTCTTCTCTCCCTTTCCTCCCTCCCCTCTTCCTTCTTTTCTTCCCTCCATCCTTCCTCCCTTCCCTCCCTCTCTTTTTCTTCCTTCTCTTTCCTCCTCCTCTTCCTTCCTTCTTTCTCTCCCATGTCCATATGTCCCAGTCTTCCTCTTTCTTTCCTCATTTTCATTAAATTAAGTTGGGCCCCTTAGAAATGGCTCTGCAGAAATTCTCCTTCCCCTTCTCCTCTTCCTCTTTTCTTCCTCCCCTGCCCTTTATCTCCTTCTCATTCCCCGGGAATAAGGCCAGGGTTTCCTATCAGCTAGGCGATGCTCTGTCATGGAGCTGTATCGGCAGCCTTTATCTTTTTTTTTTTAAAAATCAACTTTATATTAAAAACTCAGATATAAAAAAGAAACCACACACTGACATTAACTGGACCCAAAGTCTATAGGCATTCTGAAGTTGTGGGGCTTCACATTGGATTTTACTCTTTTGCTATTGAATACATTTTGATTCATTTATCTACCCCCAAAAATAAAAAAAAAAGTCTATGGGAGAATTGGAACGGGGATTATATTAGCTCTACTGTATCTTTCATAACTGTGCCCACCCCTACTCTTTTATTTTTATTTTAAGAGAGGATTTTACTAAGTTGCCAAGCTAACTTGAACTTACTCTGAGCCAAGACAGGCACTGAGCTTTTAATCCTCCTGTCTCAGCTTCCTGACTAACCAGGATGGCAGGTCTATACTACCAGGCCCAGCTCCAGTCCTTTGAAGGCTTCATACAGACTGCTTTCACAGCACACACAGAGTATACTGAGACCTAATTAAAATGAAGCTGGGTTAACATCATCTCCCCCCTTGCTTCTAAAAGCTCCTCTGGGAATGGGGAGTCAGCCCCAGACTCTTGTGGCTTGCTGGTACCCTGGAGAGGACTGTGACTGTGTTAGCGTGTTGGGAGGTTTGTAGTACACCAATGGTAACAATTTCTGCACATTGACTCTCCGATGCCCACGTGCTGGCCTGAAAGAGTGATGTACACTGTGTGTTGCTTGGTTTGTACTCACGATCGTCCAGGTACCTGATGGAGGGGATGGAGGCTGGACTCTCCTTCCAGCCCCAGCATCAGGAACCTTCTAGAGAGAATGAGATGTGGATGTGAAGAGGATACATGTGTTGCCTGTGGAGGGAATCACTGCAGTGGTGGGGGTGGGAGGCCCCTGCCCAGCAGACAGGGTGACATGAGTGGTAGGGATGGGAGACCCCTGTTCTGGCTGCAGGTCACTGCAGTGGTGAGGGTGGCAGGGTCACTGCAGTGATGACGATAATTAGACTTGGCTCAGCTGGCTGTGCTCAGATTTAGCGACTTTTCAGGCCCTGCCTATGACCTGACGTTCTGTGAGGTCCGAGACACCTCTCTGGTCATGCTGTGGAAAGCCCCCGTGTACTCGGGCAGCAGTCCTGTTTCTGGATATCTTGTGGATTTTAAGGAAGAGGATTCGGGGGAGTGGAAGACCACCAGCGAGGCACCGACTCCAAATCGCTACTTAAAGGTGACTGTCACCCCTTTCACATGAGTGCTTTTGATTCCCTAGCAAACTGGCCTCAAGTCTGTAGGTGAGAGATGCCCTGGGGACCCCCATCGTAGGGGACTTCGCCTCCAGGGTCTACAGAGCAAGGGCAGGAAGCTCCAGCAGAGGGCAGCAAAGCGCCTTAAGGAGGTGGTGTTGTCCTCACAAACACTGCCAGAAAGCTGTGAGGATTTGCTGTTTCTTCCCTGACCCACGTTGCAGCTTACCTGGCCACCATTGTAGGGCCACGCCCCTTGTATGCAGAGGTCCATTTTCCGACCAAGGCAAGGAGATGGCATATAACTCTGTGCCTCAACCTCAAGCCCAACATTTTCTTTACGTAGTTCCTGTAATTGCTAATAATAATTGCTTATCTTTAACAATTATTTATTTAATAATAATTATTATTGAATAATTATCTTTAATAATTATTGCTAATAATAATTGCTTATCTACTTGATAAGCATCACATACTCAGACACAGACATGCATGCACATGCATTCATCCACACATATCCACACACCTGTGCTCGTATATGTGTACGTCTACATAGCTGCACTCATCTGACACACATGCATATATGCACACACACATCTGCCTATATACACACACCTGTGGTCTCTCGTGTGTACATATACAGCTGTACTAACATGTACACATGTACACCTGCACCCATTTGTATGTATACTTGCATGTACACATTGTATTATACAGATATAAGCACCTTCACATTCTTATGCACATGTACATACATGTAATACACACAGAAGCCCACACATGCATAGACGCACACCTACACTCTCACACATGCACACATATACACAAGTATACACATGAACTCATATACGTATACCTGCACTGTCACATACATACATCTGCATACATTCACTCATACGCAGGCACTTGTATACACACATATACACATAAACATATTTGCACTTACACTCATACACATAATTTTACATCAGCACTCACACATGTCTGAACACATAAATACCATTCTTGCACTGTTACAAATGTGCACACATGAACCCATACTTGTATACCTGTATACACATACATCATGTATACAGACATACAAACTTGAACTCACCAACCCATGTACACATATGCACACAGATACATGACTGTGCCCACATATATACACATATGTACATTCACGCCATCATACCCATGCACACCATAATTCTGACACACATATGCATACATACACACATGCATTGCCACATGCATTTACATGCATATACACCTGCACACCTACACTCACATGCAGAATGTAAGTTAGTTCACCCTCATTTTCCAAATACTTACATTTGCAGTTTCCTAGTCGCTGGGTCAGTGTGACAGAGTCTTTGAGTCCCTGGCCTACATCCTTGGATGCTTACCTTTTTGACCCAGGGTCTTCTCTTGATGTGGTTTAGACAGATGCCTTTGCACCCTCTTGCAAGGAAGGTGATATTTGTGCCAGACACTGAAGTGCAATGATGGAGGCATAGGCAGTAATATGCTCTGCCGAGCAGGCTCACAGCAGAACGCTGTCTCCTTTGAATGAGTATGGTTGTTGGGAGAGTGTGCGTACATGTAAGAAGAGACTTATGGCATGTCTAAAGGATGATTTCTAACAGCCAGAAACCACATTTTAAGTCGTAGCTTGTCCTGGAGAGCTATGTTAAATAGCATCACCAGGTTGTAACCTAGTCCATAGCATTTGATCCCGTACCTCAGTGTTCAGAGGAGCACAGGAATGTAGATGAGCCCAAACCTACTCCTTCCATCAGTGAGCTTGGGCGCTGTCTGCCCTGGCACGTGTTTCTTCTGTCATTGCCAGGTCTGCGACCTGCAGCAAGGTAAGACCTATGTATTCAGAGTTCGAGCCGTGAATGCCAGTGGACCAGGGAAGCCGTCAGACACGTCGGAGCCTGTGCTTGTGGAGGCCCGGCCAGGTGAGCCCCTACCTCTCGGTTGCTCAGCGCAGTAGATGTCACCCCACAGAGGGACCTTGAGGAGAGCACTTGTGCTCTGTATGTACGTGTACGCATGGGTGGAGGCATGTTTAAATGCGTGACTATGTAACCTACCATTTTAAATCTTAAAAAGTTCTCTGATAACTTCATACGTGTATATAATTCATTTTGATTATATATATCCCACTACCTGCTTACCCCTTCCTCACTGAACTCTGCTTTTCTTCCCCACAAGTCCCCCAAACATGCTTTAAGCAGAACTTGATTGACAGAAGTTAGGCTACATCCAGGCTCCGCACTTGCTCTAAGCCCCTGAGCATATGGCCGTCTGCCTGGTGAGGTGAAGTTCTAGGAGTAGCGGGCCGTGTCCAAAGGGGACCATTGTTGTTTGTGCAACTGCTGGGGTCAGATCAGATGCCTATAAAGCTATTGGTCACTTTCTTGGCTGTATCAGACTCCTTTGAGGTAATCTTGCAGAGAGGCATCTCTGGGACTGAAACCAGCTCCCAGGATACTCAGGTTGGTTGTGTGCCTGGGTTCAGGGAGGTGATGGAGCCAAGAGCTGAGACCTCCGTGTTTCACTCCTGGGGCCTCTTGCTCTTGTCTCTCTCTGTTTCCCTCCTTTTCATCTTCCAGGATTGGTATCACTGACTTTAGTTCCACTTAACCAGCTCTGACTCCCTTTGCCAACACCGCCGTCACTCCTACCACCAGCAATAATACAACGTCCTCTTCTTCTTCCTCCTCATTTTCCTCCCCCCTAAAGATTTGTTTTCATTTTATGTGTATGAGTGTTTTGCCATGGATGTGCTCTCAGAAACCTTCTAAGAGTATATCCGAGCCCTTTGAACTGGAGTTACAGATGGTTGTGAGCTGCTAAGTGGGTGCTGGGAATCGAACCAATTCTTCTGAAAGAGCAGCAAATGCTCTTAATGGCGGAGACATCTCTCTACCCCCAGCACTAGCTTCTAAGAGTTGTATTCTGAATATCTGGTGTCAGGCCAACTGTTCTCCTTGGTCAGCATGTGCCAGACAGATAGCAGCCTTTATTCCCCCCCCCCCAAAAAAAAACCCAGAATAACAGACATGGAGAAGGAAGAATGTGTGGGAGCTATGGAGTAGTGTAAACGTGACGGTCCAGGTTATGGTCTGGGGTGACCGGTCAGTCCGAGAGGCAGTCCTGAGGTTTCTTGAGTGTTGGAGAGGAAACCAGAAGAAGTTTGAGGACACAGATAGCATCAGCTCAGCCAGCAGCTGGCCTTGTCAGCCAGCTCCCTGAGGGCGGCTTGCTCTTCTAAGCCTCTCTGGTCAATTTTGGACAGACATTAAGTAAAACTGATGATGCGACCGATCTCAAACAGGCTTCCACCTGGCTGCTGCCAGCCGCTCTCTAGAGAAAGGAATCTGGGGGACACGGTGTTCCTGAGGATCCCTCCCTTCCTCCCATCCCCAATAGGCACCAAGGAGATCAGCGCTGGTGTAGATGAGGAGGGCAACATCTACCTTGCGTTTGACTGCCAGGAAATGACGGACGCCTCCCAGTTCACCTGGTGCAAGGCCTATGAAGAGATCGCCGATGAGGAGCGGTTCGAGGTTCAGACTGAGGGCGATCAGTAAGTAGCCAGCCAGAGGCTGCGGACCTTTGGCTTCCACAGGCAGAGGTGACTAACCCTCCCCTTTCCTTTTCCTTTCAGTTCAAAGCTGTACTTTAAGAATCCAGATAAAGTGGACTTGGGGACATATTCTGTATCTGTCAGTGACACGGACGGTGTGTCCTCCAGTTTCGTGTTGGATGAGGAAGGTAATGTCCTCCTGACACAGGTTGGCCATCCCCAGCTTTGTCATGCTTTCAGAGATTGGCTCTCAAAGAGAGAAAACACATTTGGTCAGGGAGAAGGCTGGGCATGGGGTTTGCTCATGAGCCAAAATCTCTTTAGAAATTTAGCAAATGCAGGCCTCCTTGCTGCCTCTTTCTGTCTTGGAAAGTATCCCATGGATGAAGCAGAATACAATCTTTCCAAGCGGTCCACTCCCAGGACAGCAGCATTGGTTCACTTCTACCTCAATACAGCTCACAGAGGAATCAGTTTGTAATATGTGAGCTTAGGGAGACGCCTACATCCCATACATGGTGGGAGGGAGGACAGGTGGACCCTAGAGAGGAGGGTGTTCATGACATGCTGTTGGCTCTACAAGTTTGCAGATCTAGCTCAGTTTTGGTTAAATTTTACCAAACACAGACAAACTGGACAAGACTCCCCCAAGGATAGCTGAGGGTTCTATTGCCCCTCCTTAGGCTGAGAAGGGGCTCTTCAGGCTGCCTTTGAGGACTCTCTTGCACACACAAGAAGTGGTGGTGTGTCCCTCAACATTGCAGTTCACACAGGACACTCTGATTACAGATGTAATGCATATGTAGATGCCTAGGGGGAAGCTTCTGCCATAGTTTAGATAAACCGGGTGACCAAAGCAAGACCTCAGGGATCCGGGTGTAGTTCACTTGATTTATGCCCATCCATGCTGGGAGGTGTCACTGGGACCGGAGGTCCTCATGGCCAAGTCAATGGTCAGATGAAGTTTGCTTTTGCTTGGGAAGAATATGATGTCTTTCTTTAGCACAAATGAGTGCTCTCATATGTCCAGGGCGTGTTTTAATTCTAACTTTGTGAAGGAAGGGAGGAGAAGAAGAAGGGGAAAGAAATGGAGAGACATCTTGGAACTTTAGCTTCTCTGACTTGGCTCAGGATTTCCTCTGGGGCCATGTTTTCTGCTTTTGCCCTGTTGCAATTTGCAACGATGAGAATTTGCTTGAATGGGGGGAGCTTCACTTCATCTGAATAAGACAGAAGAAGGAAATGTTGATGGGGGGAAGAAACCACCTAGCCTCAGCATGTTCCCAGGAGCAGGTAAGCTGCAGGAAGCACCATCTATGTGTGAGAGAGTGGTCATCCCCAGAGTTGTCTCTTTATCCAGCTGTGAAAAGACACCTTGACCACTGCAACTCTTATAAAGGAAACCGTTTAACTGGGGTGGCAGCTTACAGTTCAGAGGTTCAGTCCATTGTCATGGTGAGAAGCATGGCGGCATGCAGGCAGACATAGCAGCACCGGAGAAGGAGCTGAGAGTTCTACATCTTGTTCTGCAGGCAATAGGAAGTGAACTGTTTCACTGGGCATGGCTTGAGCACATATGAGATCGCAAAGCCCCCATCTGCAATGACACACTTTCTGCAACAAGGCCACACCCACTCCAACAAGGCCACACCTCCTATAGTGCCAATTTCTACAGGCCAAGGTTTCAAGCACACGAGTCTATGGGGGCCAATACAATCCAAACCACCACAATCTTGTTCATAGACTTCTGAATGCATGGGTCAAAACTGATGAAGTTTTTTTTTCTTCCTTTTAGAACTTGAGCGTTTGATGGCATTGAGCAATGAGATAAAGAACCCCAGTAAGTAATCACCTGGCTTCATACACGCATCTGCAGACCCAGGAGGAGGGAGGGCCTTCAATAGGCTTATGATCATCTGCTTAGGAGAAATATCGGCTTATGTTGTGGAAACTTGCCTGTCCTTAGTCCAAGCGAATTATCTGGCAGAGGTCATCTCCCAGAGTCACCCCTCAGCCTCTGACCATGTCCAGAGAGCTTCAAGGGACTCATCCAACAGGAGGCTTTTCACGTGGTTTTCACATCTTGCTTCCATGATTCTGGGCAATACTCCATGGCTCACCTTGAAATGTTTAGGAACTGGGATTGGTGTTGTCCTTCCAATCTTCAGCTGTCCATCTGAGGCCGATCTCTTCACCACTGACTCAGGATTTCTCTTCCTCCTGTAGCAATTCCTCTGAAGTCTGAATTAGCTTATGAGATTTTCGATAAGGGTCAGGTCCGCTTCTGGCTCCAGGCAGAGCACCTTTCACCGGATGCCAGCTTCCGGTTCGTTATCAATGACAGAGAAGTCTCTGACAGTGAGGTGAGTTCTTGGATGTGAGCTATGGCTTAGAGGCAGCTGGGTTTGCTGGTCTGGGAGTGGGCTAAAGCTTAGAGAAATCTGAGTTTATTTGGAAGGTTCTCAGAGTCAATGTTTTGAGTTTGTTCCCACCCTTTCAGAAACAGGGTTTCAGAAGGTTGACCAGATAGCTCGAGGTTGTGGTTCTCACAATGCTCAGAGATTCAGTCTTGGTTTGGTATTTTACTGAATGAGCACTTGACCTTTGCTCTACTTTGTGTGTATGTGTGTGTGTGTGTGTGTGTGTGTGTGTGTGTGTGTGTGTGTGTATTCACTTGTGTTAGTGGTTGAGGTGTGTGTATGTGTGGCACACGTGGGTATTTTTCCTCAGTCATCTTTCCCTTTTTGGCTGAGACAGGGTCTTGGTTTGGAATTTCATCAAATATGCCAGCCTAGCTGGCCTACAAGCTTACAGAGATCTATCTGTCTGCCTCCAATTTTGCTACCTCTAGGCATGTGCTACCATGTTGAGCTTTTTATGTGGATTCCGGGATCCAAATTCAGTTCCTCATGCTTGTGAGGCAGGAACTTTACTGAATGAGCCATCTTTCTACAGTTTTGATTATGTGAAAAATAATCTTGAAATTACTATAGTCCTCATCTTGCACTATGGAACACTTAACTATGTGTAGATATATTAACCCTTATCTAGTTTATAGCATGCTGGGGAACCCAGTCATAGGAAAAATCTATTTTTTAATGGGATCTCTTTTATTCAGGGGTGAGTTAGGTGAGTCATCTATTGGTATGTCCCTCTTTGGACTAAATGCCCAGTGTATGTCTTTGATGCTTAGCCACCTAGTCCTAAATTCCCCATTCCGGTATTCACCACACACCTATCCACTGGGAGCTGAAACTGAGAGCCCACCCATGTTTGTGGGCAGCCCACTCTCTTCCTATGAGCTTTGCTATCTACTCTCAGCCTGGACTTTATGTCTGGTGATGTTGGCAAAACAGAGCTACATGAAATGTATCGAACAGAAATCTTGGGATGTCAGGATCATGTGGTGTTTTAAATCAGGTGATCGAGTCAGTCTGTTCTATGGGAGCCATGCCCTGCTTTTAGAAAAAGTAGAGGGCAGTTGGGTTTTGTGGGCTGTAAATGGCCGAGTGCATGCACACTGTGTATGGGATGGTACTGCCTGATCAAGGTGATGGGAGATGTTTTCTCTGGGCAGGGATCATGCTAGGAAAAGAAGTGGAATGTGGAATAATTGCACATTATTCACTGAGCGTCTTTTGATTAACATTCCCTGCCTGCCACGGAGAGCGACGATGCTGCTCCCGAGCTAATCCTTTGGAGTAGGAGTGCGCCATTTCACGTCTTTAATTAGCAGCCCACAGGTGACTTTCACATTTGAAGACTGATGCTGTTTTGTGAAAGTCACATAAAACCCTGTATTTATGGGGCTCATAAAATCACAGAACTTCATCTTGCTGCATCAAGACACCTAATTATTTCCTAAAGCCTTCTCAGATACCGTGGTGAGGAAGCAGAGGAAGCTGGAGACCCTGCTGTGTCTTCAAGCTTCTGGCTGGTGAAATTCATACCTGAGATCTTTTAACTAGTTAGAGTGGGTTCCGGCACTTCTGGGAACAGATGGTGAACTGGTGGTGATGTCACACAGATACCAACCATTTGTTGAGCAACATGAAAGTTGCTTTTGATAATTCAAATGTCTTCATCTGAAACTAGACAGATATGCAAGGACCAGGGCAGGGGCAACATGCTGGGCTCTGATACTTCTAGTTCAATATGGTGGTGACTCATTTCAAGATGAGGACACAGTGCTTCCGCATAGTTCCTGTCATTAACATGTTCCAGAAGGCTCTACCTCAAGACTAATTGGCAGGCTAGTGCCCCTTCATTGCAGACTTTCTTGAGAACATAGATATATCTGTCTCCTCTTCTATCTCCCTTTGAAAACACCCAGTGATGTGGTACAAGTAAGGAACATGTGACTGACATACTTGGAAGCATCTTTGAAATTTTTAGTATTTTTTGTATGTTTATTGGATACCAAAGACTGGAGAGGGGGGCAGGCTTTAGCCATTTACAACCAGGAGGCTGTTTACAGTTCAGGGACGGAAGCTCATAGCTACACACTGGGGAACTTCCTGTCTCTCTTCCCTTCCCAGGGGACAGTGGTTTCTTTTTGGTCCTTGGTTCACCAAGAGGTATAGTTGATAACTTTTTTTCTGAGTTCCTTTGTGTGCCCCAAGTTCCTTCAGAATGGTCTCAGTTGTGTCTTAGTCTTCTGTTGCTGTGCAGAGACACCATGACCACAGCAACTTTTATAAAGAAAAACCTTTAACTGGGGGCCTGTGTACAGTTTCAGGGGGTTAGTCAGTGATCATCATGGCAGGAAACAGATGGGTATGGCACTGGAACAGAAGCTGAGAGCTTTATACCCTGAACCACATGTGGCAGAGAGATAGAGATAGAGAGAGAGAGAGAGAGAGAGAGAGAGAGAGAGAGAGAGGACTCACCTGCTGTGGGCTTTTGAAACACTTCCTCTAACAAAGCCACACCTCCTGATCCTTCCCAAACAGTTTCATTCCCTGGTAATTATACATTTAAATATATGCGCCTACTGGGGGACATTCTCATTCAAGCAACCTCGAGGTGTTACTTCATTGTGGAGAAGCAGTTTCATCACATAATTTTCTGTGTTTTATTCTGGGTTCCAGACTCACAGGATTAAATGTGACAGATCGACAGGCGTGATTGAGATGGTCATGGATCGGTTTACGATAGAAAATGAAGGGACCTACACTGTGCAGCTTCAAGATGGAAAGGCCAAGAATCAATCCTCATTGGTGCTCATTGGAGACGGTATGCCACGGGGAGCATTTCCACATGCCCGCAAAACATAGTTGAAGGAAAATTCCTTTGAATCAAGAGATATTTCATCTCTCTCTTTTTCTTGAATAGCGTTCAAAGCTGTCCTTGAAGAGGCTGAATTTCAAAGGAAGGAGTTCCTCAGGAAACAAGGTAGGTGGTGGCTCCCTCCCACAGCAGTCGCACGAGGTGCAGACCTGATTTTGTAATGTGTCTCCCACAGACCCAGCGTCTCACAGCTGACTCTGAAGACACGTGGGATGATTGAACATTAAGCAATCATTTTAGCTGAGGAAATTAGGAGATGCCTCTGTCTTTAGTCCTTTAGGGGCATCTTGCTTATATTCTTTCTTGTTTCTAACCTTGACTGACCCTGAATATATGTTCATAACTTCCTATGACTGTCCTTATCAGGGAAACAGGCTGTCTTAACTAACCTCTGCCCCAGTGACTGACTAGTCCCTGTCCCCTGCATCTTGATAATCCTTCCCAACTCCTTTCTTTCCATGTTCCTCTGCATGCCACATGTTGATCACCTCACACAGAAGGTTAGCCAAGTTCCCATCCTATTTTAGCCCAGTATAACCCTCTGGACATGTCAGATGGACTTCTCTGGATACCCCATCACAGTGTTCAGACCACACCTTATTTGGTTTTGCTTTTACCACAGGTTTTTTAAAAATATATTTCACCTTCTGTTCTCCATTTATTCCCACCAGTGCCTCCTAGGCACCTTCCTACCTGCCCTTCCACAAGCTTATTTAAACAAGGCAACAATTGAGTTCTAGCCTTATAAAATGTATTCATATAAAACAATCAATGCATGAGTTTCAAACCTTCTTTACATTGTTGTGTTGAATGAGAAAATAGTTTTACTAGAAGATAGCTAACTTCATGCTTTTTTCAGCAGAAATGATTGATATTGTTGAAAGACAAATCGCTACTTAAAGGTGACTGTCACCCCCTTCACATGAACTAACAAGCGTCTACCAAGTTGCGAGGTCACATTGCTCTGTCTTTCTCTCACCTCTGCTAATTCCCTTTCTTTAAAGACTTTGTCACTGTGCTGCTCAGGGTTCAGTCAGAGGCAAAGCCCAGGAAAGAGACTGTGAGGGGCCGGATATAAATATCTAAAGAACAAATGACCCCATGTGCAGTAAGGAGGGGACCGTGTCCTCCCACTGGGAACAGGAGGCTCAAGAGAGATTCAGATCTAAGGCAAGCTGGCTTGGGGACTATGAGCCATACCTTGGCTTTACAGGACACAGCAGGTTCCTCCAGCCTTTATGTTTATATATCAAAATATAACATAGACATATTAAAACACATATACATATGTATATGTAATATCTACCTTAGCCGTAGGTGTCTGTACATGTAAATTCTTGTTTTAGAACTTCCTCCTTTCCCCTCAGGCCCTCATTTTGCTGAGTATTTGCACTGGGATGTTACAGAAGACTGTGAAGTTCGGCTTATCTGCAAGGTGAGAGACCCAGTGGCTTCCCGTTTGTGTTCCTGTGGGGAGAAAATGGGTGGCCAAGGTTTAGGTGCAGGAAGAGACTTCAGGGTCTAGTGAACCCTGAAGACATAGTTGGTAAGTGCCTGTCCTTCCTTCTTCATAGCGCATTAGTGCTGTGGCTTTCAAAAGAAGAGTTAAGGAGGTAGCTTACTAAAGCATGGACTTAGAATGTTAACAGTGACTCCATGAGAAGACGTGTCATGAAGACATGTGTATACCATGCTGTCCACATGGCACCATCAGGGACTAAAAGGCATATCTGGGGAATGATTACTTATGTTTTATGTTGACAATCCAGTAAAGAAGCTTATTTCTAAGTTGTATTTTAACTAACAAACCTTTAATTTGTTGAGTACCTGCCTTATATGTCACTGTGAAAGTGTTGGGATAAATGATAATAGTGCATTATTTTTGTCCTTAAACTACTTACAGATTACTTAAAGCCCAAGTAGGAAAGATGAAAACAAGCAGGCTGTTTCAGCAAGGTGGGGCTTCAGGGGTCAGGCCAGTCCAACTCCAGGGGGTGAGACCATGAGCAGGAGTTAAATGTCACCTTTAACCACAGTCAGAAGGACAGAGTCAATGTTATGTGTTTTGTACAACAAGAAGCCATGGAGCTATATCAAGAGGGCAGAGCCGGTGGGTGTGGGGTTGTAAGAAGGGTTGGGTATGATGGTGGAGCCTGAAGTATTGGCATTCAGAGGCAAGACGCTGTCCTTTACTGGACAATGGACTTTTTTGTCCATGGGCAGAAAAACTGGAAAAAAACATCAGTTTTCTCAAATGATCACCCTGCACGGATAGGTATGTATTTCTATGGTGAGCTTTACAAAGCTCAGCTCATTAGGAGGTCAGAGGTCAGGCTCAGGGACAAGGAGAGTGACTGATGTTCTGGTTCTAACCACAGCACCAGGACATCCTGGTCTTCCTGTATTCTAAGGACTAGGGGGAAATTGTGAGGTTCACTTCTTGGTGGCTGATAGCACCCGAGTGCTGTGTAACTGCCCACAAATATTTGAAACTACGTCAAGTTTTCTGATCACAGATCTGCACAGTCCAGTGGACACGGGTATTAGGACGAAGAAAGAAATCTTGAAATGAGTATTTTGCAATCTCATGCATTCAGTTTGCACATGCGTGTCCCCATAAATGCTGCAAACCACCTTCCTGAATATCTTTTCATTCAGTCATAACTGTGGCAGGTGATACTTCTTGACTTATTTATGTGATACATAATACATAGGGATAATACATAATACATGTGATAAAATACACAGGGAATAGTATATATTAGGGTATACTTTCACTTTTATAGAATAGCATTTGAAAACAAAAGAAGTATTTAACAGAAACCTCAATCACAACAAGAAGTAAGTGTGTTGTGAGTTTGCCATTCTCTAGAGCAGTGTGATGGGAGAGCAGCGCCCTTTGGGCATGTGCAAAGCATGTGAGCGATGTCTAAGGGACTTGCTTCTCCATGTCTCTTTGCGCACTCATACAGAGATGAATTGCAGGGCTAGAGACGACGTGCAGGGGCTGCCACGGGGTGAGACCACTCCACCCACATGGCAGCAGGATGGAGGCTGTTTAGACACCAGATTGGAGGGCACTGGGAAGTCTTTGGTTCCACACACAGAGAATGGCAACTTTCCCCCTGCTGAGCAGAGTGAGCCTAGAGATAGGGAAGGATGGCAGAGGCTAGCATTGCAGGGAGAGCCAACCAGAGCAGACCAGGAAGTTACTATCCTGTGATGGGTGTTCAGTTATGTTCTGTGCTGGGTGGGGCGCTTCCAGGGCAGCTAGTCCATGGCCCCCATGCATTCCTTAAACTCGTGATTGGCTTCTCTGTATGAGGCTGTTTTTCAACTCAAGACTAAAGTAGGCAAAAGTACCTGCGGTATGTGATTTTTCTCACGTCACTGGCGACAACACTGCATATAGCTGCTGTGGAAATTCCAAACACATGGCCTTCCTGATCTCTAGAGCCAACCCCATGATACAATGTTCCATCGCTGGCATTCCCTGTATGGGGGTGATGGGGATGCAGACTCCTTAGCTTCCCAGAATCCAATGTCATCCAACACCTGTCACACAAAGTAGAATATTGTCTTCCTGAGCTAGCATGTCACCCACGTGTGAGTGTGGTTCCTCTCCATCAGAACCCTGCAAACCTTAGCTTCTAAGTCAGAGGCTCGACTGTGAGGAATTCCCACATAGGGAAGCTCTCTGTCCCTTTGTGTCCACATAGGGAAGCTCTCTATCCCTTTGTGTTCATGTGTCTCAATATCACACTTTCAAAGAGCAGTCACCTGGTGATCTAAAGAGCTTGAGGAACATTTTAAGAATCAAAGCACTTTGCTTGGGCCTCATCAGAGACATTTCCTATTAAAGGAGAGATTTTCACACCTACTGACTCATTGGTCCTGTCCGTGGCAGCTGTGAGAGCTCACTGCTTTTAGGAGACCATTGATAAATCATTTGCTGTCATTAGAAGTGACAATTCTTCCACGAGTCTCCCCCTCCACACCTCCCACGCTGAGCCTGTTGAGGGTAAAAGCTGGTGTTTTCTTTAGGTCTGGGGTTGACTAACTCTGAAGGATGTTGTTTTTTTTTTTTTTTCCCCTCTTGAACCATGGCGATTCACTTAGGACTTCTGTTTTGCAGGTTGCAAACACAAAGAAGGAGACAGTTTTCAAATGGCTCAAGGATGATGTCCTTTATGAAACTGAGACCATGCCAGACCTGGAGAAGGGGGTCTGTGAGCTGCTTATACCAAAGGTACGACACAGTGTACGACGCAGTCAGAGAAACAAAACAGCGCTTTCCGTAGCTTGTCAACTAGGCCATGCCTTCTGGTTTGCACACTGATTTCCCATGCTTTGCAAGGAAAATGGACTAAGACAACATCTTGCTTCACAGTATTTATTTTGCATGAATATGGAATGTGTTTTTTTCCTAGTTGTCTAAGAAGGACCATGGGGAATACAAAGCAACCTTGAAAGATGACAGAGGTCAAGATGTCTCTATCCTGGAAATAGCTGGCAAAGGTAAGATGGTGCCTTCTTTGTCTTACAAGGAAATCTGTCCTGGATGAGGGTTGTTGTGAAGCCATGTTCACGTGCACACTGAGCTGTGTGCGTATCCACCAATCAGGACTCTAGTCTTTCCATGAGACTGGGGACACTGCGGAAGAGTACACACGAGTATCTGTAGCTGTGTGCATACCAGCTGAGCAAGACTCCATTCTGTCCATGGAATGAGGGGTGTCCGGGAAGTGGGGTCACACACACCCTGAGCTGATAGAGTGCTATGCTGTCCATGAAATGGCCCGTGCTATAGAAGTACCCTCATGCACAATCTGACTGTGTGCATTCCGCCACTTCAGTGACGCTGGGAAAGGAAACCGGATTGTCCTTTGTCTATATTAAGAGTTTCTTCACAGTGTTAGAGAAAATGTACAATATCACTTTGGGCTTAGATGAAATGTCATTTCACTCCCTCATCAGAAGCTACGTTTGATTCCTTACAAATGCAGTAAAGGTGATTGAAGCTCTTAGGAAGTTCTTCAATTCCATGTACAGTTGGATTTATGTCGAACAAAATGTTCTTGTCCCGTGTTTAAAAAGTGAGTAGGTTAGAAGGATTTATGGCGCACATCAGCTTTTTATGGACAAATATTACCATTTTAGTGTTTCATTTTTCAAATGAGGATCACAGTTTCCTGTGTCAGTTTAATTAGACATGGAAAATCCTGCTTTCAGTTAAAGTCACGACCAATGATGGTACATCGCCTTTCTCTCTTCCAGTGTACGAGGACATGATCTTGGCAATGAGTCGTGTGTGTGGTAAGTAAAAGTCCCCGAGATTTCAAGTCTGGTGGGATGAAGCATCTCTGCTTCCTGGGGTGAGCACTCATGTCCCGGAGGACACAGATGGCTGGGGTGTGCAGGAGAATGACTGGTGACCTGCCCGCTCTGTCATGCTCCATCCGAGCTCTGCAGGGTGAATACTGGGGCCTGTGTTCAGCTTCAGAAGGCCCTGCTGACACTGCCCCCCATTCACAACTGTCAATTTGCCCTTGCCCAACCTGGGCAATGATGTTGTTCAAAAGTGCTATTAGTCTTTCTTCAAACACAGAATAGTCATAGTGGATTTTGAGCACTTAGACTTCATAGTCTGTATATTGAGTCATTTGCCTTTGTCTAGAAACTGGAAAAGCAAAAACACTGCTTATAAATGAGCAAATAGTAGCTTACATGCTAACAATTAGTGATCAGTTACTCCAGACTCTCTAGATGTGAAGGCATGCAAAACTTGTGACCCACTAGCCACGCGTGACTGGACAAAGTCAAGGATAGCAACACATATGGCCCAACACAGAATCAAATACCTATCTATGACATCATGAGACTTTCTGGAATTTCCTTCCCTGCCACCCTATTGTGAGGCTCTCCAGTGTGAGTTTTGTGACTGACAACACCGTGTTATAATGTCAAAAAGTTAGATACATCAGCTGGAGAATATCCAAGTTACATTTTTCTGATCATGTAACCAAAATCTGCGTGGGCAGGTAGATGACCAGCTGGCTGAGTCAGGGCTCACCAGAGCCCATATCCTCTTTACCTCAATTGCAAAGTCCTATGCTTTCCCGGAATTCCCTTGAAAACCACTGTGTGTACCTTTAATGCTTTTGCAAGCAGTCCTGTGAGGTAGACCTTTTTGCTTTCATTGAGTGAAAGGGACCTGGCTACATTTTAAAATGAGGTTCACTTGGAATGGTTTTCAGTGAGTCAACACTAACCCATAGATGTGCAAACTGCTTGTAAGGTGAATCAAGTCATTTGAAAAATGCCTTTGCTTTCACATTCTGTGGGGCTGGTTTGTATTAACTATCTCATAACGTGCTGGAGGGCCACTTGCCAATGACAGGTTGGTCACATGTGGGGAACCGATGAGTGCAACAGACTGGCCTCACATGATGCTTCCAGAAATCCCGGCTCACTCAGTCACCCAAGGTGGACACAGGCATCTTTTATGGGGAGTTAGGCGTGGATGGAGAGCAAGCACAGATGTCTCCATGTGACTAGACTCCCTGACATCTCTGTGGCATTTCAGGTGGAGAGGAGTGAGGTGCAGATGTCTCCAGGAAGGAAGGTTCTGGCTGTGTCCTCCCACTCCGACTTCTGCTGATTTCCCATCCTCCTTTCTTTATGGGTTTTCTGTAGCTCTTCAGACTTGGGTCAATTAATATAGCAGGTTTCATAGCCATTGTCACCAAGATTGATTCTTTCAGGCAAGCCAAAGTGCTAAGGGCCAGGTGTGGATTACGTTTGAAAAGCTTTGTGTTTCTTTGATCGTAAGCGAAGGGCTTTTCACAGTACTCTGCAGGGTAAATGTACTTCTCAGATGAAAACATGTGACATGGGAGGGAGGGAGGAGCCTCTGTGGTTATGACAGGAATGCGTAGCAACTTGAGGAATGACATGCCAATACTGTGGATGGATACGCCTTACCGTTGGGCCATGGGCCTATCCTGCTTACTTCTCTGAGATCTGATCTAACATACTGTTATCTGCAGGAGCCTCTGCCTCACCACTGAAGGTTCTCTGCACCCCAGAGGGCATCAGACTTCAGTGCTTTATGAAGTATTTCACAGAGGAAATGAAGGTCAGCTGGTATCACAAGTAAGTATGAGAGCTTCTGTCCATGACCGCAGCAGCTCATGGTTCAATGTGATACTCTTGGCAAACCACAGGCCATGACCTGTTCTCAGTAATAGTGCCAAGATTTGGCTGAGTGGGCCATGGAGCAGTGAGTCTGGGCAAAGGAGAAAGAAAAGGAGTGTCAGAAGGTGTCCACAGTGGTTACAAATGGCACCTGTGCTCAGAACACATTTTCCTGGTAGTGAGAAGAGCAACAAGGGGAGCAGTGTTTAGAGCCCAAGGTCCAACTATAGGTGGAGTTTTCCTGTCCTGCAGCTGCTCTCAAATAGAAACACTGAGGCTTCTATTAATTTTAAATGCTTGGCCAATAGCTCAGGCTTATTACTAACTAACTCTTTTATTTCAAGTTAACTCATATTCCTTATTTATGCTCTGTCACATGGTGGTACCTTTATTAGCATGGGACATTCATCTCCTGCTCCCTCTGTGTCTGGCTGGCAACTCCAGACTTTGCCCTTCTTCTTCCCACCATTCTCAGCTTGGCTCTCCCGCCTACTTTATCCTGTTCAACTATTGGCCAATCAGCTTCTTTATTAAGCCAATCTGAGTAACAATTCTTCACAGTGTACAAAAGGATTATTCTGCAGTATCCAACCTTTCAACTAGTGGCTTTCTCACTAAACATGAGTAAGAAGACAGGGAACCCAGGGTAGAGGAGGAACCTGTGTCAGTTGGTGACATTTGATCCATAGACCCTAATGAGAAATCCACAGAATGCAGACATAGGCATGGACAATTGTTCATTGCTTTAACAAAAAAAAAAGCTAAGTCATACATCAACTAATGCAGAAAATGCCACTTTAAATAAAAAGCTGGAAATTTATCCAGCACAAACAGAAATGTTCTTTGGAAAGGGGACCTTGTTTTCTTGCTGGAGGGTGAAATTAATGTACTGTGCAGACATGGTAAAGTTCAACAGTCTGAGGATTGACCCCTTCAGATGTTGAAGAATCCCAGCCACTCGAGGGATGTCTTGCTGTCCTAGGAAAAGCAAAGCTAGCAAGCTCTTACCTCAGGCTGTATGTGTTCCCCCAGCTTGGGAGTCTTTGTTGTCATAGTTTCAATTGACTAACAACTTCCCTTAATCTGGGTGGGTTCCAATTACCTGCAAGAATGAGATACTTTCTGTTTCCTACATCTTACCTTTTAGAATCAGACAGGATGGGAGTGGTGTTGAGGTGAAGGCTTCCAATGGATTCTCTCCCACTCTGGGTAGGGCTACCAGCTGCCGTGACCTGTGACAGGGCTGTCTATGTTTATAGTGTATTTGAGTTTTAGAGACAAAGAAAATGACGTCTCCAGATTTAAGGCCCACATTGGGTAGCACGTGGCAGAGGAAGACTGAACAGGATACAGGAGTCATTGTGTATTTAGGGATTGTGGCCAGTGGGTCACACAACACTCAAAGCAGAAACGCTGTGTCAGGTCATATGTTCCATGCTTAATATTCTTACGAATGACCATATTAAATCAAGTATTCTGAAGTCCTTTAAGTTGTAATTATTTGGCTTTAGGAGGTTTTAGGCCTGAGTTATTAATGTACTTAAGTTTAAAACAGTCAGAAAAAAAAAAAACCCAAAACTTACTGTGCCATTGGCGTGAGCAAGCGAGTAAACAGTCCCCAGCCAGATGTAAGCGAGCGGACCAGGCCTGCCACACTCAGGCATGCTAGTGGCCCCTCACAGGTGTGAGCATGAGATCCGGAGGTTAACTGAGCTCACCCATGTTGCGTTGTAGAGAGGCTAAGATCTCATCCAGTGAGCACATGCGGATTGGAGGAAGTGAGGAGATGGCATGGCTGCAGATCTGCGAGCCCACAGAGAAGGACAAGGGGAAATACACTTTTGAAATCTTCGACGGCAAAGACAACCACCAACGCTCACTGGATCTCTCGGGACAAGGTATGAGGCGTTCCCTGACGCTCGTCACATTCCTGTGAACAGCCCACGCAGATGCTGAAAAGAAAAGGGAAGCATGAAATAACCCACTGACGTCATGACGTTCACCTAGAGGAAACGACTTAAGAAAAATCAGTTTGTTAGTTTGATTGCCCCTCAGTTTCCATCTCGTCAGCTAGCTAGTAGAGCATCTGCGTTGATGAGAGTTAAACATGTGAGATCATGACTGACGTATGCAATGTTTCCTCGCAGCATTTGATGAAGCCTTTGCCGAGTTCCAGCAGCTCAAGTAAGACCCACAGCTTGTTGGCATCATTTCTGATTGGGGGCGGGGCTCTCGCTTGGGTTCATTCCGGCTACCTCCAGGGTCATCCAGAAATGCCTTGCTGATTCCAAGAATGCTCTCTTCCCGGGATGAAAATAGCAATGGAAGAAACTCAATCTGTAGCAGGGCAACCATTTTCCTACACTAGAAATGTATTGTGTAGTAACTTCCTAGGGCCAGCTGAGCCCTGGATCACTTTAAATGATTAAAGTGATGGATTTCTCAAATTGTCATAATCCAGGTGACATGTGATGCAGAGCAACTGTTACAGAATGCTTCAGGTTTTCAAATGAGTGTCTGAGGTTTAGAATATTAGAGCGGAGGACAGCCATTGGCTCCTACTAAGTTATCTAGGATGCCTTTGTGGAGTGGATACGTGACAAGTCTGATAAATCAGAAATTGACAATTTAACAAGATGCCGAGGGTTGAGGAGATGGCTTAGTCAGTCAGGTGGGTCCTTAGAACCCATGTTTGAGAAAAGAAACTGGGTACAGAAGGGCACACCTGTAATCCAACCACTGGGAGACAGAGAAAATGAATATGGTGGGAAACAGCCGAGGAAGGTACTTGATATCAACCTTTGGCCTCCACATGCACACACATCCACACCTGTACCAGCCAGCACACACAGGTGCAGGCACACAAACACCTAAAAGTCTCTAATGCAGCCTGGTGAATTTGATGTAAAACCATGAGAGTCTGTATGCTAACCTTCCTTTTGGTTTTAGCGTGCTCCTCAACTCCAAATGACCAGAGCACAATCCCTCTGCCTGGGTACAGGTTCTGCACCCTCAGATCCAACCACAGTTAAAAAACAAAACAAACAAACAAACAAAGCATTGCAAGGGCAGCGTGTCCCTGCAGGCATATTTCTTGTTGTCATTCCCTAAGTAATAACCGTGTAGGAACTCTGCACACAGTATTTACTCTGCTGGGAATCGAAAGTGACTAGAGATGATTGACAAGACCTGGGAGGATGAGTATATGCTGCGTGTGAATATGCCTTTTCATCTCGGGGGCTTGCACGTCCGTAGATTTTTGTATCCTTGGGGTTCAGCTCTGGAACCAGTGGGAATGCCTGTACCACTATATATCATTAGGCCTGCCTTCTTTATTTGCTTTTGCTGTGAGCAAGCGTCTCACGTGCTTTGGTGAACCTTGGTCGGTAGCTTTCCTTACACCTTTCTCTCTCCCTCTTGTGGTTTCCAGGGCAGCTGCATTTGCAGAGAAGAGTGAGTACATGTGGGCTGCTAATGAGGCTGGGTCGGGGGAGGTGCACATTCCACATGGTTGAGTTAGTGGATCAGAGCAGCAAACCTGCTGGCCCCAGGTTGAGTGCACCCTGCTACCAAGTGGCCCAGATACCAAGACTCTCTCCCTCGTGAGGTGTTGCTCTAGGTGCAGTCTTTGATGTGACCTCCCTGGTTCAGTTGACGCTCATTCCTATTTCCTTGGCATACTTGCCCCCCAACCTGCACAGAGCCAGCTAGTCCTTGCCCATGGCCCCCGCAGTAGCTTTCTCCACCCAGACCATAACTTTCTGTGTGTCCTCTGCTGAGGTTATGCCCGCCCTTCCCTGTTTCCACCTTGGCAACACTTGGTGTCAGCTCAGGCCTGCCTGACAGTGTCTCCTCAACCTAGCTCTTCTTCATTATAGATCGTGGCAAGGTGATTGGTGGCTTACCTGACGTGGTGACCATAATGGAAGGCAAGGTGAGAGCAGACAGTTGGGGACACGGCTGGGATGAGTGTGGTGATGCAGGGCAGAACTCAGCTGTCATCTTGCGGGGAGGACACAGGGGAGCACTCAGAGCTAACTCCCATTGTGCTGTCAATCCTTGTCCTGAACCCCGGAGAACTTCTGCAAACAGAGAGGTGGGATAGCTTAACAGTCATGACTGGGGTGCATCTCGGTGGTAGAGGGTTTGTTTGATTAGTGTGTGTGAGCCATTGGGCTTCACCCTCAGTACTGAGAAAAAGAAAAATAGCAACAACAATGACACAAGCCAGTGTTGCGAGTCCTCAAACACCAGGCAGGTTGTGTGACTCACGGACTTGGTACAAGGGGACCTTGGGCTCACAGGGTCTGATGTCACCTGGCTCAGGGACTTCTCTGTGGGAGGTGGTGGGCCAGCTCCCCCATTAGGGGTGAAACTGCAAGCCATCACTTTGAAAACAAACAGTCACAGCTTCTTTAATAGTAAAGGGAAAGCAAAACCCTGCTCCAATTTCCAAGGTCATTCTGGAATCTATAATTGAAGCTTTAATTTGTCTCCCATCAGTGGAGTTATTGATATCTAATTGGCACTTCTGCTGCATGATTCTAGCTCAATGTCACAGGGACATAGGTACTTGAAAGGGCTTTATTAGGCCTAAATGCAAAATTTATAGACCTCCTTTTAGCAGTCAGCAAAAGCATGGGATGAAGGCCCCTGAGATGGAGCGACAGTGACATCACAAAAGATGTAATTGTGAAATTAACAGGCACAGGCGGCCAGGGGGCTGAGCTCAGGCAAGTGTGGAGTTGCTGCATCTGGGTTTGGAGGTGTAGACACTGTATTCTCTGGACTTTCCAGAAGAACTGGGAAGACAGACCCCTAAGTCTAAACATAAAGGAAGTAAGAGCCAGTACTTCTCTTAGAGAGAAAGTTGGGGTTCAGCTCCCAGAATCCACACTGGGCGCCTCAAAATCTCTGATTCCTTCAGTTCCCAGGGGATCTGACACCTTATTCTGCCCCCCACAAGCAGCTGTGCTTACACGGACATCTCCATACACAGATGTGCGGGAAGGCACATAAGAAAGAATAAAAACAAACACACTTAAGGAGCTTACAAACAGGGACAGTAGCGCTAATCTATTTTCCAAGTTTACACCTGCCCCCCTCCCCCGACTCAGGTTAGAACTTGGAACAAGTAGAACCATTTTCACAGGGTTTCCTCAGGCCCTGCCTCCCATAGCACAGGGCTCCTCTGCCCCCACCTCCCTTTGGAGCCTGTGTCTATGAAGGGTGGGTGATAATAAATGATCAACAGGTGCCAGTAGGCAAGACTGGGCTTCCACCTTCGGAGAGGAACATGACCTTCTTATTCCTTTTTATATTTAGTACTGGAAAATGCAACATGCATGCAATGTGTCTTGATCACAGCCCCCCCCCCCCCCACCCTGTCTCCCACTCCTAACTGTCTTTCTTCACCCTGTCTTCCCTCCAAAGACCTTGAACCTCACCTGCACAGTGTTTGGGAACCCTGACCCTGAAGTGGTCTGGTTCAAGAACGACAAGGACATTGAGCTAAGCGAGCACTTCTCCGTGAAGGTGGAACAGGCCAAGTACGTCAGCCTCACCATTCAGGGGGTGACGGCCGAGGACTCGGGCAAGTACAGCATCAACGTGAAGAACAAATACGGAGGCGAGAAGATCGATGTCACGGTCAGCGTGTACAAACACGGGGAAAAGATCCCCGATATCTCACCTCCCCAGCAGGCCAAACCCAAGCTCATCCCAGCCTCCACCTCGTCTGAGTGAGGGGATACAGTGTGCCCTGGGCTGGAGCGATGGCAGGGACAGTTGGAAGTCTTAGGATGTTGTATGCGCTGGGGGGATGGTGGTTCTGAGCGATAGCACATGTGGCGAGATGGGTGATTGCACACTAGGTGTTTGACTTTTGCACTCTGTGATTACAGTTTTATGTGTGAAGGGAAAGGCAGTGTTTCTACAAGGCTGACAGACTTGGTTGATTCCAAGAGTAGAGGGCAGTGCAGAGTGAGCTGAGAGTGAGCCGCTGACATGTCCAGGGTCAAGGCCGTGTGGGGTGATGCTCAGATGGTTCTAGCATGTGATCTGGGCAGTCATTGCCATCCTGAGGGGGATGGTGGGGCCTGCAGGACACATCTCTGGAAACCCTTTGGAGACTCTGAGCATGCTACTTGGGTTGCCATTTTTTTCTCTTGCTTTAGGCTAATAAAGAAAATAAAAAGGTATTTTTGCTGTGGTTTCTTTACCATCCTACCTACCTACGTGTTCCCATCTTGGCTCAATAAGTTTCTCTGGCTTTCACGCTCCTGTGGCGTGTGGACTACGGCTCTCCTGCAGCTCCATCCACTTACACAGGCACAGAGAGGGACCCTCAGTGAAGAATCCCGAGATGTGCATTCTGACAGGTTCTCAGACCGTTGATTTAAAGACTTTTGTAGGGGCTGGAGAGATGGCTCAGTGGTTAAGAGCATTGCCTGCTCTTCCAAAGGTCCTGAGTTCAATTCCCGGCAACCACATGGTGGCTCACAGCCATCTGTTACAAGGTCTAGTGCCCTCTTCTGGCCTGCAGACATACACACAGACAGAATATTGTATACATGATAAATAAATTAATTAATTAAAAAATAATAATAATAATAAAAAGACTTTTGTAGAGGAAAGCAAAATTTGTGTCTGGCATTGCTCTGCTCTAGGATGCTAATTAATTAGGCAGGGATTCCCAGGGGGAGCAGCCCCTTATTGAGAAGGAGCATTGTAGTACTCTCTGAGGGAATCTAAAGCCTGGCTGAGTGTGGACCTGCTTGGGTGAAGTTGAAAACCACACAGGGTGAATACAGGCTTCCTGTATAAGAGGCCCAAGTTCGGAGGGGGGAGAGGAAGGTAAAAAAAAAAAGAAAGAAAGAAAAAGAAAAAGAAAAAAGAAGAAGAAAGAGGCCAAAGTTCTCTGCTATAAAAGTCTTCACCTGCCAATATCATAGTTGCTTTGTCGGATCAAGAGCTTTCTGGGTTAAGTACATTTTATCTCTTTGGGTCATTAAAATCTGTATTAGTTGATTTTATTATTGCTGGAACCAAATACTTAACCAGAGTAACACCAGGAAGAGAGGGTTCATTTCTGCTCACAGCTCCAAGGGACAATCTGCTACGGAGAAGGGATGGCTTCAGGAGCTTGGGGGATCTGGTCTCAGTGTGCACAGCCAGGAAGCAGAGAGATGAATGAATCCTGGTGCTCAACTCATTCTGTTTTCAATCAGTCTTGAACCTCAGCCTGCACAAGAATGGTGCCCCCCATGTTTAGAGTGGGTCTCCTCACCTCGGTTAACTGAATCCAGAAACTCCCTGTTGAGAAGACGGGTACTGACACAAGACATCCCAAGACTGAGTTCTCAGAACAAAGTAGATTTACTTGCCAGAGGGACAAAGGACAGAGAATAAGAGTCAGAGACAGGAGAGAAGGGAAAAGGGGAAGGGAACAAGGGAGAGGGGGAGGGTATTTGTCTAGAAAGGACAAAGGACTACCTCTGAATAGAGAGAAGACAGATGTGACCTATAGTCACACAAATGACAGTCTATAAGGTAAAAAGGAAACCTCATCATAGGATAAAATGTTAATTTTGATTGGACCTGTTAATTAGGGCAGCCAAAATGGGGCTTTTGATTGCTGGACTTTAATACTTTGATAGCTGAACCTTGGTAGTCAAACTCAAGAGGAGGAAGTGACCAAATAAAGGAATATATCTTGATGGCTAGCTTTAGGAACATAATCTAAAGTATTTTTCCAAGGAAGAGGGAATGGGGAAGAAGGGCCAGCATCATTGTTTACCATGTTCAGGCTGGCTAGAGTCCCTTCACCTGTTGGGTGATGAAACCTTTCCTGGGGTGATGCAACACACATATCTACTCCCCCATCCCCATCAGATAGGGAGCTCATGACAAACCGAAGAGATACCACCAAAGTCCAACTTGGTGAACCATTGAGTTTTATTGGGTTTACTTTCTGGAGTGTGGTGAGGGATTACTTACAGGAGCAGAAACATCTCAAAGACAGCTGGATCATCAATGTCCACCCCAGCATGGGTGACAGCTCACAAAACTGGGAATCTGAAGCACACTGCACAGCTTGTAGACGGCTCACCAAGTTGGAGAGTGTCCTTTCCAGGTGCCTCAGTTGGTCTAAACGCCTTCCAGGAAGCTTGGCTGGTTTCTGCTTCTTCTAGGCAGCTAGTCTGGCCTGAGAAACTTCTTCGCAGCTCAGCATCTTTCCATCTGAGAGGGACTCTCAATTTTCATTGCTTACTCTGGCAGGGAGAGACCTAGTGAATCTGGTCAGTTTCAGGAACTTCCTTTGAGTCGTTCACCTTCCCGATTAAGGAGCTTCCTGCACGGTGGAATGTTTCAATCTCTGGAAACTGTTACACAACACTCATTCACAGGCTCATCTCCGAGGTGGGTCTAGACCCTGTCGCTATTAAAGGTCACAGAAGCCAATCCTTTTAACATTTCCTCCTAGTTTTTGTAGATGATATTGGCAGTCCTGAAATTTCAGTTTATCTTATTGCAGCATGGGAAGTGGCTACACGGACTTGGTTAGTCGTTCGCCCTTCTGGGTCACATGGGCAGTCAGCTGGGTTCATTTCCTCTCCTATTTCACATACCTCCAGAACATTTTCGCAGCCACAGGCTCTTTTCCAGGTGAGACCTTTGCTTTATTAGGCGGAATTCACTGATTGACTAGTTTAGAAACTCATTGTCTTTTTATTTAGCAGCTGGAACTCATATAACAGAGTTGTGATTTATTATAAATTTTATTTTTAATTTAATTTTATTTTTAAATGTGTATGTGCCTGTGGCTTATGGCTCTGTATCTGTTGAAGGGACACTAGCCCACTTGAGCATGTGGCTCTGGCAGGCCTTGCCCTTCTCCCCCCTTCCCTCTGCCTTGCTAAAAAACATTAGATTATATTCCTAAAGCTAGCCACCAAGTATTCCCTCGTGTGGCCATTTCTTCCCCCTGAGACTGACAGACAAAGCCCAGCTATCAAAAGCCCCCTTGGGCTCACCTAATTAACATGCCCAATTAAAGTTAAACACCTTAGACTAACAAGGGGTCCCCCTTTACCTTTATAAACTGCCATTTGCCTGTGCCCCCTACCCAGAGTCCTCTCTTCTCTATCCAGAGGCAGTCCTTCGTCCCTCCAGGACAAATCCCCCTGACCCCTTTCTCCCGTCCTATTCCCCTTCTCCCCCATCTTCTGTCTTTTTTACCACAGCATCCTAGCCCATTCTAACGCAGACCTTCCCTTCTTCTCCTCTTCACAGTTCCACCTGCAAGGTCATTTGCTGCTGTTTTTCTATCTGAGTCAGAAAGCAGCCACGTTAACTTTTCTTTCCCACTTAATAACGGATCGTTTTGTGAAAACCGGTGTTTGGGTGTGACTTGTACCTAACCTGGGGTCCAAAAGGAAGCCCCCACTGTTTGTGGGTCTCCTTCCTCTGCACCACATACAAGAAGAATGCGGTTGACTTTAGTGTCTGTCAATCTGCAGCCCAGGGCTTGTGGTCGGCTCTGTCTCTGAGAGGATATGAGTGGGAGGCCAGTTCAAGCTGGAAGTGCAAGACACCGTGTCTTCTGAAGAACCTAACACTGTCCTACCACATCTGTGAGAATCCTCCTCCCTCCATCCCTTCTTCCTCTCCTCTCTCCTTTTTTCCACGCAGGGGATGGAAGGGAGAGCACCTAGCGCGTAAACAAGCATTCTGCAGTAAGTAAGCCCCACTACCGGTCCAATTTAGTGATTTGTTTTTCATTCACCTTCTTAGGTTTGACAAGAATGAAATTGTGTAAGATTAGAAAATGAGTTCCAAGCTGCGCGGTCGCCCTCCCTTTCCTTTGCAGTCCTGAGCTCGCAGTTCCAGGCTTTGGTTGCTGCGTCTTTGGCTGGCGTCAGAAAAATGGCTACAAACTTTCTAGTGCACGAGAAGATTTGGTTTGACAAGTTCAAATAGGACGATGCGGAGAGGAAATTCTACGAGCAGATGAATGGGCCTGTGGCTGCTGGCTCCCGCCAGGAGAATGGTGCCAGCGTGATCCTCCGTGACATTGCAAGAGCCAGAGAGAACATCCAGAAATCCCTGGCCGGAAGCTCAGGCCCTGGGGCCTCCAGTGGACCTGCTGGAGATCATAGTGAGCTCATTGTACGGATTGCCAGTCTGGAAGTGGAGAACCAGAACCTTTGAGGCGTGGTGCAAGATCTGCAGCAGGCCATTTCCAAGTTGGAGGCCCGGCTGAGCACTCTGGAGAAGAGTTCACCTACTCACTGAGCCACAGCCCCCCAGACCCAGCATGTGTCTCCTATGCGTCAAGTGGAGCCCCCAACCAAGAAGGCCGCCACACCAGCAGAGGACGATGAGGACAATGACATTGACCTGTTCGGCAGTGATGAGGAGGAAGAAGACAAGGAGGCGGCCCGACTACGGGAGGAGAGGCTTCGGCAGTACGCAGAGAAGAAAGCCAAGAAGCCCTTACTGGTGGCCAAATCCTCCATCCTCTTGGATGTCAAACCTTGGGATGATGAGACAGACATGGCCCAGCTGGAGGCCTGTGTGCGTTCCATCCAGTTGGACGGGTTGGTCTGGGGGGGGCTCCAAGCTCGTGCCTGTTGGCTATGGAATCCGGAAGTTGCAGATCCAGTGTGTGGTGGAAGACGACAAAGTGGGCACCGACTTGCTAGAAGAGGAGATCACCAAGTTTGAGGAGCATGTGCAGAGTGTCGACATCGCAGCTTTCAACAAGATCTGAAAGTCGGAGAGTGTGTGGTTCGTGTGTGTGAGGACCTAATGAGATTAAAGACTGAGACCCCGCAAAAAAAAAAAAAAGAAAAAAAGAAAATGAGTTCCATTCAGTTTGGGGAACAACATTTTGCCCTCAATGAGGTAATAACTGTTCTGTAGGTAGCTGTGAAAACACCCAGTTTATGTTAAGTGAATGCTGAATATTGAGATGTCCTTCAGGTAAGTGGGGGGGGGGCTTAATGACTATTCTCCAAAATCCCAGCTGTTTTCCAGAGTATTCACATGGGCTCCTGAAGTCTGCAGATAATGAACCACAACCTGTATCGTACACAGCACCGAGCGAGACCTCACCTCCAGTTTAGGGAAAGAAGGACCACTGCAGGGCTGTTGGGATGTTGCTCTCCGCTCACTCCTAGTGACAAGGGGGGTCCCTTACAGCAAACACAGACTCTTCTCTAGGAAATGTTTAACCCAAGAGAGTCCGCACATGAATGTTAATTACCTAGAAAATTAAAAACTGCAAATAGATTCAGAAATTAAATTTCATAGAGTGCACACAAACCATAATGATGACCAAGCAGATGTCTGTGACAAGAAAGGACAGAGATGGTTCATCACTGGGAGAGGTTGCTTGTAGAAGCCTTTAAAATAATTCCAATGATTCTTGACTGGAAGGTGTATTTATGTCCATGTCCACGGGGGAAGGGATTGGTAAGCGGAGGTCTGAGTCCTTACCATCTTCTGGGGGAATGCTTGTTGTCCACCAGGGCAGATATTAGCCAGGTAGAGTGTGCTGTGCTTGCCTGTGACAGGGACCATGCCCCCATCTCACCCCAGTATTGTACTCCTGAAATTTGACATTGAAATTTATGTCCTAGCAATGCTGAAGCGTGCGTGAGAAGCCCGTATATGCCGCTCTCTCTGCGTTGTCTTGCAGTGGCGCTAGCTTTAAGTCTGAACCCACTTTCAAGTGTTCAAATTGGCTTTTCTGTACAGTGTGACCTACAGATCCAGCTGTACTCTGCGTGTGAGCCTTGGTATTCTCAGTGCTATTCATTGCAACGGCTGCTCTTTCCTTATCTGTTCCTGGTGACTCTGTCAAAGATCCACTGACCATCATTATGGTGCATGTTCATTGCTTACTGTTTGTTTTCCAGAACCCTGTGCAGCCCGGGACTTCTCCAAGACCTCCCCTGTGATTTCTTATAGCTCCCAAGAGCTATTTCCCTTCTGACCTTGAACTTGCTTTCTGTAGCTTGTTTTGAAAATGATGTTGGGATTGCACTTTATTTCTTTATTTGTTGCAGTGAAGCATGGACTTTTAGGCACAACAAGGCAATAATTACAATAAGACCAGTCAGACCCATGTCTTCACGGCTGTGTGATGATAACCCTGACTGTTAACTTGAAGGACTCAGGATGGATCTAGGGAAGAGTGTCCCAGGATCTGGGAGCCCTTTTTTCAAATGTGATGGAGGAGGGATGAGTTATCCCGGGAGTATGTGGTGCCATTCCCTGGGCTGAGGTCCTGGATCGAATAAACAGAGAGAGAGAGGGAGGGCTGAACAGCAGCACTCACTGCCTGATTCCTACTGTGGATGTCACATGACCCACAGCCTCAGCGGACTCTCTCCCTTTCCGGCCATTATACCATGAGCCAAAATAAATCCTTGAGATTTCAGGGTTATTATTACTATTATTATTATTATTATCAAAGCACCAAGAAAAATAACAAATTAGCCTGTGGAATGTCTTTGCAGATAACCTTAGTGTTTTCCTGGTAACGGGTCACAACACCTAGTTTTAGATAGCCTGACATTTGGGGTACACACCCACGCCAAACCCACAAGATGTGATTCTGGGGTAGGGACTGCAAAGGGAAATCAGACACATAGTGAGGCCTGGGATAAGCGGACCATCATTGGTTAAGACTAGGGCAAAGGGGAAGGGGCTGGCTAAGCATCTTCTCCCAGAGCCGGGTCATCTTATTTCCCACCTCATCCACAGGAGAGAGACAACTGCATCAATGTTACCAGTCAGTCTCTCCACTGTGTTTGGAGCGCAAGCTCAAGCTCACGGGAAGCTGGCTTTGCTGGGTCTCTCAAGGCTGTGTTAGATTTCATTGTACAATTTGTTTCACACACAGGCTCAGATTTTTTTCAGACAGATGTTATTTTCGCAAAAAAAACTTTTTATGTCGTTTTTGGTTTTGTTCATGTGCGTGTACACATGGCACACGTATGGAGGACGGGGGAAATGTGGCATGAGCTGGTTCCCTTCTTCAGCCATTTGGGGCCAACCCCTTCTCTCTGTTTTTCTTTTTCTTTTTTCTTGGAGTTGTAAAATAGTGGCACCTTCAGATATGCTAGTTTTTAGTCTATAAAATTCTTGTTTCTCAATTAGGCAAGTGGAACCCACCGGCTAGCCTTCCTCTGGTCATTCCCAAAGTAGCCACTAGGTGGCAGTGAGACACTCAATTTTTAGCCACCTGGCCAGACCTCTTGCTTCTTTGGTGCAAACCCATCACTTAGAGAATGGAGATTGTTCAAGGCATTAGACTTAGCCCAGCAACAAGGACAGGTCTGGCAAATTACTGTTTCCAGAAAATAGCAGGCCGTTTGGAAGCAATAATACAGCGTCTTAATCTTCACGTGACTCACACTGGAAGGAATAAAACACACCTTGTGAGATATTACAAGGCTCACATTGCATCAGCCAAGCCATAAAAGTGTGTGATCTATCTCTACATTAAGTCTGGGGTGTGAATTTTAAATATCCCATGTTTCAGAGAGTCACGACAAAGGCGGCAGTCTCCCTCATTTTTCAAAGCTGTAAATCGCAACGTTGGAATTCTTCCTGTTAGCTCTGGATGCGGCAACACTATCACAAAGTGATGGGAATTGAGTCAGGACTTCCTGGGCCTCCGGGGATCTGTGAGCCCGGGAGTCCTTCTCTGCCCTTCAGCATCTATGCCTATGGATCGTATCTGGGAGGGGTGGTACTCAGAGGATCAGAACCCCAACCCCCTCCCCACTCTGTAATGATCAAACACAGCTAACTTGGCCATCTTTCACAAACATTTTAATTGATTCTTTGAGTTAAGTAGTGAGTTGGATGAAAGATCACAGATGATAGTCTCATTTTTCACCGGCGTCAAGTGGATTAAGTTCCTATTTAGACTCATTTCGCCTGCAGAACCGCGGCCATATTTTTTAAACAGAGCCTGTTAAAAAGGTTCATCAGAGTGTAACAGTGAAGGAGCACATTCAACGGTAGATTGGCATAAAAGAAGCCCGAGTGCCCCTAATGGTATGACTCCAAAGAAGTCACCGGTCGCTTAGTGCCCTAAGCTGCTATCAATTGCCTTGATCTCTCTGCTTACGCTTTGATATAGAGTCTCTCCTACTTCTCCAGATGTGCAAATGTTGTTTCTTTCAATATACTGCTGTAAATATACGATCAGTTCCCAGCACAGGGATAAAGACACAGGATTTGTACCCCATAGGCAGCCTTACCTAGATGATGTTTCTTCTGTGACTCAGTGTTTTTTTTTTTTGAACCAATGCTCCTCGAGCTAAACCATATCCTTATGCACATAGAGATTCCCTCCATGACCTTGGACCCCTCGAACACACCCTGTCCACAGCCCATCAGGGGACCTCAGGAACTGTTCTGAATGTTGCATCTTCCCTCCACATTCCCTTCCGGTGGCTCTTACTATCTGATGTTTAATGGTTACTAAGGTATGGCTCGGACCTGCTGTGGACTGAGATGGACTGAGGGCCGGATGTGGTTGCGCGGCCATCCCCTGGCTGCCTGGCCATCTCCTGGCTGCCTGTCCCAGAGATGGTCCATAAGAATAAGCTGTCCTCCTACACCAGCAGCAATGGCAGCCCTCGCCCGTTTACCTTTTCTTTATCTGTCTCCCCATGTCCTAATTAAACCATCAAAACCGGGCCACCATGGCGGTAAAGAATAACTGGTCCCTGGCCTGCACAGGATAAAACAGATGACAAACAATTCAGGTCTGAACACACTAGGCAGGTTGGCAGCCTGCATGAGGCCGACTTGGAGGGGCCATACCCATAACCAAGGAGTCAGCTAGGCAGAAGCCTCAAGCAGGTGCCTAGGTGGGCTTTGGAACAGCGGAGATGACCTACAGCAGGCAGACATGTCTAGAATTCAGGAGGGAAACAAGACTGTCTTCTGCCAGTTATGGCCCCAAGATCACAAAGATCCGTGCAGATATGCCCGCCTGCTGAGGCCCAGGGAGGGTTATGTGATGGGAAAGTTCTGAGTCTCGACTGTGGGAGACTCTGGGAGGCTGTTTTGTGCAGCCAGAGGTTTGGAGCCTCGTGGTCTGGCCAGCAGGGCAGGATGCAGAGCTTGAGGCCATCTAAGGAAACCATGTCCTCTTGCTCTGTTTTGGAAATGTCCCTAGTATTTTCTCAAAGGGGAATAAACTCACAGGTTCGTGTCCATGCCTTACCTTCTAAAGGCCGAGAAAGGAAAAGGGATAACGGAAGTCCTTCTGTGTTCGCCACACTACTGGCTTAAAGGGCGCTTGTGACAACCCCCACCTCTCCTCTGTGGCCACCTGACTCACAGTCTTTTTTGGGAAAAAAAAAAAAAAAAAACAGTTCCACCTCTGCCTAAGGGGTGAAGGCATGCCTCTATTGCATCAGCCATTCTCGGCACGAGAAACCGCTATCAGAACGGTCCTCAGTACCAACGTGGCGTTGTCTGGAATCTCTGCTCTGCAGACATTTGAGCAATGTTGAAAGTTGGGGGTGGACACTGTTTCTTACAGCAAGAACTGGCTTCATCAGCTGGAGAAATCAGACTGTTGCGTGCAACCGAGAGGTTGCTTGGTTCTGTTCTGTGTGCCCAGGTGAGTTTTGTTGGTCACTGTCCATGAAGAATTCCCCAGGTGAGACAGTCAGTCTGGGTAAGAAGCTTGAGAGAGGACCGGTACATACCAAATCTGTTTCAGGTGATTAGTGCTCCGGCCATAAACCCAGGATACCAGAGCCTTCTGCCTGCTGAGTTCCTGAGAGCTGTTCTCTAGCAGGTGAGCCCAGGCTGTCCATCAAAGGTACATGAGCAAGTCAGTGGGAGCAATGGTGGTGGCATTCCTCCAGGGTCCTAGCTCCGGGTTCCTGCCTGAGTTCCTGCCCTGACTTCCTTCCCTCAGTGATAGATTGTGATGTGGAACTGTAAGTTAAAAATCAATCCCTTGTTCCCCAGGCTGCTTTTAGTCAGAATGCTGTAACACAGGAAGAGGAAGAAAGGCTCCACCCCCCGTCCCGCCTTCTTATGGGTCTATCACACATGAGTTTGCTTACATTTTAAGTTTTATAATAATCTCAAGGCTTGGACATGGGCTAGTGCGTGCCATGCACACACACGGACATGCACACACAATGTCGTAGTTAAAAACTCGCCCTTTCCCCCTCCCCTTCCTTAATTTTAGAATTTGCGCCATCGTACCTGAAACTGACGTGTCAAGTTCTCTTACCCATTTTGTCCTCTGATTTCATGTGTGGCTCTATTATTTTCCTTCTGAGAAAGACATGCACTATTTCACATTTCTGGACACTGAAAAGAGTATTAACTGAGCAGTACTGCTCGCATCTTGGTGAGAAGTTTCTAAGGTGCAGATACAACAGTGGCTGGACTAGTGGCGTGCTCTCCTAGGTCTTCCCGATCTGTTCTTGGAAACACTGTCGAGTTGAAGTCGTGGTCTGCCATACAGAGTTCCTTTTGTTTCTCCTGTTTGGTTGCAGATGAGACCAGGGAAAGGCTCTGGTTGGTGGTGTGCTGTTCTATTGCCCCCCTCCTCTGTCCGTTCTGATGACTGGTAAGGTTGGCTTGGCTTCTTCAGGTTAACAACTACGTTGTCCTCAAACAAATTTTTTTCTTTGTTTTTTTTTTCAGTTCTCATAAATTAAAGTTTTCATTTTTCTTTTCTTTTTTCTTTTTCTTTTTCAAGATAGGGCTTTTCTGTGTAGCTTTGGAGCCTGTCCTGGAACTTGCTCTGTAGACCAGGCTGGCCTCAAACTCACAGAAATTTGTCTGCCTCTGCTTCCTGACTGCTGGGATTAAAGGTGTGCACCACCGCCACCCGGGAAATTACATTTTTCTTTATGCATCTGTGAACTATAGGGAGTATATATAGGGAGATGATGGGGAGGAGGGGTGTGTCGCAAAGAACCAAGGATGTGGCGGTGGCTATTCCCTCTCTGTGCTTGCTGCAGATGAACCTCTGGCAGGATATGCTTGGGGTGGGTATCGTCAGTTATTTCCACCAGGGTTTATGGAAAGAACCACTTTTCTTAGTTGCTGCTTTCCTCTTTAAGTCTGTGTGACAGTGAATCACGTTTATGAATGTCCCAATGTCAAGCCCTTCTTGAGGTCCTAAAACAGGTATTTGGACAGACTATATTTACAAATAAATGCCACCAGATCATCCACAAATACTAGCGACGTTCATGTGTATAAACCCCATATTGAAAGCTCAGTCACTGCCACTATTTGGACATTAAGAACAGACCACATATTCCTTGCAAGTTTGGTAGACGTCTCCTGTCATATTATATGGAACTTACATTCTTTTGTGGCTTGCTCCCACAGAAGCTTGCAAGATAGTTGTGTGTTTATCTCAAGACAATTAGAACAATATTTGTAAAGTCCTCAGTTTGTATAAGTCTGACAAACTCATACTTGGATCTTGTGGTCTTGTCTTGTGCTTTAATGTTTTGTGTTCTCCTTGTAGTTAAACATTTAAAAGGTTTTTACACTACATGGTCTGTAATGATGGTTGCCAAAATTTGGTTTGCTTGTTATTTTCAGAAACCAGCATTTGTTCTCATTAACCATCCTCAGGACTTCTATATGTTCTAGCCAATTATTTCTGCTTTTCTTTCTTGCTTTCCTTGGGAGTGAATGCCAATTCATTTTTTCCCCCATCTTAAGTTGTGAATTCCATGTCTCCTATGCCGTCTTACAGAGCCTCTCTGTCTCACTTGCGGGCTTCCCGGGCCAGCATGTTGGCTCTTCCAGACGGGCCTTGAGTTTGTAGTCCGTGGGGGCTTCAGTAAGACATGTCCTGCACAGGCTCATCTATTTAAGCAGTTGGCTGCACTGTTTAGCACTATTATGGAACCTTTAGGAGGTGTCCTTGCTGGAGGAAGTACATCACTGGGGGCAGCCTCACTTCCAGCTCTCTTTCTGCCCCTGTGTGTGGCTGAGAAATGGTCTCTCAGCTTCACGATCCTGCTGACATGCCTTGTCTGCCAACCTCTACCTGTCTGGGACCATAAGTTCCTTAAGTTGCTCACGCTGCCTCACGCATATATAGGTATAGATCCCAAACCCATACCTACCATTAGCGTTCAGCCCTGGTGTCTCACACTCTCTGGACAAGTGTGCAATGATGTATGTTCACCATAAGAATCACCCAGGTAAGTTCCATTGCCTTGAAAAATCCGCCACGCTCCATCTGCTTGTCTCCCCTTGTGCGGCTAGTTTTACCTTAGTCAACTTGACACAAGATAGAGTTATCAGAAAGGAGGGAACACCAATTGAGAAAAGGCCTCCCTAAGATCAAGCTATAGGCAAGCCTGTAGGGCATTTTCTTAGTGATTGGTGGGGGAGGGACCAGCCCATGGTGAGTGGGGCCACACCTAGACAGGTGGTCCTGGGTTCTAAAAGACAGCAATCTGAGCAAGTCAGTAAACAGCGCCCCTCCATGGCCTCTGCAGCAGTTCCTGCTCTGTCTGAGTTCCTGTCTTGACTTCCTTTGATGATGAACTGTGATGTGGAAGAGTTAGCCAAACAAACCTTCCTTCCTCAAGTTGCTTTGATCATGGCATTTCATCACCATAGCAACCCTGACAAAGACACGCCCTCCAGCCCTAGGCCCTTGCTGACCCGTTCACCATCTCTAGCTCCCGTCTTCCCAGAATGCCGCATGGCTGGCACTATCCCACGCCCATCTCTCAGCTCGACTTCTTTCTTTAGTAACATGCTTTGAGGATCCCAGGGCGTCTTTTCGTGGTTGGGCCGCACTTTTCTGTTTACTGAATAGTTTCCCACAACGTGGCCATACCCCAGGCCCGCTCACCTGCAGCTGTCTTTGCCGCTTTAGAGTTTAAGCAGCCACGAGTACAGCTCTTCGGAAGTTCTGTCTGAAGGCTTTGTGTGCACACAAAACTTCAACCTCTTTGAGTAGCTACCAGGGGCTTTGATTTTTAAGTCGTGTGCTCAGACTGTTTGGTTTGATAAGAAACCACCGAACGGTGTTTCACAGGGTCTGTGGTGCCTTCCGTTCGCCAGCACCGAGTGAGGACTTCTCCATGTCCCTCCGCATCAGGGTCCAGGTATTGGTTGTACTTAGAGCTGAGCAGTAGCAGCCGTTAGCTCTGGTCCTGTTTTCTGCTTGTGCAACCTGTGCTTAAGTTTGCTGCATCTGAGCTGTGGCAGCGAACCCAGGACAGCTGTCTTCTTTCCCTATTCCCGGCTCCTCCATTTCTGCTGCTGGGCTTCATGCCCTGCAGCTACCAATGCCAGTGTCCTGGCAACCAGCATCCCTTCAGGAGGGATTTCCCTACATCCTCCCACCCGCTGTGTTTGAGAGCATGACCTCATACAGGGAAAGGCAGTGGGCGCCTTCCTCATGTGTTCTGGCCTCTGAAGATGAGGAAGCTATGTTTGTGGCAGCTAGTTCATCATCATCATCATCGTCATCATCATCATCATCATCGTCGTCGTCTTAAACGTAATTTCTAATCTGCCATGTGCCCTCTCTACAAGATACCAGTTAGACATGCATGCTCCTTCTTGCTTAGACACTTCTTTTTAACTTATAAAAGTTTACGTTGTTTAAATGACTTTTCTGGTTAGTGAGTTCTGGGATGCTGGTCTTCAGTACTGTGGCATTCTGGAGACAGGATAGAACCTTTGGAACTCCCTATTACCTGTCACCGATATTATCTGTTTGCTCTGCCACAGTCTAACTCCAACCCACCCAGCCCTTGTCAAGGCCATGTTCACAACTTCGTCCCTGCCCTTCTGCATCTGATTTCCCCTAGCCCTGCACATTCATCTTAAAGCTGGGCCCCAGTCACAGTACCCCTCCCCTCCCAGGGCCTGCTCAGTGAATTATCCTGCTAAAGCCTGGCATTTAGTTCAACACAGCCCACCACTTACTTCACGGCTAACCCTTAGGCTGCTGGAATGCCACGGCTCTTCTGTTTTTCTCTGTTGAGTCTGCACCCACCCTGCTGTGCAGAGGACTCCAGCCCCCTTCTTCTCCTGGTCCTGCCTCTGTAAGTCAGCTTGCTGGTCCCCTAGTGTCTGTCTCTTGTCACATGAAGAGGCTTCTGTGTGAGTGGAGTGTCGTTGATGCTCTCTCCTTCCCCCAACCGTTTGCCCTCATACTTTGTGTCTCTGCTTAACATGACCATTCAGTGCTGGTTCCATATTTTTAAATTTCCATATTAATGGGTTTTTAATCCCTCCAAGGGATGTTTATTCTTAGTCATTTGAATATTGAATATGCTGACTTTTCTGTACTTTGTACATTTCATCAGTTCAGGACAGGCTCTGGGGGACCTGAGGATTTCTTGTGTCTCCACATGGCAGGATAAGCATCCTCACCTTGCTATGCCTTGGTTTTTCGTGTTTGAGACCACATATTCCTTGAGGTCACGTGTCCAGGAGACTGTGAATGGGAGATAGTCTCATCTGTGCCATGAGCCCCTCTGGTACACACTGGGGCCACAGAGAGCTCGTCTTCTGCCAGATCTGCTGACACAGAAGACTCGCAGTTCCTTTCAGATAATGATTTGCTTATTCTGGTCTTTAAATATTTTTTAATATGTAAATATTTTTAAAGACGTCTACATCCTACCGCGCCATGCTAACCATAGCTATTCTCCTTTTTCCTCGTTAGCTAGAAGCTCCCTGCCACCGCTTTGCAGGGATGTGTGATGAAAAAAAGGAAATTTCTTTGCAGAACTGCAGTTATGGGTTCCACCAGGCCGTGATTTCCTTAAAACCGTGAAGTCATTTAAATGCTAACATTTATTCATCATAAAAAAGGCAGTGGAAATGAATACAGGAGCTGTGGTGGGGTGATTCTGCTAACTGACTCAATTATGGTGACAGTTTCACAGTTATCAAAACATTGAGATGTGCACCATATATATGTGTATGTATATTTGTATAATATATTATATATAATGTACACATAACTTTTATTTGTCAATTATATCATGATAAAACTAGAGGGGAATGTTTAGATGCTAGAAAGCCAGTATTAGCTTTTCTACCTGATCCTAGAGAAGAGTCCTTGGTCTTAAACAAACATTCTGGGCACTGGCTTTCTGTGTGTGTGTGTGTGTGTGTGTGTGTGTGTGTGTGTGTTTCTTCTGGACGATTCGCCTTCTATTTCAGGTTCCTTTTTTTTTTTTTCCTTTTTCCTTTTGATTTTTCGAGACAGGGTTTCCCTGTAGCTTTGGAGCTTGTTCTGGAACTAGCTCTTGTAGACCAGGCTGGCCTTGAACTCACAGAGATCCCCCTGCCTCTGCCTCCCGAGTACTGGGATTAAAAGCATGAGCCACCACCGCCCGGCTGTACCCTTGTTGGAGTACAGATAGATTTTAAATTTGTCCAGGTCTTATTACAGTTTCTAAAGAAAGAAAATAATAGTAAAATGTCAAGCAATTAGGATCATCTGGGAGCTGCTTCAGGCATGCGCTGAGATGGCTGATGAAGCCTGCAGGACTTGACAGCGGCTCACATAAGCTATGCTGCAATACTCAGTGTGATCGGTAGGGGGAGTTGCCGCTCGGTGACTGTTGATTTTGCTACATAGTAATTGATCCTGTTGAATCTGAGTGAAGCTGCTTTTCAGTGCGGGTCCTGGAGGTGGCCGCCCCCTTGGGATTAATTAGTTTTCTGTTTCCCTCAAGCATGGTTGCTCTAAGTAGACCATTGTGGATGCCACTCAGTGAATACGCTCGTCTACCCTGCAGACTCACACATCGCTACAGGTTTTCTTTAATTCGTGAGCTCATTACTTACGCAAGAGTCTTGGAACACAGAACTACTTTGACATTTAACCATCTTTCCTCAAATATTTTTATGACAGACATTAAATACAGAAATGCATTCCCAGGGCAGAATTCAATAAATACATAGTTAATAGCAAGCAGCTCCCCACAGGCTACCGCTGTCATTACCTAGCATTTGGAAGCTGGGAAAGGACAGAGGTGGCCGCCATTCCCATAAGCCTGACCTCATTAACAGATTTAACACAGCTCTCCCAGGGCACCAGGCCTTATGATCAGTAAGGGGCCCCAGCTGAGACTGTGCCTGAAGAGGAGTCGGCACAGCCTTTCCAGTTTGTCTAGGAGGGTTTGGCTCTTAAACCCCCTAGGTCTAGGAGTAGAAGGAACTTGGCATTTGTGAGTTTCCCTGGATCATGGTGAACTAAGAAGCAGTTTTAAATGGATACACCGGTTCTTTACAAGATGATGCTCTAGAGAGCTGGGCTAGAAACAGGGACTAAAAGGCCTTGCTGCTGGTTCCTTCTGGGAAGGGTCTGTGTACTTTACCTAAAGGTGTCGCTTCTGTAAGCCTGCATCAGGGTGTTTATAGGACAGAAAAGCCATAGAGCTCCCGGAGCCCGACCAGAGTGAAATGCCCATCACACAGCGCCCAAGGCCTGCCGGGAAGACGTGTGCACGAGCCTTTCACAGTTCCTACAGCTGTTTCCTCAAGATCCCTCTCAACGGCAGCGCTTTGGAAATCCCGGGGTGCCTACACCGCAGAGGTGGGAGTGGGTTCTGAACAGGAGAACAGTTTTAGTGGCTGTGTGACCTGGGCACAGTGGGGGTGGGGCAAAGGTGCGGTCGTTTTCCCTAGACTCTCCCCATGACTCAGAGGGAGATATGGTCCAGCTCCCAGCTTCCCCGTGAGGATAGAATGCACTAAACCACATATTTACACCCAACTTTTAAAGATGAATGCTTGATCCTGTTGGGGCGCTAACAGGATGTGGCTTATCCTAATTTTGTGGAGGATACGAAAAACAAAGACGTCGGTTTGGACGAGAGTGTTGTCCTCTTTCTTAGTGGTTTCTGCCTTTTAAGCTACGGCTATCCTAGTCAGTAACGGCAACTCTGCCACTGTCAGCAGCGGCTAGGCAGCAAGAGCCACGGTCTGAGGAAATTTTGCTCCCTCAGACACCGACTCTTTCAAAGCTACTAAGAGAATTTATCTAAATCTCTGTCCCACTAAAGAGCTCAAGATTCAAAGGTTGAGTTAGAATCCTGCTTCTTAGAGAGGCTGAATAGCAAGCAGCTCACCTCCCTGAGTCTCCCAAGAAGTCCGCATGCTCCCCCCCTCCCTATAAGCCCTTCTCTGCCTGGCTTCTTCTTACAACTTCCTGTCAGCTACTTGCTGATGCAGCCTCCGGATCTCAGGTGAATTTTATTCAATCAAACATTTTTGCATTGTTAAACAAATGTTCCAGAGCATAAACAAAAGTAACACACCTTAAAATAATATTCTACAACACAAGAGAATCTCTGGCTGGGCTGATTTGGTGAAGTCTGTCTGCCTTACAAGGGCAATGGGACAGGGCTGGGAGGGCAAGCCTGTCTTCTGATGTGTAGCAGTCAACACGGAAACTCAAGAAGACCTAACTATGCAACATATTTCAAGAAAAAGGAGAACAACACAAATCTTTAGAAACCCCAATGGAATGGAAATAATGATGGACCTCTGTTCATCTCTTAACATTTAAAATAGCACTCAAACTATTTGTCTGAGTTTAGGATAATAAGGATACACAAAGTGAGAAAAGATAGAGAAAGATAGAAAATATAAATACATCAAGAATCAATCATTGACCTAAAAGTACAATATTTCAAATAAGATTTGATGGAAACTTTAACAGAAAACTAAAAAATACAGATAGGGAATAGAGAGCTCGAATACTTGATTACAGGTTAGGGTAAATAATCTGTGAGGGAAGAAAAAACAAAACTCTAAGTATGTGTGTGTGTGTGGAGAGAGAGAGAGAGAGAGAGAGAGAGAGAGAGAGAGAGAGAGAGAGAGAGAAACAAGGTTTAAGGATCTGTGGGACAAAATTAAGCTGAGAATTTATAGTTACTGGAATTTCAGAATGAGAAGCAAGAAACAGGAGGCATCTTAAAACTCATGAATGGATATTTCCCACACTGAAGAAGGAGCTGGAAGTGCCGATCCAGGACGCTGAAATGGTCCTCAGTAAGATAACTTCAAGGACACTACTGTCCAGACAAGCACAGTCAAATTGCCAGAAGCTAAAAAAGAAACAATTGAAAGCAGCCAAAAAGGATTTGCTACTTAAAAGAGATACTCTTGAATTTTATTTTATCTTAAGAATTAAAATATAATAACCTCATTTCCCTCTTCATTTTCCTCCCTTCCACCCCTCCCATGATTTCCCTTGTATTCTTTATATTCATGACCTCCTTTTTATTAATTCTTCTCTCACTCTTTCTCCGTTAAGACCATATATTGTTACCTATATGTGCATGAGCTCAGGGCTGACCATTTGGTTTTACATCATCCATTAGGGGCGTCTTCCCCAGGGAAGACTATTTCTCTCATACTCAGTGTTCCTTTGCCTGTGGTTATTTGTCTAGGGTTGGAGAACAATGAGATTCCCCCTTTCCACATCAGCATGTACATTGCCACAAAGATCTTTATTAAAAATGATAATTTTTTATAAATTTGTTTTTATAATTTTTTGAGAATTTTATGTAAATTATTTTGACCATATTTAATCTCACCCCTTATCCCAGCTCCTCCCAGATCCACTCCTTCCTCCATGTTCTCTTTTAGAAGGCGCTGTCTCCCAGGAGATGCCCTGGTCTTTCTCCATCTTCCCTGATGGTCCCTGAACAGTAGGTGTAGGGTTTGTATTGCAAATGTATTAATTAGGGATGTGTACCCTATGCTCAGTTATTCTTGTATTTTGACCAGTGTGGCTCTCCGACTGCTGCAGAAGAAGCTTGTTTGACGATGGGTGACAACCACACTTAACTGTGAATATTAGGGATTGATTTTCAGGATGCAGTTAGAGCTGATACTGGTTTAGGAAAGTGGCCATGGTAGTTTATCTTCTAGACTCCATGGTCTTGGCAGCTACCGGTAACAAAACATATTTTCCAGCAGAAACTTTAGAGGACTAAGCATGGGCGAGATGGTCTGTTCAACGTACTGAAGGAACAAAAACATCTGCCAACCAGGAATATTATACCTGGCAATCTTATCTTCCAATAGCGACGAAGAAATGAAGACCTAGTAGGAGAAATCCCAACAAACAGTTCTGTGTGATAAATAATTCTCATACCTCACATGCTGAGCAGGAAGGCTGTAGTCGGTGACGTCACCTCTCATAGGAAAACACCGTTAAGGGGACAGGTTTCAGATGCTATTATCTCAGGAAAGACAGCTATGCAGCCTGATGGCCATAGTTGTTATTTTGCTAGCTATCCTGATGCCATGCCTCATGTTATATACTTAAACATCCTAATAGATTTATTTTTGTTTATGTACGTCTATTGACTTCATTCAAACAGCACTCGATACCTGTTTCCTACTGTTTGAATCTTTTACTAAATGAGAAAACTGTATTCATAGAGGGCAGATCTGACTTACAATCACTGCTCAAAACATAAACATTAGAGATGATTTTGTGGAACTGTCTTGAGCGCTTGTGCCCGTCCATTGAGAAACACAGCTGGTGGGGGTGGGGGTGGGGGTGGGTGAGTTCCTTCACAATGCAATGTTTTTACTATCAAAACATGAGGATTGTTTTCTAGGGGCAAGTAGTTTAATATTTGGCAATATTTAATTTTGAGTGCCATTTAATTGGAGATCTGGATGAAGCCTAGAGGTCCTGGGCCCAGGATGTCTGGAGTCCAATAGCAGCAGGACCCTCCGCTGAGAGCTGTGTCCTGGTTCTCCTGCGCCGTGTCGCACTGAATACAATGGCCACATGGTGAGGAACCTGGGGACCACTTGAGTTTATAAATAAAACCAGAACTACTTCAGGGGAGGGATAGTTTGAATTGATTTATGCCATAAGAGGCCGTGGGCAGAACTGTCAAAGCATGAGAAAGATGTGGACTTTAACACTGCTTAAAATAGTGGAAAGCTGGAAGGATACACCAAATACCATCATTTATTTAGTGGCAGGAAAATACTTTAAGCTCAGCAAAGATCTAGGCGTGCAGATCCCAACAAGCTTGCTTTTGTATGTTTATTTTTATTCATGTGTGTGCCTGTGTTGGTGCGAGTGCATGCCACATGTATGTGCCCGGTTATAGAAGCCAGAAAAGGTGCTGGAGTCCCAGAAGGCTGTGGGTGCTGGGAACCCAGTTCAAGTGGTTCTCTAAGAGCAGGAAGCTATTACACATTGAGCTGTGTGTGCCATCGCTCCAGCCCTTCGACAAGCCTGTTTATCTCATCTTTAATGCATTTGGAATTTCCAATAAGGAACGTGTTCACGGATGAGCTCTGGGAATGACAGGGTATTATTTGCATGTCATTTATGGCATTGTCTTTGAAATTCCATTGGACTGCCCATCTAATTGTGCCAAGTGTGCAAGATTTCAATCTAACACATGTTTATACATTATTTGAAGACACCAGGTTAAACAAATGTGTCATTTGCTAAAATCACAGGGTGTCTGGCACCCAGGAACCAGCTGCCAGTCTGGAAATCCATTTATTAGTACATCTTGGCCTCGAGACCCGTTTCTGCTCCTGCCTCCTTGGGATGCAGCCTTGGCTAACGAATCATCTACCATCTGCAGCCGTGGCAAGATTCCTTCCTTGTGGCATCACATTTTCTTCTGAACACAGTCACCTGACCCCGTGAATGGGATGTGGAGTGGGGCGAAAGATTGGTACGGTCTGAAGAGAAACCTCACGATTCGGTTTTATATTAGGTAAAGCAGCTTTGAGATCCTGTGTGACTTGGCTCAGGGCCATGAATGTCTGAGATTTCTTGGGTCACAGAAGTTCGGCTTCTTGCTCTTGTCCTGCTAGAGCTGGCTCTAGAACAAGCCTCAGGAAGTACCTCTACAAGTCTTGCCCAGGTTGGAGTGACCGTTTGAGTTCCAAGGTTCTTTTTTTGCGCGCCACACTGGGAGACGATGTGGGCCTAAGAGGCTGACTGCATTCAGGCTTCCCACGGCCCCACCACCTGACCTTTTCTGCGTCGAAGCCTAGGGTCTGAGGAGAACGAGAGGCCTGTGTCTGTAGCCACTTCAGCTGGTCTCCTGAGAGCAGATCATGCGCTCACCCAACCCCTCAGCACAGAGCATCCAGTGTGTCTGCTTCCTTTCTTTTGTCTACGCACATGCTCACTTGGGTTTTACTGGGGACAGGAGCAATGGCATAGAGAGCATCAATTCTTTCATGGCACCTTGTTACACGCTGAGGTCCTCCATCATTTATTTATAGTAAAATGAGTGCCCTGTCCCCATGTAAGCAGATGCAGACATAGGCCAGGAGGACTTGCAATAGGATGTATTAGATTGGTTTTTTTTTCCCACCGTGCTCAGAAACCTTATAAACAACTTAGAGAAGGACTTATTTTGCTCCTAGGAACTCTAGTTCTTCATGGTGTGAAAGGAGTGAGGGATCGGGACAGCTATGTCTTGATGTCCAGGAAGCAGAGCTGGCGCATTCCTGAGCTAAGCTGTCTTTTCCTTACTCCCTGTTTATTTCATCCATGCCCGGCCTAGAGGGTGGTACTGCCCGCATCCGGACAACTCATCACACTGTAGCTACTCTAGTAACACACAGACACACCAGGTGAGTGACACTCATCTTTTAAATCCAGCTGAGTTGGCAAGTGATCTGCTTTGTCAGGCAAAGGCGGATATGACTTGCGTGGAAAAGAAAGAAATGATAGAAGTTTGGGCACAGACCTGGATTTCAGGAAACATCCGTTAGTTTATAAAAAGGAAATGCTCCCATCCCACAACCAAGGGCTGGGGTTGCTGGGCAGAATGGGAATCTGAACTTGGTTTCATTTGTCATCAAAGCTGACACGGTTCTTTACTCAGCAAATTGGGGCCCTCAAGGAAGGTTTCCCTGGCATCTGGTCTACCTGGCTTTCCCCATATCAGAAAGCTAATGCGGCCTCAGCATTTCTCATGGCTACTTTGATATCTCTTATTACAGGGGGGATAACAGGAAAATGTTTGTGTGGGGATATTGCAAAGAGAATTTTTCTCAGATTCTTTTTTCCAACGAGTTAAAGCAGATGGAACCACCAGGCCATTTTCCTTGTCCTTACATTGCCAAGGTGTCACTTGAAGGGAAGAAAAGCGAGTTGGAAGATTGCTTCTCTCAGCCGGTGCCTTTGTTTGCCTTAAACTTTCAGATTTAAGTTCTGAGAGCATGTACCTCACATTGGTGTCAAGTACAGTGTGTTTAATAGCGGAAAGGGTCCAAGTTACAACCAATTGTATATCAGCGGAAGGTTCTTGAAATAAAAATTCTAGGCTTTTTTTCCTCTGGTTTAGTGTATTCTTTGTGGGACTGAGACAGTCAACCCCAGAGTTTTATGAGATTGAAAATAACTCACTCACTGGCAGGACCAGAATGTGTCAGATGTGAATTTGAGACCCCACTGTTGCCTCCCCAGTGTTGACCCACATGGACCTCACCAGGTGTGAACGTCCAAACTCCAGCTTCCTATTTCGTGGGGTCTTCGTTTCGTTTCCTGGCACCAAGCTCAGGCCCAGGCATGTCTAGGGAACTGTGACTTTGTATTAGTGGGTTGACGGCCTCGTCCAACTTTCCACACGCTGAAATCTTCTGTGTCAAGAGCAGACATTGATCCCCCTTTAAAAGGGGCGAGATTCCATCTCAGTGAAAATGTCACCCCTCTGAGAGATTATTCCTGCTCTAGTGTTGTCATGCCATACTTCAGAACGGAAAGACTTGGCTATTTTTAGAGCGGAGACAGTCATAGGGCGAAGCGGGGTGAGGGAAGCTGGCTGTGCGTGGGGTGTTCTGTGCCAGCTCTCTGGCAGTGGCTAGGAGGGTGCAGCGTGGGGCTGGTGCCATGGGCAGGCTCTTATGCAATGTGGACAAATGGTCTCCATACCCAGCAGGTGCTCGCCCTGTCAGCACACTCTCCTAATAACATTCCAGTTGTGTTTCTTATATAACTGGGTATTCTATAAATACTTCCAGGTCCAGCAGTGGCTCGTAAGAGCCCAAGCTACCCAGTGCTTTGAGAGCATCGGGCCGCCAAAGCTTTGTCTCAGCACCTTCAGATGGGGCATCAGCTAAAAAGAAGCCCCTTTCTTCAGAGCGCGTTTTAATGCTTTGAAGAGGGAGCAAAATTTGCATCTTTGCTGAAAAAAAAGTTTTCTTCGATTATATTTAGAATAAAGACTTTGTATGAAGCTTGTGGCAGAGTCTGTGTGAGTGGTAAAGTCAGGAAGGAAAGAGGTGAAGGCGGGGGCTGGAGAGATGGCTCCCGGTTAAGAGCACTCGCTGGTCTTGGAGAAGATGCTGGTTCAGTTTCCAGCAGCCACATTGGGCAGCACACAATGCCTGCAACTCCAGCTTCAGGGGACCCAATGCACTGGTCTCCAAGAACACTTGTATACACCTGCGGATCATGCCCCTCTCAGATCAAAAATAGATAAGTCTTTGAAAGGAAATAGGCTTATGTTGTACAAATTAAAATTTCTTATTATCTTTCATTATTTAAAAATAAATCCAAGAAGCTGTGAGTTAACACCTCTGTCTCTAGGTTGTCAAAATATTTTCCTTAAGAACTTTCTTCCATTCTTTAAAGTTCTCATGATTTAGATCTACTAAATAGTTAAGGGATATGCTACTGACACATGGCCATAAGTGTATCAGAAAGCGTGTACTGTTTTAATGTATTTGGCTTCCATCTTAGAACATTATGTTTCAGTCTTCCAGACAAAAAAATTGATATTCTGCTTTTCAGTCAATCCTCGTTTATCTTGTTGAAGTTCTACATGTTAATTAAGTGGCATTCATGAATATGATACCTGAGGGTCAAAAATTTGAGATGACCTTTTAACCTAATACCCCAATGGAAGCATTTGACAGCTACTGAAAAATGTAATTACAATGAGGAAGTTTTAAAAAATTCTATATGAAGTAAATCAATAGTAATTTTTCCATATGTTAATGTATTTCATGCCATTTTATGCATAAAGTATAAAGACATGTTACACACAAGTTTACATTTATTTTGTATTACTTGCTTTTCTATGACTTTATAAATATTTGTTTTGTAGAACATGTATTTAATATTTATGATAATGAAATCCACAAGTGTATGTTTAATATCAATGAGTGGAATGAAGAGAGCATTTATGGCTCAATTTTACTCCAGTTGCTTTTATTGTCATATCTTCTTCAAAGGTCAGTCTGGGCAAGGAGTGCCACGCTATTTCTAACTTCTGTCTATCTATCTATCTATCTATCTATCTATCTATCTATCTATCTATCATCTATCTATCTATCCATCCATCCATCCATCCATCTATCCATCCATCTATCTATCATCTATCTTTATCATCATCATCATCATCATCATCTCCATCATCTGTCTATCCATTCATTTTATCTGTTTCCATGTATCTTTAATAGCATCTATTGATCTACCTACTTACCTATATTAATCATCTATCTCTCTCATCTGTTAGTCAATCATCTATATATCTGCCTAGCTCTATCTATGATCTATTCACTATCTTTCCTCCCGTTTCATCCTTGATCTCAGATACACTTTTATTGCTGGGAAGAGATACCATGAACAAGGTAATTTATAAAAGAGTTTATAGAGGGACTTGCTCATAGTTCCAGAGGGTTAGTCCATGACCATCATGGCGGGGATACAGCAACAAGCACACAGGCGTCTTGTTGGAGCAGTAGCTGAGAGCTTACCTGTTGAGATAACAACAGAGGCAGAGGGAGAGAGAACTGTTATATGGCACGAGCTTTTGAAACCTCCAAGTCCATCCCCAGTAACCTCCTCCAACAAAGCCACAGCTCATAAGTCGTTCCAAACAGTTCCGCCAACTGTGAACCCAGCATTCAAACCGATGAGCCTATGGGAATCATTCTCATTGAAACCACCACACCATTTTTCTATCCTTTTCTTGTCATACGTCTATATCTTCTATTATCAATTCCAAATACAAAACCATCTGATGCATCTCTTCATTTATTTTAAAAACAGTCAGAAGTATGTTAGGAGTATTGCACAATAGCAAGACCTACAGGAATTTGGTAAAAGAAAAGAAGACTGAAAACCAAGGAAAGAATGAACACAAAGACTAGAGTGCCATGGTGATACTCTATTCAATTATTAAAAATATAGAAATACATTTATTTCTAGGCTCTGGAATATTCAAAGACGATGCAGAGATTTGAGCCAGTCTTAAGGAAATGTGTAAGAGCCCACGTGTGTGAAGGTCTGTGAAATTTTAGGGACAGGTGGGAAGGAAAGTCACCTCAGTCTCCACAGGTGTAGAATATGTTTAATTAAATAAAAAAGCAGCAAAGCTGCTGCATGCTGATCACTAGGAGTGCATTAAAATGCCCCCAAATCTGTACTGAACACATGTCAGCTGCAGAAACACGAGACAAGAATGAGCGGTGACATTGAGCACAGCTTGCAAGGTACCTTGCTGGTGCTGGCAGTTCCTTTAGCTCCTCTAGAGATAGTTTAAAGTTTCTTCTGTGTTCTCACGTACAGCTTCTTTAGGTTGAGTCAGGAAACCTGGGCATGGATCTGGGAAGTCAGGAGGATCATCCATTGTGAAGACAGCGGCTTCTGTGCAAGCACACACAGAGCTTGTGCAGGTAAATGCGGCTCGAGGCAGTAATTCTGGAGGGCTTAGAGTCAGCCCAGCCCCGCTGAGAGGTTCCCAGAGCATGGAGCTGAGAGGGGTTTGTGTCTCATGTAAAAGAAAAGCACAGAGAAACAAAAGAGAGTGACGAACAGCAATGCGCACTCCGCAAGCCTCTGTGGTGCCCCGACTTCAGTCTCCAGGGTGGATGCAGATCTTAGTGCAATGGCTCGGCTAAGGAAGCAACCTAGGTGTCCAACAGAGGGATGGAAAGGGCAAATGTGGTTTATTTACACAATCGAATTATTCAGCTACAGCTAAGAATGAAGTTCTGCCACGAGCAGGAAAATGCATATATAACTGAGATAATCACTGAGAGAATTAGGTCAAACTTAGACAACTACCACACATTTTCTCTCATTTGTGGGTTCTAAGTTTTATAATGATGCATAAAATCATATATGTACTGATGGCATGTACATATATGGGAAACAAGACAGTTTGGGGGACAATAGCGAGTACCGGGAGGGGATTGTGAGAACGGAGGGGATAGCCAGGTACAGAGGCGTATTCTGAAAGTACATTATATACAGGTATGAAAATGGCTGTATGTAAGCATTTAATTCTAATAAAATTAAAAAGGAAAAAAAGCAATCAAGGAAAAGGATAATAGATTCATGCTCCCAGATGTGCCTGCTCAGAAAAGTTACATAGCACACATACCTTTTCAAGTCAGTTCTGACTTCTTCACTGACAATGAGACTAGGTCGAAGTCACTGATGACAACCGTATCCAAGGGCTAAAAAGCACAAGTGTTTTCAATGGCAACTCCTGTGTCACAGCTGTCACGTGCAAATGGGATATTATCTTGGTGATACCCCCTCCCCACAGCGATGTGTGCAGTAAGGAAACCATCGTCCCTTCTGCAGCAGCTGGGATCAACACATCCCTACACCTCTGCTCCTGTGGATGATGTAGAAAGAACATAAGCAAAATGGTTCCTGCCGCTGATTCAGAGACTTCAGAGCCACAGGTGGGGCATTCTGCCATTGACCAGTGTCTCTCCTTAGTAGATGTGGTCTGTGCACTGCTCCATCTTAAGAGATCTGCTGTTGGGCCCAGACCTGTGTGGGGGCTGACCTCTAACATCACTCTTTCTCAGTCATAATTCCATTCTTATTCTCCCTCCTCTCCTCTCCTCTCCTCCCCTCTCCCCTCCCCTCCCCTCCCCTCCCCTCCTCCCCTCTCCTCTCCTCTCCTCCCCTCCCCTCCCCTCCCCTCCCCTCCTCCCCTCTCCTCTCCTCTCCCCTCCCCTCTCCTCCCCTCCCCTCCCCTCCCCTCCCCTCCCCTCCCTTCTCCCCTCTCCCCTCCCCCCCTCTTCCTTCCCTTCCTCCTCCTCTCTCTTTTCTCAGGGAAAGATGCTAGCAGAACGGGGAAGCACCCATGCAGGAGATTGACATTCCTTTGGCGTTGTTTCCAGTTCTGAGGATTCTTGGGTTTATTCCACATATTCATTTGTTGGTGGATCCACCTTTTCATCGGCGTACACCGAGATGCACCCATTGGCAAAGACTGGTAGGTGGCAGAGCTGAAATCAGTAGGTTGGGTATGACAGAGGTGGGCATGCATGCTGTCACCTTCAGTGTGGGAGGTAATGGGTGATTCTGGGGCCACCATTCCTGGTAGCATCCTGGCAGACCTGAGGACTGGCAGTCGTTGAGGGGAACCTGGCTTTCATGGACTTTACAGAGGACTTTTAAAGCATGGGTTGATTGTTTTGCCTCTGTCTATAGCTTACTTTTTGCTTTAAAACATTGGATGGGGTCGGCCTGGAGTTCCCAATTGGTATTCTTGTGCAACTTTGCACGTCTTGAGAGAAAGTACTGAAACACATAAACTACTGATTTCCTCAAAGGCATATGTGTGGAGTTTGCAGTCTTGCCAGACACAAAGGGATTAACTACCTTTGAGCGCCAGCCCAAATTTAAAAAATGAGCATTTGATGTCCATCCACAGGAAGCAGACCCAACTGCTGAGGACAGAATAATGTCATCTCAGCCAGATAAAATTTAGTAAAGCAGAAATTACAGCTACAGTGATGGGGGGTTTCCAGGAAGTTCTCAGTGTTAGAAATACCTCAGTTCATAGAGAGGCCATCTGAGAAGGAAGGTGTTGACAGATAGAGGAGGTGTAGGGGCTCATGACAGCCAAAACTGCTTGGAAGGCTCCAGCCTCCAGTCTCCAAGTTAGAGTAGTTGGATTCCTAAGGGTGGGATGAGATAGAAATCTGGATATCACAGAGGGCTTTGGATTGCCTGAAGGTAATCACTGTGGAAGCTGAATGGTAGAGGCATGATGTCACTCATCCGTGTGACCTGGTATTGATGTGTGGGTAACTGTGGCCACATAATACCCCAGGGTCACTGAGCATGGGAACAGCATCCAGTGAGATCAATAGTTCCTGAGTGTGAACTTGTCTCCTGCCATCCAGAGCAGGATTTGCTCTGACCCTGGTGCCCACGGGTGAGAAGTTTCCTTATTCTGAAAAAAGGAACAATTCTGGGGGAGACCAGTAAGCTTATGACTTCCAACAAGGTTACTGCACCAACATCTGGGACAGTCGGTCTTTGAATTGGACATTAGCAAGAAGTCAATACACACGAGACTGGCTGTGAGCATGAGGTAGACTAGGAGGGATGTGTTAGTCACCTTCTCAGCACCATGAGGGGGACAACTTGAAGGTGCAGGTTCTATTTTGGTTCACAGTTTCAGAAGTTTTCATTCATTGAGGCAGGCAAGGCTTCTGGTTGGTGTGAGGGCTGCTGGGCTCATGTTGTATGGTGTGTCAGCAGAGAGAACAGGTTCAGACCAGGACAGGTACGGCTTGGCAATCTAATTGAAGCAGTCAGACTGTACCTCCAAAAGCTCCACAGCGCCATACAACGTCACTGTTAGAGAGAAAATGTAATGTTAGCGGCACTCCACACTCAGACCGTATGTATGTGTGGTGTTAGCACGATCACACATAGTTTAATGAGACTGTGTAAACACATTGAGAGACCAGAATGACACATCAGAAGAGAAGGCCAGTGTACATTTAAAGTTAATTAGGCTGTAAACCAATGTGTAACTTCCTAAGTGATATGTGATTTTTTTTCCCCAATGTAATATTTTTTTGATTATTTGGGAATTTCATATAATACACCCCAACACACCCACTTCCCATTCCTCCCAGGTCCATCCTCCCACCCTTGTGACACCCTCTCTGCAATACACCAAGTCCAATTTGTGTTGCCCATTTATTGGCACATGGTCAAACTCCCTTCCACCGGCCAGTTCCTTAAAGATAACCAAGTCCTTCCCCATCCCTATTCAGAGGTCATCAGCTGTGAAACGCTACACTTCAGCATCTTTATCACAACTTTTAAGGATTCTCTTTAATGGCTCTCTGTCTAGACGGCTTCCTTTTTGTTTTTGCAGGGTGGGATGGGGGAAGAGGCTGTCACAGAAGTCTTCAATGTATCTCATTCTCAGTTATGAGTCTGCAGTCATTGATACTGTTGCAAAAAAAAGCTCCCTTACCTGTAGCAGCCAGTGGCAGCATGCATCACAGATGTCACCATGGCCCTTCCCTGCAGCTTGGACATTAACATGGCCTCCGGCTGCAGCACAGACCACGGATAGCCATACGGTCTCCTGCAGCAACCCTGATCATGGTTATAAACATGGTCTCTGGTGGCAGCACAGACAACGATACAGCCTCTGGCAGCATCATGGATCACAGGTGCCAATGTGGCCTCCATCAGCATCCACATGGCCTCTGGGGAACAGACCATGGGCATTATGGGCAATTGTGGAGACTGGTCTTTTAAATAGATCTGATAGGTCGTTTTTCAAATATTAAGAGTAATGTACCAAGCATCCTTCTTTGAGAATCTATTATTGAACAGCACTAGGAAATAGCAAGGAAGCACATGGCAATGACCTTCCTCCTGCAGCAGCTGTGAGCGGCAGCTTCCCTCGTGGAGGTCTTTCTACGAAGAGTAGACAGATCACTCACCCGCGCAGAAAGTATCAGCTTCATCAGGGTTAGCTCATCACCCATGCATTCCAGAGTGTTAGGGCAGGATACTCGCAACAGGAAAACAATAACTATGTGGGCACGGGAAGAGGAAGCGGACCACCCACCGAGGAAGTCAAGTTGTAAGGAGAGTCTTTCGTAGATGCTGATCTTGGTCACTGGGTTGAAGGGAGCTCATGCAACACTGGTGTGACCTGGCAGGGCCACTGGGACTGGTGGTCTGTCCTGTGAACACAGTCACATCTGCCAGGGTCACTCTTTCAGTGTAGCAGAGATGGACACCAGAAGTAAAGGTGGGAAGACCAGACTTAGTGTGAACAGGGCTTTGTGCCAGACGGCTTGTTCCTCTTGAATGTCCTGCCTGTCGCTTACTCCAGCCCCACCGTTGAAAGTTCCTCTTTATACCCTGCTTCCAAAGCTCTCCTTGGTTCGTGTGTGTGTGTGTGTGTGTGCGCGCGCGCATTAGTCAGGTAGCAAATGTGTGTGTATGCACACGGGTGCACATGTGTGTGTGTGTGTGTGTGTGTGTGTGTGTGTGTGCAGGCTAGAGGTGACTTTATGTGATCATTCTTCAGATACTGTCTACTTTGTTTCTTGTGACAGGGTCTCTTACTGACCTGGAGTTCTTGCCAAGTAGACAAGCAGCTGGCCTACATGTATGCCAGCCACCATATCTGGCATTTTGTGTAGTGTGTGGGGATTGAACTCAGGTCCTTAAACTTGTACCACAAGCCCTTTCCTGACTGAGCTATTGCCCTGACCTCCGTGAAATTAAGTGCTTTCTATAAACACTTGATTTTAATGGAGGAGGGGAGGCAGTCAGGTGATTTTTCAGTTATTTAAATTGAATGACTCGCAGAAGTTCATTAGCGAAAGCACCAGTCGGTGGTGGAATGAGTAACTTTTTAGAAAATGATGTGTGAGAGCCAGTAGCTCCTCAGAATTCTTTTCTCCAGCCCCTTTCTTTGAAAAATTACACCTCAACAAATGTAGAAATTATATTTAACTGTTGTTGAACTAGATGTGACAGTACACATTTGTAATTCAGTAATTAAGAAGCGGAGAAAGGAGGGTTACATGTTCTGGACCAGTTTGGAGCAAATAGCTTGGTTTTGTTTCAGTAAAAAAAACTTTCTCTGAGGTAGGTTACTTCTAGGTATTTTACCATTTATACACAGACTTTCATTTGTAAATTGCTTATGGTTCAAATTATTTATATCTGAAACTATCTTTTGAATATAATATTGTTTTGTTGTTATAAAGTTTAAAAGTTCTAGGGCTGAATAAAAGGCTCAGTTGGTGTGCTTGCCATACATACATGAGAACCTGGTTTCCCAGAACTCATGTAAAAAAATCTTTACATGGTGGCATGTGCCTGTAAGCCTAGTACTGGGAGGCAGGGGCAGGAAGATCCCTGTCTGGAAAAATAGGGTAGAGAATCATTGAGAAGAACACTTGATAATGACCTCTGGCGTCTATACACACATGCATCTACATACATATGTATATATATATGAACACATATGCACACACAAGGTTGGCATGGGTATTACACACTGTAGCATCATTGGACGTTTGCTTAGTAACTCTTTCCACTCTCTTATCTTTAAAACTAGGTTGACAAGGGTCTTTAATATATGGGACTGCATAAAGGACCAGTGGAAAAACCAGGACCGTTTTCCTTGGTGCCATTTTGGCATAGACTTGATGACGAATGTGATGATGGTAATTATGATGATAGTGGTAGCAGTGATAGGGATGGCGATGTCCAGAGCCACAGTGATGGTAATGGTAGTGATGGTGGTGGTGGTAACCGTGGTGATGCTGTTGAAGGTGGTGATGATGAAGGTGACAGAGACAGTGCCGATGGTGCCGATGAAGACAATGATGATGGTGGTAACGAGGACGGTACTGATAATGGTGGCACTGATGATAATGGACCTGCTGGTGAAGATGATGATGATGATGGTAGTGAAGGGGATGGTGATATTAATGGTCACGATGCTGATGACTATTGTGTGATGCTAGTGCTGTTGGTGATTATAATAATAACCGTAATTTACCTCCCGAGAAGATGACAGCCATAGTGCCTTCTTAGATGGCATCATCTATCTTCTTACTATATGGGGTTTACAGAGAGCAGAGGTTCATGCTCTAGAAGTAAGAGTGACAGCCGTAGGAGGAGTCCTTAAAATGAGCCGGAGCTGTGGAAGTGTGCCCATGGGGACAAGCCATGGCATGGACCATCTGTTAAACAAAGCTGCCCACGAGGGGCTGATCTAGCAGCTTATTTCCTCTGGTGAAAGAATAACTTTTATTGTAAAAGGCGGACAAAGGCGATGAATTCTAACACATTAACAGAAGAAAAACATCAAGATTGCAAGTAATTAGTTGACTGTTGCATGCTCTGCACAGCGAACTTCTCTCAGGGGAGACGGAGCACTTTCCATCACGCCATACTTAACCTTTTCTTGTTCCATTTGTCAAGCCAAACTTTGCCAAGGATGGGCTTGTCTGGCTCTAACTTGCTTCATCTTTTGGTCTCAAGGAGAGATTGTGCATATTTATTTCCCTGATAAAGGATTTTACGTTATCTCAATAAGTGTGTAGTTATTCAGTTACTTTAGAATTTAAACTACCTTCCTTTAGCCACAGGGGCATTTCCACAAAAATGTTGTATATGTTCAGCCCACAGAGGCTATACTACCCTGTCAGGGCACTAAGTGCTGCCCATCAAATTCAGGACACAGGACGAGTCGGGACTGTTTTCTGACTCTGTGTGGATTAAGGATGGTGTTTCCTAAGCAGATTCTGCAGACTGATAGATAACAGCTTCCTGGCATGGTCCAAGTTATTGTTTTCTCTAGAAACTTCAGGAGATACAATCTCCCATTGATCAATGTCTAGGGAGGGCAGTCCTAGTCCTAGGATGGGGAGGATTTTAATTTCCTCTCAAGCTCTATTTCACAGCTCCATAGACCTCTGTGGGGGTCCTTCTCCGCAGCAGGAAGGAACAGGAAGTAGCTGGTATGGGGGTTAATTCTTTCCCTCCTTAACCCCTTCTCCCCTCTCTTTTAGTTAGGCAGGAAATTGTCTTTGGTGCTTCAGCCTGAAGTCATTTTTCAGTGAGGAAGAAGCTTCCTTTTCAGACAAGCCAACACCTTGTGCAGGCGACAACAGCGGGAAAGACAGGCGGCTTCCGCGCGTCTCCCGCGTAGCAACTTCCCTCCACTCACGCCTTCCGCTCCAGGCCTTTTGTGCTCCATTGTGCAGTCAGAAATTGCTGGTGTATCCCGGAGCTCCTGCTCACTTGATCTGGCATCTCCTAGGTTTTATCCCGCCCCCTCCCCGCCCCCGGATTTGTGAATTTCTCAACATTCAAATAATCTCTTCTGTAGAACACCATACAAACAGTTAAACACAGAAAACTCCCGGATTGCAGGGGAAGGCACATTCAAATGAATCAGGTGACATAATTCTACTGGTCTCTCCTTTCCTTCTGAAGACAATGAATACAGAAAGTTTAGTCTTTTTTACCAAGCTGCCTGTTTAGTCATCTCTGCTGTGAATGATGGGACTTTTGTATCAGATGGCATACATCAAGTTCTGTCCCCACAAGCTCTCTCCCGCAGCCCAGTGACTAATGAAAGTGGCGGCTGGCTTTATGCGTCTCTTCAAGTTCATGGAGACTTTAAATGTGGCTGGTGCATCTCTGCCAATTAATATGCTGAATCTCAAAAAGAGAATGAAATGATTAAAATGCCATTAAAATGATCTATAAATCTCTCACTTTAAGAAAGGGCAGCACACGTAGTATATTATCGTCACAATGTAAGTGGGACTAATTAGTCTCACTCCAATTAAAGCTTGAGTTATGAGTATATTGCAGTCTGATATATTGCTATTTTTAGAAAGACAATAAAAGGCAGGAAGGGAGCTGAAGGAGAGCTTCTCTCTTGAGTTACTCACCATAGAGGGCAATGCACTAAGAAAAGCTTTGGGTTCCCAGAGGGTGTCTGTGGAACCAAAGGAGAGGCCTGCACCTTGGCTCTTACGTTTGTGTTGTAGCTAATTATGGCATGAAAAAATTTATATAAGAGAGGAGAATGTCTTGAATTCCAGGATGCCTTGGCCACTTTTCACAGTGCTCCACAAGCTTCACGTGTCCGACCCAGTGACCTCTGCGGGGCACGGAATGTCTGCTACTAATAAAGGTTGTGGGAGCGTCTTGCATGTCTCCTGTGTTCTCCAGATGGGGATTAGAACCCTGCAATTGCAATGCATGATGGGTACTCTGATCTGGGCCGGGTGAACAGGGGGACCCCCAGACAAGTGGGCTGAGGAACTGGCGCTGAGGAGGCCAAGTTTCCTGGGACCACGCCTGTCTAATGGTGTGATGGTCAGTCTTGGTTGTCGACATGACTGCATCGGGAATCAACTAAGAAACCTCCTGGCACGCCTGTAAAGAATGTGCTTGGTCAGGCTGTTTGAGGTGAGAAAACTCGCCCTGGGTGTGAGCAGCACAGAGGAAAGGAGGTCCGAGGGGAAAAGCTTTACCTTTTGTCTGCTTGCATTCACTCTGTGCTGGCAAATTCATCTACTCCACTTATGTCTTGTTGTTGAACCCATCTACTCAGCTTAGCTGTGGCTACTCTTTGGATATCAGAATACAGTTTCTTTGACCTTCTAGACCGTCTCTTGTAAGTCAATCTAATAAATCTCTGGTGCCGTCTGCTGTGTCTCTGACACTGTGTCTGGTTCCTCTGCTTTCTCCAGGAGTCTCCCCCTCGGCTTTCATGCCCCATGTTCTATCATCCTCTCTTGTTCTCCCTCCCTTAGACATTTTCCTCCCCACGCACAATCCCCTTTATAGTCTCATGACTCCCCACTATAAATGTGTGTGCACAGACTTCCCCACTGTGTGTGTGCACACACACACATACATGTAGGTTTCAGTTTAGATTCCCCACACGAGAGAACACAAGCTACACCGATGGGCACCCATCTTTCTTAGCCTGGCTTCTTTCACTTTGCAGTGTTTCCTGGCTCTCACATCTTCTCTTAGAGACACGGTTTCTGTTCACCATGGAGGAGAAATGCCTTTACCATCCTGGTGCTGTGCACTGATTAAATAGTCCCTGCTGAGCCCTCAGAGTTATCCCAGGGACACACTGGAACCAGTCATCACCTCTGACTGGATCTATCCTTATTCTCTTAGGAGCAGGGCAGCTTACTTCAGACCATCCTAACACTGTGGGCTCAGTCACTGTTGAGCAAAGGGGTCCCGAGACAGTTGATGAGATCCAAACGAAGTACCAAGAAGAACATGGGGCAAAGTATTGTGGAGGGTGAGTTCCCCGGATGGGCAGCGTGTGAGAAGGTATCTTCCCTGGGAGATACCCTCGAGAGACCCCTGGATAGGAGCAAGTGAGGGGGCTGGGGACATGGCTGGTACTTGTCTGATCTGTCTGTGCTGCCTGTCTGGGCACCTCGTGTCTGGGTGGTGACAACCTGCATCAGCATTTGTCACTGATCATTCATAAATCTTTCTTGTAAAACGTGGCCAGATACCTTGAGAGCCACAGTGAGTGACTTCTAAGAAGAGAGCGGTTATCTCAGGGGACTGGGCCAAAATGAAGGCCCTGTAGATGCGTGCTCATGAATAAACCTCTTCATGGTGCCGAGAACGGGATGTGCTCATGAAAGTATAACCCAAAACACAACGGATACACACATAAAAGCTCAATTAATTTAATTAGAGCCAAATAAAAGGTGCCAGGAGAGGACTCAGCACAAGGTCTGGCTTGTTGTAATGGCCAAAAATAATTAAAATTTACTGAGAAATTGTGCTATTATGTGGTTTGGGCTTTCTCAGTCTGGTAATTCTTGATGTGAAGAATGGCATAAAGACTTAATAATTACCACATTTATTGGTTTACTGTAACTCATTATATATAGTGAATATGTATATATATATATATATGCATGTGTTCACACACATGTAGTGAGCAGATACCACACACACATAATCATGTATGTACCTATCTGCCTTCACCATGTGTTCCCTGCACTGTCACACTGCTGCCCTGAGGACTGGGGATGGAAGGACCTGAGGGTAGGGCAGAGTCCCTATGTTCACTATTGTCTAAGTGCTAGGCTGACTTCTATTCTGAATATTGAGGCTGTATGAGAAGGCCATACACAAAACTGTGTCCTAGCCAGGGTTTCTATTGCTGTGTAGAGAGACGATGACCACAGTAACTCTTATAAAGGAAAATACTTAATTTTGGTGGCTTGCAGTTCAGAGGTTAAGTCCATTCTCATCGTGACAGGGAGCGTGGTGGCATGTAACCAGACAGACATGGCACTGGAGAAGGAGCTGAGATTCCTACATCTTGGTCTGCAGAAAACAGGAAGCGAACTGTCTCACGGGGTGCAGCTGGAACAAAGGAGACTTCCAAGTCCACCACCCACAGTGATACACTTCGTCCAACAAGACCACACTTCCTGATAGTGTTACTCTCCAAGGGTGTTGTTTTCTTTCAAACCACCACAAAAACTTCCAGGAAGAGGATTTAACTGATCAAACTTGGTGCTATGACGATGTTTAAAAACAGAAATTCCACCGGGTGAGATGGTGAATCTCAGGACTCTGGAGGCAGAGGCAGATGGATCTCTGTAAATTCACATATCCTCATCCACAGAGCAAGGTCTCAGCCTGTCAGAGTTGCCCAGAGAGACCTCATCTCAAAACAAGCTGCCAAACTACTTAACCAGCTGGAGTTTGAGATGCTGTCCTCACCATGAAGGGGACCCCAGAGGCTGGTCCTCATGGTGAAGAGACCCCAGAGCCTGTCCTCACCGTGAAGGGAACCCCAGAGGCTGTACTCCTGGTGAAGGGACCCAGAGACTGTCCTCACCATGAAGAGGACCCCAGAAGCTGTGAGGTAAGTTGTAGACATGTAACGAAGTATCCTGGGATCCAAGTTAGAGGAAAATGACAGATATGGAAAAGTGTACTTGCTGATTTTACAAATTAAAAAAAAAAGGAATTGTACATTAGGAAAGCAAAAGACGCAGATTACCAAGTCGGAGAACCCCAGCTCAGGTAATCCCCAAACACAGAAATGGACAGTCAAAACCTACGCATGGGTGTGGCAATTATTACTGACCCGTTAGTGAGATATCACTTATCTAATAACACAAATGTTCAGCAGTGGCTGTTTTTAATTCTTGCAGTAATGATATTGGTGAAATGATACATTATTATCAGAAATATAAGTTGATGAAATCTATATGTGTTTTGTTTCATTTCTGTTGCTATGAGAAGCTACCCTGACAAGAAATAACCTAAGCAGGGAAAAGGGTTTTTAGTAGACTTTCAGGTCATGGTCCATTGTGTCTGAAAGTCAAGGTGGCTCACTTGAAACAGTTGGTGATCATATCCACAGTCAAGATCAGAGAGAAATAGACACATGCATGCTTTTAGTTCTGCTAACTCACACTGACAGTTTCTCCACTCTTACTTCAGGACCCTCTGCTTAAGGAATGGTGCCACCCACAGTGGATCAGCAGCCATCACTCACATTATTAAGATGTCCTCTATAGATATGTCCACAACCCAACCCAGTGTAGACAGTTTCTTAATGAGTGTCTCTTCCTAAGAGAATCTAGTTTGTATCAACTTGACAGAGTTAACCATCACACTATGTTTTAGAATAACTTGACAGAGTATATATACATGTGCACTGTCATGAAATGATCTACTTCAGAGTAGTACCCCTAAGAGATGAGTACCCTAAAAGTGTACAAGAAGGGCATTTGTAACAGCCGTGCTCACAGTGACAAAAACAGTCATGGAGACAAAGCTTGCTCATCAAAGTGTGGGACCAAGCACCTTCGGGGACTGTGGAGCCTTGGACTATTTACTCGCTCTCTGTCACTTTATTGACTGCTGGTAGGTGGAAGAAATGGAGACTGATCTGGGGGAAAAAAAACAGCTCACGGAGAAGTGGATGCCTGCACTTTGGAAATTGGCTTGTTGGTAATTGTATTAGCAACTGGAAAAAAATCCATGGTGGATCTCTGCCAGCTTGCTGTTTGGGCTTCCTAGAGGCGCTGGTGTCTGCAGAATGACTGACTGCTGGCGGGCCTGGGGGGCATGGAGACAGAGAAGAAAAGCAAAAACTGCACAAGGAAATAGAACATTCGGTTAACATGAATCCCTCAGCCTGACTTGGCAGCTATGTGGGCGTGCACAGAGATGAAGAGAAAATAAAATTGTCTAAAACAATCTGTTCAGTAGCGAAAACTTACCTGAAGATTACAGTTTAGCTTTTTTTTTAAAAAAAAAAAAAGAAAAGGAATAGACCTTATACAACTGCATTATTTCAGAAAATGCTCAATTTATATACGAAGCTTGATGGCCTAAGGATTAGTTCTAACCTACCATCCAGATATGGCCCTCAGAAATTATTTAGCATGACAGTGTAAATAAGTCAACAAAGGGGACAATAACTGGAGAATTATTAAGTTTATAAAGAAAATCCTCCTGTCACGTGAATGAAGCGGCTGGCGTGGCAGCCCCAGGATGGATTGTCTCATCCCTGTATCTGTCGCCCACATGGTTCTTCCCCTCACAAATGTGCGTGTGTTTCTACATAGTCACACCACACTTACCTGTGAGTGTCTTCTCTGAGATTTATGCTCCCTTTTGGAGCACGGGGCTGAAGGCACTCCACAGGGGAAATCGTCATTCACAGTTGGGACAGGATATAGCCCCATAAATCATTTCTTGTGACCCGAGTGCCATGATTTCAGCCCAAAGTGAACAACATCGTGTCTGTGACTTACAGAAATGACCAAGAATTATGTCTCGAAAACTCTAAGGCAGCCTCAACAATCCTGCTTCTTTTCAGTGTTAGAAGCTACGTTCTGTGATGAAATATTGGGATAGTATGCCAGAAAGCTAGATGGATGGAGAAAATGGAGACTTTTCTTTTGAAACAAATATGGATCAAGACTCCATTGTGTGGGACAACACAGGATACATATCCCAAGAAACGTGCTCACCACGCGGGGTTCACCTTCCAGTTAGACCTCCAGTGTTGGAATAATACTTGAGTCAATCATAAATCCCCCCTTGCTGGATTTGAAAAGATGAGTTTTTCCCAGTTGAGGGCAATGGAAAAGTTAATTAAACCGTGGGAAGCTCTTTGCTTATGCTTCTTTGGCTCTGGCCGTGCCAACCCTCTCTTCTTGACTAAGCTTTTCTCTCACACAGGGGCTGATGGCTTCAAGGCAAGCACTAATCCTCACATTCTTAGTCAGAGGTAATCACCTCCACTCTGCTCTCATGCAGAGCCACCTTCTACAGGCAATGGTGTCGACACGTCTGCAGCGAAGGGTCTTAACTGTGGGAGGCAGAAGTGGCTTCTCTCCTACATCCCTACCCTCATTGCTGCTGATTCTGTCCCTAAGCATTTTCTAAACTCTCACTGCGAGGCCGATGTGTGAAACAAAGAGATAGAGCAAAGTCATTGTGTTGTCCAGCTACAGTGGGGACGGGGATGATGCCCGGATCAGTGGAAAGTCTTCTACATTGAAGTTTTACTCTCACTAATGTCTTTGGTCTTTTCATCCTCAAAGCTCCTCAGACGACTGCATCTGGGCAGGGGATTCACTACTTGCTGCCACCCACTTTCCTCCATCGCATCTCTGGAAATTTCCTGCCACATATGCCTTATCATTTGACAAAGATGCCAGGAGCCCAGAGAAACCTCTAGTGCTATCCTTCCTCCTCCTCTGCCTCCTTCTGGACCCTTGCTTTGTGCTTTCCAGCAACTCCGGGAACTTGGTCAGGGTCTCCTAGGCCAACAGACTCCCAGGGGCTCTCAGGGTATTTCTTTCTGCTTCCCGTCAAGGTAGGAACCTCTGGAAGGACCCAGCACAGCCTAGAATTACCTGCTTCTTGTCATTGTTCTCAAGAATCACTGACCATGTCATGTGTTTTCCAAAACCTACACCAGTGGTTTCTTACGCTGCCTCTGATACCTCTTTGTGTAGGACAGAAGGCTACGTCTGGTGTTTCATCCTCCTCCAGCATGGGCAAAGGGCAAATCTATAAACATAATTGATCCTTACAGTTCTCTGTACCCACGACTGAATCAGTAGAGACATGGCATTTTCCTCTTATTTCCATCACTGAACGTTTCCCCATCTCCAGGGTCAAGCGCTGACCCTGCTTTGCTCCACGGAATTGGACCTCAGGGTACTGTTGCTGCCCCAGACTGTGTAATGAGGCCCTATTCAGTGCAGCTGTCTCTTCCTCCACTGCTGACTTCTGGGTGAGGCAATGAGTCAGGAGAGCCTGGAATGGTGAGAAGATCATCCGCTTCATGTGTGCCAAGTCTCTTGATACAGAGATGTGCGGTTTGCGTTCATAATCAGAGCGATGTATTTGTGTGTATGTCTTTTTTCTCATGTAACATCTAGTATTTCCTTGCAGGGCTCTGTGTTTCAAAGAACCAGGGAAGCTTCTTCATATCATGTTTGTTTGTAATTATTGCACAGTTGTGTGTGCATGGTATGTGAGTATGGGTGTGCGTGTGCCACAGTGCCACACTGCGCATGCTGGGATCAGAAGGCACCTTGGTGAGTCGTTTCCCCTCCCCTCTTTCTGTGGTCGAGGGGGATGAACTCAGGTCATCTGCTTTGTACATCAAGTGCTTTTACCTGCACTGTATGTCTTCTAATTTATGAACTTCTGATTTTATTGCTGGAGATTTACTATTATTTTTATTTCTTTTTTGTTCTCTATTATCAATAGCTTCACATACTTGCAGACTTTTCATAACATGTAGTGAAATATTTTAAACTGGTAATATTTGCACAATGATAGCTTTGCCCTAATGCCATTGGCTTTCTTTCAAACTATTCCTTCTCCTCACTCCCATCCCTCTCTTTCTCTCTGTTTATGTTTCTATGCAGGTGAGTGGGGGCCAGAGGTCAGTCTTGGCTATACTTCCTCAAGTGCTGTCCATGGTATCTCTCACTGACCCGGAATGCTTGGATTTGTCTAAACTGACTGACCACCAAGCCCCAAGGATCTTCTGTCAACACTTTCCTGGCTCTGGGATTACATGTGTTCACTGATGCAGTCAGTTTATATATCTAGAATGGGTCCTAAGGCTCGAACTCATGGACCTTGTGCTTACATATCAAGGACTTTATAAACTGAGGCATCTCCCAAGACCCCAAGTGCATTTTGGAGGGGTTACTGCTTTGAAAGGACACACACCCCATACTGAGGAGCATATGACTTCTTTGGACATAATACTAGGACATAGAGTACGGTGTAGAGCCCAGCAGTGCTTTGTATGCTAAGTCAATAATTATTAAAATGATCTCCCCATGTTAACAATTGCAGCACCAGTACCAGAAGCTGGATGTCTTACCCACATATGATTATTTAACGCTCTTCATGGTGGGTTGGTGTGCAAAGGCTTGTCTTGCCAGGCAGACTTTCTAAAGCACAGGCATTACCAGGTTTCAGTCCTGAATAAAGATTATCATCCAATGCAAAGAGAGAACAGTATACAAGGTACACAGGTTCAAAGGTCTCTTTCTACCAGATACAACTCAATATCATATTCACACTGGACTGAGAACTTGGGTCCATTTAGCAGTGGAGTAGACAGAGGCTGTGTTTCATTTCCCAGCTGCCCAGACCCAAATAATCACAGAGAAACTATATTAATTACAACACTGCTTGGCCTATTAGCTCAGGTTTCTTATTAACTAACTCTTACATCTTAAATTAACCCATTTCTATTAATATGTGTATCTGCACAAGGCTGTGGCTTTCTGGTAAGGATCTGGCGTCTATCTCCTTTGGCAGCTACATGATGTCTCCCTGACTCTGCCTACTTTCTCTCTATGTATCTCTTCCAGCCTGGCTATGTTCTGCGCTGCCATAGGCCAAAGCAGTTTTATTCATCAGCCAATAAAAGCAGCACATATGCAGAAGGACCTCCCACATCACAGAGACACTACTGACTTGGGCGACCCTCTATCTTCCCTGTGCCCCAGAGATTTGGCTGCGGTGAGGCTACTGCTGGTTGAGTGTGCAGCACAGCATCTGATCTTTTAGTGATGGACTTCAGCCCCTGCATGACACCTACAATAGGACCATTCAGATCCTCACTAAAATAAAAATTGGTCCAGATGATGGTCCATCATGGAAGCACATGTGGAAATAACAGAAAGCTCAAGAGAGACCCACAGAGACTGTCTCTAGCAAGGAACATGGATTCAAATCTTCATCTTTACAAGTAATAGTGAAAAAGCCCTTGGCGAAGAAGATGGCCATTCTACTTCCGGAACCAGAGACAAGCCTTCATTCTTCTCAACAGATGTCAGTGTATTCGTAAGGGTTCTCTAGAATAAAAGAACTCATAGAATGAATCTCTCTGGATACAGACATGGGATTACTAGAATGACTGACAGGCTGTGGTCTAGCTAATCCAACAATGGCTGTCTGTGCATGGAAAACCCAAGTGACCCGTAGTTGTTCAGTCCACAATGCTGGATGTCTTAGTTGGTCTTCAGTGTACATTGGAATTCTAAAGAAGTTAGTTCTAATGCCAGTGAAGTAATGGATATGCTAGAGAGGGAGGGGCAGCATGCAGAGAAGAGCTTCCTTCTTCCATGCCATATATATAATATAAGGCTATGAAATATATAGGCTTCTAGCAGAAGGTATGGCACAGTTTCAAAGTGTGTCTGCTCACCTCAAGATCCTGGTTAAAGGTATGTGTCTTCCTGGCTCAAGACTGGATTAAAGATGTGTGTCCCTCTACCACTAAGATCCAGATTAGAAGCAGATCTACCCACTTCAAAGTAAGCAAAACCCTTTCATAGTTGTGGCCTTCACTTTTGGATTTTAGTTAATTCCAGATGTCATCAAGTTGACAAGAATGAACATCACAGTTGGTTTGCTACCATATACATGACGCTAGCCTCACAGGCTCTAGCTAAGGTTGCCCTCGGCAGGTCTGAGCATCCCATTTCCCTGCCCTGCCCTGCACTCATTCACACTCTAACACTCACGGCTACAGGGGCACATGCTGATTTGTAAAGACACTTACAGGCAGGACCCTCCTAAGGGTTTGAGCTGAGCATCTAATAAACCATGACTCAGACGCTAGAGCAGGAGATTAAGAACACCTGGTGCTGACAAACAACTATGCATTCCATACCAGGGTGGCAGTGGGAACCACTGAACCCGGCTGTGCAGATTTTCAAAACTTCATTAGTATCCGGGCAGTGGTTTGATAATGGTGCACGCAAGGGAAGTCTGCACCCTCCCTCTCATTGAAAATTAATGAGGCTGCCTTGACTTGGGTCCCTCTGGAGTCACAAAGGGACTTTAATTTTTCATCTAGCACTAGATATTGTGGCAGTATAATTAATAAATACCAACCTTATTATCTAGTCTGGCTTGAAGTACTGAAATTCCCCTGTTACTGAGAAAAATGTTCTTGTTTTGTTGGTGCTCAGAGCTCCACTCTACTATGGGAGGATACGTGGTTATCACATCACTAGCTCCCTCTTCTCTTTCCATCACCAACATATTCAGGGATCATATGAAAACAATCTATTGGCATCCTTTCTTGGGGTTCGCTTGCTGGTCCTGGCTTCACAGTGCTAACATCCACTCCAGTGCCCAAGAGGGATTTGCACACAGAGGACAAGACAGAAAGGAAGATGACCACAGCAAGTTTCTTGAAGATAGATGGTTAATATCAGGGTGTCAGTGGGGCCTGCTTGGCTGTGTTCATTTGGCAGTAGTTCGTAAGCTGCGTGCTTCCCTGTCCTCACTTTCCATGCATGTTTATTTGCTTAGAAGACTGGACTCACATGCTGAGGTCAGAGCAGGAAGAGTACAAGCTGCAAAGATGTTTTTTAGACCCCTTGTCCTTACCCGCAGATGCATCATTTTCAGTTTTCCCGCGAGCAACCTGCCACCGCGGCTGGACCCAGTTAGACATGTCATCACTTCAAGCCCATGGTTTATATCCAGCTTCCTTTTGTTATGGTTTAGGCAAGTGGACAGTGAATTGTAGACATCACTATGTTTTATAGGAAGCTTTTGCTGACCTATTTTTTTCCAGTTTGCTAAAATTGTTAATCATGTAAATTTGTGAGCCAAACATGAAAGTTTGACTTAAAGAAAGCAAACTAGATTTTTGTCATTATTTTTATGATGCCAGGATATATTAGGTGACAAAAAAGATGGCTCTTCTGCTCAGAGAGTCAGGTTAATCTCTGTAAGGAGGTTTCCTTCTTGGTGGGTCATGGATTTCTCAACTTAGTGTCTGCTGTGGAATCACAATAGGAAAGAAAGTGAGCCCAGAACACCCTTCGGAAGCATCCTCTGTTGCTATGGAAATGCTTCTCGAGCATCCTCTGTTACCATGGACACCCTTCTTGTGCATCCCATTTCCTGAAGGGAAGGTGGGAAGAAGGACTCAAGCTGATTTTCAGTTGAAGCCCAGATGGTAGAAGAGCTTTGGGGTCCCTATCAGGCACTTAGGCCATCAAAGGACGCATGAACTTCCCAGGGTAATGGATTTTTCCACAGTTGGCTTCCATGCCATCCTTTCTAGTGCTGAAGCCTATTTGAAGAAATAATGCCTATAGCAATAACTTTCAAGGAGCCTTATGATAAACTTGCCCGGTGGTGGAGAACAATTTAGCTCCTGCATTAAGCATACAGATAATTTAAATATTATTGCTACTTAATTCCACTGAAACCCATTTTAAGAGCATTTAGGCAAAACTGCTGGGGTTTTGTTTGGCTCACTTGACCCTGAAGGGAAGCTGATCTGCAGTCAAGAAAACAGTGTTCTAGGTCATCTGGTGAGCACAGTACCCACCCTGCTAGACTGGGCTGTGTAACATGTATCATGGACACTGTGAAAGGGATATGCTGTCTGTCTGACACCTGATTGCTCTCTCTCCCATCCCTCCCTCCTTCCATCCCTCTTTCCCTCTCCTCTTTCTTCTTTTCTCTCTCCCCTTTCTCCTCTCTCCTCCTGTCTCCTCTCCTCCTCTTCCTCCTAACCTTCTCTTTCTGACCAGGGGAAGGACCTTCAACTCAGCCCTAAAGGAGGTCAGAATGCTGAACTGGAGAACAATCCCCAAACTCAAAGGAAGACTTTGGCAGGAGAGCAGTGGGATGTTTTCCTTTGGATCATTCATTGCTCAGAATGACTTTGTACATTTACTGAGTTGTTATCAGTTGCTGGCATTAACCAGACTTGTCAGAAAACTAAGTTACCAGAAGACACTGCCACATTGCTCCTAAAAGGCCCCTTGCTGCAAAGGATGCCACTATGCTGCACCTTACACTGACACCAGACTCTCCTGAGCCTGATCTGAAGTCATTTTCAACAAGTCCATATAGACGGTATGCATAGTCATGGGGAGTAAGGGAAGGTCTGTTCTCCTCTGTTTGCTGACTGCTTTTATAGTCCTGAGAGTGCTGAGTGTATGGAGGGAAGTGAACTCACAGCATTAGCAAAGTCCCTTCACTCTGGGCAGTGGTGGTGGTGGTGGTGGGGTTATGCTTTATCTGGATGCACCTTAAAATTGTGAGGCAAGGGTAATACTTTCTGACTGTATCCAGGAAGTCTTCAGTGTAAGGTGCAGCCCTGTGGGGGACGAGACTAATTTTTTTTTCTCCTTTGAAAGCCATCTTGGCTAAAGCGGTTCTGTGTTCTCATTAGCTGTGGTTTGTTGAGTGACACTATTCCTTTCAGTTTGTATATATTTGGGGATGGAGGCACCCAGTGTATCTGGTCAGCTTCAGGAACTTCCTTTATTTATTTCCTGAGCTTAAGTGTTTGCTTCCAGGATGTAATGTTTCACTTCCCCTTAGAATATTCTCTTGTTTACCTCCTTTCTAACATCCTGTATCTTAAAACACTTCCCTCCAACACTGAAGAAAATATAGCCTGCTACACAACACAGCCTGGATCTTCTGATGGAAACCCCTTAATGCTCTGATAGACAAGGAGGGCCAGTGACATGTCCACAGAGCAGAGGATGCTCATGGTGATAAGGACTCCCCCAACACCCGAGATCTCAACCAGATCACCTGCTGTTAGCAAGGGGGATATATTCTAAGAGTTCATGGACACACAACCCATGAAGGGGTCCTGATGTGGAATTTACTATGGAAGCTAGACAGTCCATAGACAGGAAGTCATTGGTCAGGAGGGCATAGAGCAAGCCTGTTGCATATGGAGTCAGTGGCTTTGTGTTATTTAAGTGTATGAATTATTTACCCTGGATTTCACAGATACACCCTCATGTTCCCTTTATTGCTCTTAAGTACAGCAGTTTGGGAGATGAGTAACTCAGAGGGAACTGGAATTAAAATAGATTTACATCCAGAGTGGCTGACACCTGGGAGTTGGATATTCTGTAGAAGCTTTCAGATTTCTCTTTTTGTATGGCCTGAGACATAAATTGTTCAGCTGACAAACTCAAACTGATGGGTTACAGAGGGATTCTATCAAGAATACCTTCCGTTTATCTGGGAAGATTGTCTGGTGTTGAGGGTCAAGAAAAAGAAGCATGTAGTGCCATTCTCTGTATCCAAGTGATGTGGGATGCCCTAATGTATGCTGCAAATATGTGTTACTTTTATTGGGTGATGAATAAAGCTGCTTTGGCCTATGACAGGGCAGAATAGAACTAGGCAGGAAAGCCAAACTGAATATAGGGAGAAAGAAGGTAGAGTTATGGTGTGGGGTGATGCTAGCAGTCACTGGGGAAGTAAGATGGGAGGTAACAAGCCATGAGCCTTGGGGTTAAATATAGATGAATAGAAATAGGTTAATTTCAGTTGTAAGAGCTAGTTAATAATAAGCCTGAGCTAATAGACCAAACAGTTTGTAATTAATATTAAGCCTCTGAGTGTTTATTTGGGAACTGGTGGGAGGAAGAGAAATTTCCAGTTACATCCAAGCTGTGATGGAAGGAAGGGTTAGGAACTCTGGCAGTATTCCAGGACAATGAGCTGCCCTGACCAGGACAATGGCTCTTCTTGCCTTGAGATGTTAGAGACAGCAGAGAAAGTTCTGGCCAAGTGAGGCTTGATGCATAAAGGGATTGAACTTGGTAGAGACAAAACTCCAGGCCAGGAAGTTAGGCCATGGCTTCTCCTGTTGCTGATCACCAGGTAGTGCCAGGGCTCAGGTACTGGGGTTGAGTCTGTTACTAGTAGAGAGATAACAGTTGGCTTTTTCACTTCAATCTGAGTGGAGGAAACTTGCTAATCTTTGCCCCTGGTTACTAGTTAACACAGCTCATTCCACTAAAATTGGTGATGTGCCCTGTATTTTCAAAATTAAAGAAATTTAAATATGTTTGCAATGAAGAAGTGATGACTGTCTGAGGATGGATGGGCACACCCAAACTTTAACATGATGCAGTGTTTCATGTGTGCGGACACCAAAATATTAGACATGGCCTCATGAATAATTCTGTGCTTTCAGTTGTCAGTTAAAGTAACTTAAAACATTTTAATATTGCAGTTGTCTGTTCTTGAATCAATGTTCTGCATGCTGATTTGCATGACGATAGTATTTCCGATAGACCCATACCCACTGCATGCATATATATGGTGTGGTGTGTACTATTTTGGCAGACACTACATATACCTTTTCTTTAGATACGGTGAATAGCTTTGGTCATCTCACATAGGGAGTTTCTCTGAGTGTGGTCTCTTGTAGTCGATTTGTGCAGTGCTATCTCAGGCAGACTCCCCAGTGCTTCAGCGAGGTAAGAGTTATGGTTCCTGTAGGGGTTTGCATGAGGATGTCTCTCTCAGGCTCCTGAATTGAATTCTTGGTCTCAAGTTGGATGTTGTTAGGAGAGATTTAGGAGGTGTGGCCTTGCCAGAGGGAGTATGCCACTGGGGGTGAACTTTCAAAGCCCAAACCCTCCCATCTTTCCAGATTGCTCTCCCCATGGCTAAGGTAATGGATGTGAACTCCGCGTTCTGTTCTGACTACATTGCCTGTTGATTGCTGCCCTGCCTCCGTGCCATGACGGACTCCTTTCCCACTAGAGCCATAAACCATAATAAACTTTATTTCTGTGAACTCCTCTGCTTCTGGTTTATCACAGCAGCATAGAAATAACCAATACAGTCCCTTTGTGCAAGCGACTACACCCAGGCTTTGTGACCGGCAAGGCTGGGTAGCACACTAGTCACTGGCTCTGTGTATCCAGTCATAGGACCTGCTGGGGAGCAGAGGAGGCCGGGTGACTCCCGATCTGAAGGCCTCTTGATTCTAACATGGACGATCTGTGATCTCTGGTACGCATCTCACTGTAAAGCTCTCAGTGACTTTGTTGACTTTGAAATCACTCCTGCAGTCCATATTTTCTCGACGTTTTATAAGTCTATTTAAAGACCTTCACATAATTTGGAAAGAATCAATACAATGATCAATTATGGAAACAATCACATCTGATGGTGCCTCCTGGATAGAAAGGCACAACCTCAAAGCACTGTTTTAGTCCTGTGTGCACCTGACATTGCTCCTCACCGTAGGGTTCTTGCCTAAGATTTCTTTGTTTTTTTCCTTTAAGACAAAATCAATTAGAAGGCATCTATTTCAGCTGAGGTTAATGAACAAACCGATTGATTACGGAAATTAAAACCTTTCTAATACGTTTTATGGATTAAAAAGCAAAAGGCGACATAAGCAACAATCTTGTCAGTTCTGAGGCTCCAGACTTTGGGATGAAGATGCCATGAAGTCCTATGCTTGGAATCCGGAAGGGCTCAGTCTCCCCAGTCAGTCCTTTCGAATGAAGATTAAAGAAGGCCGAAATAAAAACCCTGCCTATCTCATTAGGGTTTATTTAAAGGATTAAGAGTCTTACATGGTGAATAAACACCGAAAGAACAACAGAACCTCCCAGGCCGTACATCTTCTGGCTGTCCTTTCTTGCCAATGGTATCAGACAGCAGGCGAGGTCCTTCATCTACACTTTCATGTGCACTGCTTTGAAGATAAAGTTATCACAAATGGACTGCCTGATTCCTAGAAACACAGCTTGCTTTGGAAGAAGTGGGAGCTGAGACACGGCTGCTTTCCTTGAGCGGTCACCAGGGTTACTGGGGTGGGTAAGGAGGTGGCTGATGAGGGACACTGGGTTCCATTAAGAGTTGGTGCTGTTCTATGTTTTCCCAACTCCTTGTTTATGCCAACCGCCATCTCTAGTAAGGGAGCCTAGAGCATGGACTCCTTCAACAATTGACTGCTGCTGGTCTTGTGTGCAGTGCCAGCATTTGGTTTACCTCTCTCAGTCCACACTGTGTTCCCAGCCCAGCATAGTCTATGGTGTTGAGACTTCTCTCCCAGCAGCAGAGGTTAGCAGGCGATCTGCAGTGATCAGAACTGTGGTTGGATGGGGCAATGCTTGTTTCTCCAGCCTGTTGGTTGTACTGGAAAAACTGTCCTGGGGTGCTTCTACCTTGGTAGCAGAAGGTGAGGTGCAGTCTTCCCTTCCTGATGGTGGTCTTCTCTTGGTGATAGCCAAGGTTTTCTGAGCCTCTCTGGCTTCCATACAAAGTGGGAGACACCAGCCTGTCTCCTACTCTGGATGAATTCTCATATGTGGTTATCAGGTGCAAGGGCAAAATATGGTTACCATGGATACAGATGGGGAGGTGACAGCTCTTCAGATGGCTTCGGGAGTCCTACAGGGTATTGTAAACAGCTGTGGTACTTGTTCACAGGGAAGAACCACAGCCCAAGTGGTCAAAGGGGCACTGATGTACTCACTGTCATCTCCTGTCAGCTTTTTAGGGGGTTGAGGCAGAATGACCTTTGGGTAATTAGAACTTAATGTGGCCTTGTGGTTTGATGAGAAAAATCTTCATAGTCTTATGCATTTGAACACCTGACCTCTAAACGATGGCACTGTTTGGGAAGGCTATGCAATGTCTAAGAGGTGAAGCTTACTGGAGGAAGTCCCTGGGGGTGGGCATTCCTGTTCTCTCTCTTTCTCTGCTTCCTATGTTCAGACGAAAGATGATCACCCTGCATCCTTAGCTCAGGCTGGCTGTGTGCTTCCTGACATGTCTTCCCTGCCATGGGGGGGCTGCATCTACCCTGGGACTGTGAACCAAAATGAACTCTTTCCCCTCTAAGCTGTCTTTCATGAGGGCAGTCTATCAGAGTAACAAGAAAGGAACTCATATGGCAAGGAGTCAGGGAAAATTTCACTTTGTATTTCTTCAGCAACTAGATTATTTAACGGAGACACTCACCACACACACACACACACACACACACACACACACACACACACACAAAGAGACATAAAACAACTCTCTCTCTCCCCCTCCCCTTTCCCACCAGGCTGCTGCACACCAGTGCATTTAACTTTAATGTGCTCATGTAGAGGACTTGTGTCTTCTCAGGTGTCATGTACCTAGGGAGTACATCCTGCCCACAGCTAGGCTGCTAGCTACTGACTGTTCTATGTCACTGGGGTAGAGCAGGTTCCCAAACTGTAATATCTGATGACACTCGTGCCTTAATGTATTGAGGGGAGCATCTCAGACAGCCTGAATTCACAAGCATGAATCAAACACCTTGTTTACCAAGCTCTCCAACATATGACACCACACATATTCACCTGAAGCCTGTGAGATGAACACATTTGGATTCTTACCGTATTAGACGCGATCGAATAGGCTGTGGATTAATCTCATGCTTAATTTATGCTTTTAATGTTTCTTTAGATTCTAAATGCATTCTGCACTCTCATGGGATCTTTTCTGAGACCAAGAAAATTGCCTGTTCTCAATTCTCTTAAAACGAAGTCTCTCCCCTAATGAGTTGACAAATACCTTCATTAGTACTTCTTAGTCCACCTCCTCTCGGCTCAAAATTCAGCAGTGTGAGGCTTCCGAGGATGCTCTTTCTCAATGTCTGAATAGAGGCATCCAGGAATCCGAGTCTCATTTCCCTACAGATGGTCTGATTACAGAGGGATGAATGTGATTACAAACAAGCAATACCATTGACTGGCTCAGATGCCGTTCGTCCACACCAGTGTTCATGGGCATCCGAACCGCAAACTGGAGGGTGTTGGGAGAAGCAAGAGGCTCAGGTGTCCCCAGCTGGAGCACCTGCCCCTGTCTCTATGTTCTGCCGTCTCCTGAAACATCTCAAGTGGAATTAAAGTCTATCAGTTTTGCCACAACAGGCTACAGTTGATAGACAATGGAATAAAGAGAAACCTGCTTGTTATATTTTTTTCTATCAGAAAATACCCCTTATTATACACCAAACATTATATGAAACTAGTCATAGCCCAGAATTACTGTATCTTGACGCCAATAATCTCTGGGATGGGAGGTTGTTTTTGTTGTCTCTCAATAAATCTTATTTCTTCTGTTTTTGTTTCTGAGATATTTTAATATACATTCCTTTTTTTTCTTATAAACTTGGAGAAAATAGAGCTTGTTTCAAGGCCCTGAGTTTTTGTCCTTGTAACTTTGTTTTGAAGTCAACTTCAGTATCACCCTGACATTCCCACGCATCCTTTCTAAAGTTGAAGTAGGATGTGTTCTGTCTGGAGGTCGTAGGCCCTGCATTTTATCCACATTTGTAATTCTTTATTCCATGGTTGATGAAGCAGGTGCCTCAAGAGAGAAATGAGAGGTAAAAGTGGCTGAGGTCACCAAAGGTGTCAGATAGATAGAAGGGGGGACAAACACCAAGAAAGAATTGGGGCTCTGAGCAGGGGTATGGAGGCAGGAGGCCAGGAGTTCAAGGTCATTCTGAGTTGCAGCACAAGTTTGAGGCCCTGTGGGCTACATGAGACCCTGTTTTAAAGATGCAAAAACGGGGGTGGGGACTTGAGAGATGGATTAGCAATTAAGAGTGGACCCAGCACCCATCAAAGGTAATGCACAACCACTTGTAACTTCAGAGCCAGGGCATCTCATACCCTCGAAACGGTGGAGATATGTTCCTCGTTTGTCAGGAAGGGATATTGAATTTTGCCCCAAAACTGTTGCTCAATGTTCTTGATGGACAACAATACAGATAGAAATCCTCAATGAAGTATGAACAACCTGAGCTGAGGACACATTACAAAGAGCACACGCTAACTCAGTCGGTTTTAGTTCAGGGATAAAAAGGTAGTTCAGTACACACGAATGAATGAATGAATTAAAACACTTAGGTAGGGCCAGGGATCATCTCATGAAATGTTCCTCTTCCGGCTGCCTCCTCATTTTCCTCTTTTGGACTGACCTATCACTGAATACACACACACACATACACACACACACACACACACACACACATCTATATCTGCTTTACACCCCTTTAAATACGCCATTTGAACCTCAAGCTTCCAGGTCCCCGCGGGCCATCTGAAAATGAACATCAAGATAGTACTCAGGAGATAATGGTCCTTATTTCTGATCCGATTACCAAAGCAGCCACTTGTCAGGATTTGGGAAATGGTTGTCTCTCAAAATTTCCATTCCCTTATCTGTATAATAGAGACTGAGACGCTGTGTACAGCAGCTGGAAAGATAGTTCAGGGGTCAGATGACCCTACTGCATCTGTGATTATTGCTGCACTAGTCACGAGAGCTTAACACGGGAATCTGTGTGTGTGTCCATTGAAGTGATGGAGGGGTAAGGACAATGTGACGCACACACTCAGCAGATAATTGCTCACCCACGGAGAAGAATGAGATTGTGTCATCTGCTGGAAAAAAGGAAAGACTTGATCATCCTCGATATCCCACAGCCAGTGTCTTATGAAATGGGAAAATCTGAGAGCATTTTCTCTAAAATCAGGAATGAGACAAGGGATCCATTAATTTAATGCTTGAAATTTTTGACAAAGCAATAAGGCAAGAGAAGTCAAAGGAATACTTTGGAGACCCATCAACTCAATCAGAAGACTCTTAGATCTGTAGACATTTCATCAAATGGGAGAATATAAAGTCTTGTATTCTTGCCGGACACCAATTATACACTCACTGAGAAATAAAACAGGAGAACAATCTCATTCATGGTAGCCCAAGATAATAAAAATAAAAGAAACCTCATCAAAAAGGCAAAAGATGTTGAAGGAAGAAATTGGAAAAGACAAAGGAAATGAGAAGAACACCCATGTTCATGCGTAAACAGAACTGACAATGTTAAAATGGTCCCATTACCGAAAGCAATCTAAAGATTCCATGCAACCTTTGTCAAAATTACAGTGACGTTCTTTGCAGAACTGGGAGAAAAAAAATCCCAAGGTTTGTCTTGAAGCTTGAGAAACCAGAAGGAGTGAGGACAGGGTAGGTTACAGAGCAGCAAAAGGGGTGCACAGTCCCGGGCTGTGAAGGATGGCGTGTGCTGCAGCAAGCAGACAAGTGCAGTATTTGTGTGGAACCACGCAAAGACACCGGGACAGAGAACCCAGGGAGAAAACCCTCGTGGCAGCAGCTGTTGGATTCTTGGCAGAGATGCCATTAACATACACTGGAGTAGAGGGAGCTTCTGCATGAAGCACCATTTGGAAAACCAGAGAGCCATATGCAGAAGACTGGACGAGCTGTCTATTCTACCCGAAACAAACTCAAAGTGGATCAAAGAGCTTGATGTAGCACCCCAGACTTTGAAATGATTCCAGAAAACACAGGGAACACTATAAGACCTAGCCAGAGGTCAAGATTTATTTTAAGGAAATAAAAGAATTAAAAAACAGGATTCTATAAAATCAATGAAAAACAGGATTGCATAAAATCAAAACATTCCTGTATAAAATAGCAAACAAAGCAAAACAACAATACAGTTGCCCTAGTAAAGAGGCATCTTAAAGATGGGAGAAGATTTTTGCCCAGTATTTATTTTTCTGATGAGTTAATATCCAGAATATACAGAGAAATTAAAAAACCCAACCTAACCCCAGAGAAATGAGGAATCTAACCAACAAATGGGTAAATACAACAGGTGATATTTCTAAGAAGAAATGCCCAAAGTCAATAATTAGATGTCAAATATCTTAGTTAGGAAAACGCAACTGAAAAAAACATTGATATCTAATGGCATCTTAGTCAAAATGGGGGCTACCCTCAAGAAAATCGTAAGAACAAGTGTTGGTGAGGATGTGGGAGGAAAGAACTCCTGGGTTGGCAGGAGTGTATACTAGTTCAGTCATGAAAACCAGCGTGCAGGAAACTGGAAGTGAGCAATCACACGACAAACTGCACAACCATAGGTAGACGTTCAAGGATTCTAAGTCGGCGTCCTAGAGATCCTGCCACCTCCATCATCACTGTGAAAGTACTCGGAAGAGCCCAGTGGAGTCTGTGTAGGTGCCCACTGAAGCAATGGAGGAGTAAGAAGCATGGGAAACACACACACCCAATGGCTAGTTATGCAGACTTTGAGAGGAATGAAACCATGTCATCCTCAGCAAAGAGGATTACCATGTTACGTAAAGTGAACAAGACGCAGAAAGCCAGGCTCTATCTGTAGCTGCTCATCTGTAGAATCTGGATGCACATGACAGCAGAGTAGAGGGGGGGGACCTTTAAGAAAGGAGAAAGAGGGCAGAAAGGGGGTGAACGTGAACAAAAATGTTGTATGTATGTATGGAAGTGTCGCAAAGAAATGCTTATGTAAAATATCAGCCCAGTGGAGAGGCTGGGGTTGTAGTTCAATTGGTAGAGCACTTGCTTAGTGTGTGCGAAGGCCTGGTCTTGATGCTGGCACTGCTGTCATGGGTGCATGTCTGTACTACTAGCAGTAAGGGGTGGTAGGGCGTTCAGGGGTTTAAGGTCATCCTTAGCTACATGGCATATTGGAGGCCATCCTAGGCTACATGAAAGCTTGTCTAAGACAGAAGAATCATCTGAATGAAGGGGTAGACAAGAGCACCCCTGAGGAGGGCTGCAAGGACAAGCCCATGGGTCCCAGGACTTCATGTGCATCAGACTTTGTAAGACCACATTTTAAAGACTTGTCTAGAAAAGAAGACCTCGTGTGGCTGATCCCTTCAGTGGTACCGAGTACAGATTAGAACAACTTAGGAATGCTTCTTGAGGGCTACAGACAGACACACTCGAATGGTTTCTGTAAAATTACCCCTTTATCAGAGAGCGTCTTGCTCTCTGAGAAGAGCAGGCTTATAAAGCCGGTGTGTTCTGTTCTTGTTTTGTCCATCTGATATGGATGGAATGGATTTCCACATAGCATTTAATGAGCTCCTTTATCTTAAGGGTCTGTTTGTACAAGGGTGCTTGCTCTCTTTAAAGTGTATTTTCATTTTCTCTCTCTCTCTCTCTCTCTCTCTCTCTCTCTCTCTCTGTGTGTGTGTGTGTGTGTGTGTATGTGTGCGCACGTGCGCGTACACACACACGTACATGTACAGGAATGCGTACATGTCTGAAAGCATCTTCATCAGTCAGAGGTGACAGGTCCCTCTGAGCTGGAGTTATTGTCACTTGTGAGCTGCCTGATATAGGTTCACTGAACCAAACTCAGATTCCTTGTGAGAAGAAAATGGCCTCTTCCTCTCTACCTCTCCATACTCTCCCCCTCCTTGGAGGGGTGCTAGGATATGGGCTTTGGGGTCACACTGATAATTGTCCTATTTTGACTTGGCTCTGGCAGATGGTTTGCCCAGAGCTATTTGATTTTTTGTTGTTGTTTTCTCCTCTGTTGACATTTCTCACCTGGTGTCTGCCAATTTCTATCCCATAATTTTAATATGGAGTAAATAAATTTAGTGTTTAAAATGCTTATGATATTGTCTGACTAAGACATGAGTATTTTTATCTCTGTGAGGTGTTCAAACTGCATTGTGAGTTGTGATTATTGGAATATGGTACTGGGTGGGTCTCTTCAATGTCTGCACACTTACAAGTAATGTATTAATAGTATTTTGTTCTAAATTATCTCATCAGATACTAGAAACAACTATGAGAAATAAAGACAGGGTCTACTTCTGTTGTGTAGGAAGGTTTAATTTAGAGACAGTGAAGAATTCGACTCTCACTAAAGCCAAGGTTAATCACCTTCTGTGATTATGAAATATTTGGAGTATCTGAACTTGGGGTTATAAACCCAGTGTACTGATACACACTGGCCCTATGTGCATTGTCTTGTGGGAGCTCAAAGAGCCAGGAGCTAGGAGGACTCTGACATCCTCAACAGTGCCCCTCCTGCAGAGAGCGACAGTAGGCTCTATCTGACCTGGATGTCTTCTGACTTCAGCTAACTTCTCTGAGATCAAGTGGAATCAACGTTCCTCAGAATTCTTGATAGCGACTTACAAAATGAAGCATTTCCAGGCAGAATGAATTAGGGTGAAAATTACCTGGCTTTGACATTTCTATGTAGAAATGCATTTTTGTAAATAAAAACCATGGCAGGTTGCTCTACAGCAGCGTCGACTTTGCTTCTACATTCTATAAAGCAGCCACTCTGTGCCCACCATGTAAACGCTGGGTTAGTAATGAGCTATGCCACAACTCCAGGAAACTCAGCGGAAGCGGCAAGCAGGAGGTTCCTGCTTCTATTCTAGCCTGGCTCCTAGAAAGTAAAATTATGCATGTGTATTTATTACTGTATTATGGTACATTCAATATATAACATATAGGGAGTGTATATACAGTCTGTATTATATCACTGGATCTATCTATCTATCTATCATCGATTTATGTTAAAACAATTTTTTCTCATTTTAGATACCAAAACCAGTTCTCTCTCACTTCCTTCCTCCCACTCCCCCTCTTCCCCTCACCCAAAACCCCATCCACTCCTCAGAGAGGGTAAAGCTTCCCATGGAGAGTCAACAAAGTCTGTCACATCACGTTGAGGCAAGGTCAAGGCCTTCCTCCATATGTCTAGGCTGAGCAAGGTATCTCTCTAAAGAGAAAGGGCTCCAAAAAGCCAGTTCAAACACCAGGGATAAATCTTTGGCCCACTGCCAGTGACCCCACTGACTGCCTAAGACACACAACTGTCTCCTGTAAATGGAGACTGCTCTTTCGTTTCCCAACCGCTCAGATTAGTAAGGTTCCGGGGCGTCTGTCTCCTTCGGCAGCTACATGACATCTCTCTGACTCCACCCACTCTCTCTATATATATTCTTTGCAGCCTGGCTATATTCTGCCCTGCCATAGTCTAAAGCAGCTTCTTTATTAACCAATGGTAATAAAACATATTCACAGCATACAGAGGGGAATCCCACATCAGTCACCCACATTCAGAGAGCCTAGTTCAGTTTTATTCAGGTTCCCCTGCTGTCAGTCCAGAGTCAGTGAGCTCCCACTAGCTCAGGTCAGCTGTTTCTGTGGGTTTCCCCATCATGGTCTTGACCCCTTTGCTCATATGATCGCTCTTCCTTCTCTTCAACTGGATTTCTTTATTATAGTCTGCACCCAGAACACAGAACCACAGCTGAATCTTATGAGGGTCAAGGGGAAGAGCAGCTGTTAATGGTGAGCGGGGTCTTTCACCTTAGGCCACTAGGATACAGAGGGGCTGACACAGACCATCTTGGGCAAAATAGAACCATTTAGTGAAAATAGGAATGGCTCCTAAATGGATTCAGAGGGTTTTATTTTTTTCTTCCATGACAGGGTTTCTCTGTAGCTTTGGAGCCTGTCCTGGAACGAGCACTTGTAGACCAGGCTGGCCTCGAAACTCACAGAGACCTGCCTACCTCTGCCTCCCAAGTGCTGGAATTAAAGGTATGTGTCACCACCACGAGGCTGAGCTCTTAAATGGGCTTGAGAGGGCAGAACGCCTGTTTGCAGGGAAATAGAAAACAGACTCAGAAAACAAGCATCACATACTTTCTTTCACATGTGAAATCTAAAAGGAAAAAAAAAAGACATAAAAAATGAACTGTTAGGGAAGGAGGGTGGAAGGAGAGTGGTGAAGAGACTCAAATCAGGCAGCATTCTGCCCTCTCAAGCCTCTTATACTATTTACGCAGATGTAAAGTGCACGTCCAGCCTCATTTCCGGCTGCGGGATCTGGTTTCTGTTCTCCATTCCAGCAGAGGTTTCTGATTTGTGAGTCTACCCCTAATTAAATAACCATCTATTATTCTCAATTCTGAGCCAGTGTGGGATTTCTTTTAAGCATCCATCTTCACCTAAATGCCCCTCGACCGAAGAGTTGATAAGGAAAATGTGGCACATTTACACAGTGGAGTCCTACGCAGCAGAAAAACATAATGACATATTGAAATTTGTGGGCAAGTGGATGGATCTAGAAATCATCACATTGAGTGAGGTAACCCAGACCCAGAAAGACAAATATAATATGTATTCACTCAGAAGTGGCTTTTAGACATATAGCAAAGGAAACCAGCCTACAAATCACAATCCTGGAGATCCTAGACAACAATGAGGACCCTAAGAGAGACATACATAGATCTAATCTACATGGGAAGTAGAAAAAGACAAGATCTCCTGAGTAAATTGGTAGCATGGGGACCATGGGAGAAGGTAGAAAGGGAAGGGAGGGGAGTGGAGAAAAATATAGAGCTCAATAAAAACAATAAAAAAGGAGAAAACAATACAGTGATTAACACGGGCACAGAGTGTCACTGTGGTGTATTCCGAGGTAGAATCTTTTGGGGGTATACACAGAAATGGCATATAGCTGGGTTGTATGGTGGTTCTAGCTCATTTTTTGAGGAAACACTATACTGATTTCCATAGTAGCTGCACTGGCCTGCATGCCCACCAGAATGTTTAGGATGCCTTTTGAAAACAATTCTTAAAGGGCAGCCCCGTCTTTCTTTAACAATCCCCCAAGGACAGAGCAGTGAGCATGATCTTTGCTCTGGTGGACTTTGACGTTCAGGTAATTGGGCTAAGGGTAGCCATGAAGAAACATTTAGGAAAACAAGTCTTTCCTGATCCCCAAACTGACAGAATGCCTAACTGTCATCCAGAGGCCGGCAAGCAGTGAGCTCTGAACACACAGCTCTCTTTCCGTGGATACGTTGTTGCTAGGCAAGCTCTGGGTCAAACACGGTCAACGAAGACGAATGCAGGTTTTTGAGGAAGGCTTTTCCCTGGGGCATGTGCAGCATCTCGAACCCAGAGAGAGGACAGGGTGGACTGTGTGGTCACAGGGCAGAGTCTCCACTCAAACCTCAGGGTCTAGCTCAGGCAGGATGGTCACAGCTCCAGCTAACTGTGGTTTGGTCTGTTGGAAACATCAGGGAAGGGGAACAGCATAAGTCATATTAATATTCTCTTTGGCTGCTCACATTCGCATTGTGGTTTTGCAGAAGAGAAACCTAGCGAGCTTTATCAGGAGGTGTGTGGTTCAGCCAGGTTGGTCAGCACACCCTCCACTGAGGCCAGAGACATCCATTGCTAGAGTATGAAGGTTTCCCATGTATTGTCCATTACCCCACAGCTCGTTCAGTTTCCTTGCCCGCAAGGACCAACCTGGAAAGACTGCATCGTAAATTCTGCTCTTCCATAGTAGATGCCTTGTTTATTTCCTGTGTGTCCAGTGTCCCCCTGCACACAGCATGGAAGCAATTGCACCCCGAGGCGGATGCCAGGCATCTGGAAATCAGGCTGTCCCAGAGTTCCCTGCGATCCATCACGCTGCGTCGGAGGTGGGAAGTAATTGGCTTCCTCCGTTGTTTTTGATTCCTGTTAATCATCCTCTGCAAGTTGAAGTTATTTATCTAAACGGTGCAGGTAGAAAACTAGTTGAAAGAGATTAACAGGAGAAGGACGTCCCCTGCTTTGAAACCACAGTGCCCAGAACAGGAGTCTCAGGAGATGGGGCTGAGACGCAGAATGCCCGGAGCGGGAGGGATTAATTAAAACACATTGCTAGCTGGGAAGTGAGAGGTGTTTGTAAACAAGGTCGTGATTTCCTTTCTTCTCTCTCTCTTATTTTAAAAAATAACAGTTAGCAGGGAACAAAACAGAAAGGCCACCTGAAGAATTTACTTCAAGCTTCTCTCTATTTAGATAGTTCTGGCAGAGGCAGTTTGTTCTTGTCTCCGTCATGGGGAAAAGGGCACTTGGTTAAAAGATCATGGGTGAATTTGGGTATATTTTTAAGGTGACCCACGACTTTAAAGATGGACTGGCAGAGGCATTCATGCCAAGAGAGAGGAGAGTGCTCTCTCCGACCCAGCGCCTCTTGCTTGCTTGCTTTACTTAAGACACAAATGGCTAGCTGCAAGAAACGATCTGGCCACCATGCTACTTCATAACTGTCCAGTGTCCTTTGTATTTAGCCTTGCAAAAACTGTTTTGATCTGCAGGTGTTTAAGTAATTGTGATGACTGAGTGGGGCCATGTTGGTTAGAAAGATGGCGGAGCAGAGCCTCTGTCCCGATGGACATGTCAGGTGTGGGGCACCCCATCCTTTTCCCTTTCTCAGCTTTCATTTTCCCCAGCACTTCCATATTTTTAAAAATTGTCTAGTATGATTTCGATTATTATTATGATTGTTATCATTGTCTGTGTATGGTATGTGCGCATGCGTGCGCGCGTGTGTATGTTATGTGTGTATGCGTGTGTATGCTATGTGTGCGTGCATGTGTGTGTGTGGTATGTGTTTGTGTGTGTGAGTGTGTGTGCATGTATGTGTGTATATACACGCACGTGCGTGTGTGTGTGCGTTCTGGCACGTGAATGTCATTGTTATAAGTGTGTGTGCATGTATGTGTGTATATACACGCACACGCGTGTGTGCGTGCGTTCTGGCACGTGAATGTCATTGTTCTAAGTGTGGAGATCAGAGATCAGTTCTTTTCTTCTACCATGGATTCCTGGCATTTTTCAAGTCTTCAGGCTTGTGGGTCAAATGCTTTGACCTGCTGAAATATCTTGCCAGCCCCTTAAAACCTTTTAAAATTTTTTACTATTTTCTTTCCTTTGAAAAGGTAATGAATGCACATAACATCTCTCTCACTCTCTGTCTGTCTCTGTCTCTGTCTGCCTCTGTCTCTGTCTCTCTCTCTCTCTCTCTCTCTCACACACACACACACACACACACACACATACACAGAAGTCCAAGGAGGTGAACAACAGGAAGGCAAAACCCACACTCGCTCACTTTTGAATCCCTGTGTCTTGTGTGAGGAGGGTCCAAGTACTTCTTCTTTGAAATAAAATTACTAGCAAAAAAGTCATCATGCAAAGTTTTGTGAAGACATTTTAATTCAAGTTCATCATGTACTTTGACTCCGTTCACCTTTCCAGCCCCCTTCCCCCTGGTGCCTGTCCTTCCTTCCTCTTTCCCTCTTCCTTCCTTCCTTTCTCCCTTCCTTCCTTCCTTCTCCTAAATAACCCCCCCCCACTTTGATATATATCCCACATGTATCTAAATCTGGATTCTGCACATGAGAGCATTCAGGGGAGCATGTCCTAGCTATCTTTCTAAGAACATTAGTCAAGTTTTCTCCTTGCTGTGACTAATTACTGAACAGAAATGTCAGGCAGACGTGTTGGTCCCGGCTTCAGTGCATCAGGTATAGACAATGGGGAGCAGTGCACAGGGATGGGAGTCTGTGGCGGGCTTCTCACCTCTTGACAGAAGGCCAGTGACAGAAACATGGGTGACAGAAACATCTCGACCCACCTACTCCCCTCACAGGATCCACGACTCTCAAAGTAGTGCTTGGGACGAAGTGCTCAGACACAGGATCTGCTGGGCGACATTTCAGATTTAACCCGTGACATTGAGTCAGTTCTTTGTGCTTCAGATAATGCTTTTCAGTAGATGTTGTAATTACGTTCTTTTTAATGGCTAAGCAACCCCTCCCAGTGTATATTTATCATTCTTTTGCTTAAGGATATGTAGGCTGATTCCATATCTTGGTGGCAGTGAATGGTTACACACGGAGCACAGTGTGTATCTATGGTGTTCTGACTGTGGTAGATTGGCCAGCTAGACAGTCTGGAATCCCCTGGGAGCTGGAGGTGCCTTTGGTGGGTTATAGTCATGTATAATTACATTTCTCCTTTTTCTTTCCTCTCTTCAAACCCTCCCACATTCACCTTTTTGCTCTCTTTCAAATTCATGGCCTCTTTTCCATTTATTGTTATTGCAGGCATGTGTATATGTATGCACATATATATGCCTGAGTATAACCTCTCCATCTGTATCATGTTACTTGTAAACATGTTTCCAGGGCTGCACATTTGGTATTGGATAACAAATTAGTACTTAATTGGACTTCTCTAATCTATTTTATTTAAAGATTTTTATATTAACAGTGCTGAACATGAATCATTTGGTTGATAACTAATTGAATCATTTGGTTGATAAAGTATTGCTTTGTTATATCAAGAAAACGAGACACAAAGGATTTGCTTGCTTATTTATTATTAGTTTTGAGGTAGAGTTTTGTGTAATTTACTATGGCATCCAGGATGGCCTCAGGCAATTCTCCTGCCTCAGTTTCTCCAGGCGTGGAATTAGCGCTATAGTTCAGATATACTTCCAGGCATGCGTCGCTTCTTTTCCCAGTTCACCGTGGAGAGGGGAAGGATGCGTTCTGTGCAGTAGACACGATTGCTTAATCCAATTTCATCATGACAAAACTCCCATGATCTTCTGTCTGGGACCCCGGGAAAAGAAGAGGCTGGAACTATGGGAGAAACCTTGTCATTTGGTCTCCCCTCAGGTGACAGCTGACTTTTGGGTGATTGGGTCTTAGGGAGCTGGTGACCAGGCTCAGGTGAGGACAATGTTATTCCTCCTGGGCTCCTTCATCACAGAGGGAGACTTTGGGTCACAAGGTGAGTGGTGGCGGGGGACTGGCGGCACTAAACCCGGTGCTGGAGATACCCATGTGAGTCTCTACCTGGCCTGGTCCCCAGCTCACAGTGTCTGTCCTCAGAGACTTCATGATATGGGTAGTTGTGGTTGTAGGTGGTCAGGGGCAGAGTTCTAGCACTGCTGGGGCCAGCTACTGTCTAGCTGTCTGGGACTTATATTCCTCATCTGTAAAACCAAGATTTCATATTCAATCCATAGTCTTCAGCCTGTCGAGGGTGTTCTGAGAGCTGGAGACCTTCCTCTCTATGCGGGTGGTGGTGGTGGCAAGCCTGGCTTTTTAGATGTGCATAGCTCTAGACTAGATTCTTACAGCATTGGTTTCTCCAACGAAGTTTCTGTTTGAAGAAGACACTAGATATGCAAAGTGTGGAACAGCCACAGATGTGGCTTAGCTATTCCAGGACAAAGCCCGGGTCTGTGCTCTCTCACCTATGGGAAGACATAGATACACACCTTCCTGCCCCGGGTTATGTCATCTTCAGGGAAGAGAAACACTGCGCTGCCTTGCTCTTGTGTGTCTTACAAACATTTGTGTTTAAACAGGGCTTGGAGAAGTATGGCTGAAAAACAGGTTTAGACACTGCCTTCTCGTCTACAGCTTGCTCTTTCTCCTGAGATAAATCAGTGCTTCCCAGTTTGTGAAGTGCCGAAAAGCGTGTTGTTTCATAAAGAATATATATTAGGATAACACCCCCGATCGCAGGGGCAGGGCAACAAATCACCTGTATCTGATGGGAACCATTCCCTCTCCCTGTCACGCTGTCGCAAAGGCATTAAAAATAAGCATTTTAATAAAGAAAACAACATTAAATTCCAGCAGGCTAGACCATTACTTCTAATGAGAATCCTCGGAATGAAGAACCAAAGCTTAATTGGTTAAAAAAAAGATTAATAGTTAATTATTTGCTCAGGAACAAAAATGATTAAAATAAAAAACACCTGTGGTTGCTCATAAGGGCAGGGATCCAAGGAAAGGGGGCTCTGTGAGGTGGCTGCAATTTAGAACTCAGAGCCAAGACACTGAGGCCTAGCTCCACCCTTTGGTCAGATGATGGACAGCTCAGAGTACAGGCACAGTCTTATTACCCCTGTCCTGAGCTCCTTTGACTACAGAGAGCCATGGCCAGCCAGATTCTCTGCTGGGGCCACCTCCTGGAACTGTATGTTGATGGATTTTGATAGGTGGGTCCCATTCCTTGCTGAGATTTTTAATCAGAAATGAATATGCATCAAGGAACCCTGTGTGCATAGCAAGTCCCACTTAGCCAGGCTGCATGAACAGATAAGTTTTTTTACTTGTTTGTTTTATCAAGGACCTCTTTGTGGAGGATCAGTAAACCCTAAGCTGGGTGTGATGGCACATATCTGAAATCCCCTCTACTTAAGAGGCTAAGGCAAGGGATGGAGGGTTTAAGGTCAGCCAGGACTACAGAGCAAGACCCTGTGAGATAGATGGATGGATGGACGAATGGATGGATGGATGGATGGATGGATGGATGGATGGGTGGATGGGTGGATGGTTGGGTGGGTGGATAGATGAATGGGTGAATGGGTGGGTGGGTGGATGTGTGAATGAGTGGGTGGATGGGTAGATAGATGAATGAGTGGGTGGGTTGATGGGTGGATGGGTGAATGGGTGGGTGGGTGAATGGATGGATGGATGGGTAGATAGGCAGGTGGATGGATGGGTTGGTGGGTGATTGGATGGGTAGATGAGTAGATGGGTGGGTGGATGGGTAGATGGATGGGTGAGTGGGTGGGTGTGTAGGTGGATAGGCAGGTGGATGGATGGGTGAATGGGTGAGTGGATGGGTGAATGAATGGATGGATGGGTGAATGGATGAGTGGATGGGTGGATGGGTGGATGGATGGATAAATGGATGGGTGGATGGGTGGATGAATGGATGGATGGGTGAATGGGTGGATGGTTGGGTGGGTGGATGGGTGGGTGGATAGGCAGGTGGATGGATGGATGGATGGGTGGGTGAATGGGTAGATGGATGGGTGAGTGGGTGGGTGGGTAGGTAGGTGGATAGGCACTTGGATGGATGGGTGAATGGGTGGATGAGTGAGTGGACGGGTGGGTGGGTGGATGGATGGGTGGGTAGGTAGGCCGGCAGTCAGTAGTTGTAGTTCAGTTGTATAGTATTTGCCTACTGTGTGCAAGGTTCTAAGTCTAGTCCTCAGCTTGATCATGATGTATGACCTTTCTCTGTGTGCTGCTGAACACAATTTGTCAATCTTTTCTTAAGGATCTATGGTCATCAAAGAAATTAATTTATAGATTTCTTTTTTCTTGTGTTATTATCTGAACTTTATAAATGGAAAATATTGGCTTTACCAGACTCGTTTGGAAGCATTCCTTCAATTTTTATGTCATAGATTAACTTGAGGAGCATTGGTGTGAGGTCAAGCTTGGGAATCAAGCAGTCATTCCATGTGGTCTGGGGCTTTGTGTTATTGGGAAATCCTTTATTACTCCTTCAAAAATTTCTACTTGGCATAGTTAGATGGAAGCTTTTTATACCTATTGATTGTATTTTAATGGTTTTATATGTAAAAACAGATCCATTTCTTTGGTTTTATAATTTGTTAGCATATCTAGTTTCATATATTATTTTATATAATATTCCCTATTTGTCTTTGGATTTCAATGGTATGTATTATAATTCCCTTTTTATCTGCAATTTTATCAATTTTCATTGATAATTTTTTTCTTTTTCTTTTGATTAAGAGTTCATAGTTCACAATCCACAATCATTGTATTGTTCTCTTGGGCTCCATTTAATTAAAATAAACTCATTTGTTATATATTTATTATTTTTCTACCTTATTATTTTTTCAATTATCTGTTCTCTAAGATCTTGAAGTGTATCTGAGAACTGTCCTTTTTTTTAATGTAGCCTTCACTGTTCTAAATTGTCTTCTTAGGATGGTGTGTGCTGTGTCTCACACGCTCTGGTAGTGTTTTCCTTTTCCTCTAATACTAGGACTTCTAGAAACTTCCTCTGGCTTCCTCAATTGTCTCTTGGTCTCAAAAGTATGTTCTTCATAATGACCCAGTTGGTAAGCACCTGCTGTGTAAGCACTAAGATGTACATTTGGACCACAGGACGCATGCTTGTAACCTCAACCTTTTGGCTCAGCGGGAAATGAGGAAAATGGCTGAAGCTCATTGGCCAGCCAGCCTAACTGTATTAATGAATTCCAGGTTCTCTGAGAGACCCTCTCTCAAATACATCAAGGTAGAGAATGATAGAGGAAAAAATACGTGACCTAAACTCCAGGCTTCTGCATGTATGTGCACATACATGCTCCCCTCCACACCATTAGTACTCAATACTATGTGCACACACACTAAAAGAAGTGTACAGTTCCCACTCCATATGCCTGGACATGTTCTATGGTAAATCTTATTGCTATTTCTATTCTTATTTTGTTATGCCTTGATAAGGTATGGGAAATCACTTGAACTTTTTTTATTTGTTGATATTTGCTTTATGTCCTAAAATGAGGTCTATTTTAGAGATAATTCGATGGGCTGCTGATAAAAATGTGTTTATTTCACAGCTGCCAGGAGAATCTCTTGCGTTCCTTTCAATTTTGGAATTTATTAATGCTCCTTTTGAACCTTCTCTATTGATGTTAGCAGTATGCTGAAATCATCTGTTATGGTTTAGGGCACAGCGCAAAGGTGCTCCACAGGTTTGTGCTGAACCCAACCCTCTTCCCAGCTCTATTCCCATGCTGGTGAACAAAATCCAACCAATATTGAGGGCAGAGCACTCTGTTTTACTCTTCAAGAGAAACTGGGTCAAAGGTGAGGAAAGAAGGGGAGAAAGGATTGTAAAGACTTGAAAGCATATATTTTTGAGAGACAAGAGTTTGAATAAATCAGCTTCACTCATGATATACCCTCTGTCAATTTTTTTTTTGGTCACAATACATGTATTGCCCCAAGTATTTAATGAGACCCTATTAATATGTTCTTTTCAGAGCATCTAACTTTCAGGCCACAGAAGGCATGTGAGGCTGGGATCTGAAATTCACAGAGTTCAAGGCCTATCTGGAAGAATAGATTCCCTTCTTCCTGCTGTTTATGAAGGCTACACGTGAGTAGGACCATGTATGCCGTGGGACTGACCCCACTCCATGGCGGTCAGGAATTGTGCAGAAGCCCGTAGGCAGACATGGACTGTGGTCTGGAGGACTGATTCCTGGCTTCCTCGATGTACATGATGCTCTCTGCTTTTCTGCATCTCCTATGTCAGGAAAGATGTCTGTCTAGGATAGGTGCCTGTTGCTGTCTGTCTGTCTTGCACTCTACATCATGGAGGGGTAGGATCCAGTGTGACATAATCCCAAGATTCCTTGGGACTTGTTTACACAACAGAAGCCAGATTCATTCAATTCCCTTTCTCATTTCTTCATCTTAGAATAACCTACAAAGCCTTCCATTTTCAGAGTAAGGAACCAGATCACAGTAGAGCCATAACCTTATATTTCTCTCTGACCTTCTAACCAGGAGCCAGAAAGAAATGATCCAAAGGGTCATCTGGTGTGTTCTTAATCAGGCTATTGTAATGAGATCACAATATCTGCTGGGCAGCAAAATGTGGTGGAATTAGACAAGACAAAGTATTAAATGCTTTCAAGGTCTATTTGGACTTTAATAAAACTGTCTGGAGGCAGACACTTCAAGGGGGTGCTCTGGTGGCCCCCATGCCCCTGGCTGCTGGAGTGATATGGGTAGGGAGGTGTCTTTTACAGCAGAGATATCTGTTGACAGAAGTTTCTATCCTTCAGTTCTGCAGTTGTTCAGTCCCAAAGAAACATGCAGAGGTCTACATTAATTATAAACTGATTGGCCTATTAGCTCAAGCTTCATATTAACTAACTTATAAATCTTAAATTAACCCAAAATTCTTGTCTGTGTTAGCCATGTGGTTTGGTACCTTTTATCAGTAAGGCATTATCATCTTGCTTCCTCTGTGTCTAGGTGACAATTGCAGACTGAGCCTTTTCTCTTCCCAGAATTCTCCAATTCTGGTCACCCTGCCTATACTTTTTTGCCTGGCTATTGGCCAATCAACACTTTATTAAACCAATACAATTGACAAATCTTTATAGGGTACAAGACCATTGGCCCACAGTAGACATCCAGTGTTATTTCCCAATTTCTGAGATGATGTTCCCACATTCCTTAATTCTGTGGGGGAATAGAAACAGCCTGTTCTCTTGAGTGTGTATGTGTCCAATTGTGCATTTGCACATGAGTTGGAGAGAGGTTTGCTGAAGTGATGAGATGGTGTCATTGATACCATCTGTATAAACCTAAAAAATAACTCAAATGCAGAACAGTGTATTTCTGAATAATAAGAAGGAAGCATGTTTTGAAATATGTCTCATTTTAATAAAAATTCATGCCGTTTTTCTTAGACCTCTGTGCACAGCTTCATAACGATGGGCCTTGGAAATGAGAATGCATACAGGAAATTATGTAACCAGTGCATGTGGAAGTCCTGTCCTTTTTCTTGCCTTATTTATAAAGTGTCTCCCCCTTGCTCTGCCATGAGAATTCAGGAAGAAAATTTTGATTACATAAATAATTGGGCAAATGAAACACACAGAACAAATCAAGTGGGATCCAGCTAAGCCCCACAGTTGCAACTCAGCCTGTGGATCCTCTAATGCCAAGGTGGTGACATCTTATTGAGCTGACTCATGGCCCTAGGATTCTTGGGAAGTGCAACCATATTCAGTATCAAGTACGAAATATAGAAATGGATAGACAGACAGAGGCAGTATCTATTTTAAATTAACTTCCGGAACACACCACCAGCATTATTTCCCCAGGGATTTCAGGTGCATTCCAGCTCCTCAGCAGAAATTTGTTTCATAAAACTGATATTCATATGACATGCATTTCTTGATTAATACCCACAATACAGAACAAAAATAAAACCCCACACAATGCAGCAGTATTTCCTCCTTACCTGTGCTATTATGTAAATCAGTGCAAAATGGGGTGTTGTCTTTGTATAGAGTGTTGTTTCAGAGAGCATGGCTGACATTGTTTTAAACAATTGTCTGGATAAAACAAAATAAAATTTAAGATAAAAAAGGAAAAACAGAAAAAAAGAAGGGGAAAATCTCAACATGGAAGCTGCAGTATGACACAGTGAGTCATGCAGTAAATGCCTTTATCCACATATTTTTACATGCAGGCGTTCATCACAAGAAATCGTTGGTTTGATTCAAGATCCCTGGTCTCTACTATACCATTGATGTTGGTCCCTTGCTGGGACTCACAGAGAGAGAGAGAGAGGGAGAGAGAGAGACAGAGACAGAGAGAGAGAGACAGAGAGAGAGAGAGAAAGAGAGGGGGGCGATGTTTTTTTTTTTTTTAAGTTAGTTTTGCTGCTGACAGGTCCAGAAAGATAATTTATACAGAAATTCAAAGTTAAAATTTACTGGTTCCCCTGATTTGTCTCTGTAAATATTAAAAGCCAATCGTTGTAAGTCACACTTTGTGACTTACAAAAAGAATTCTCAAACACATGACTTGTATTTTCCGGCTGGTAATGAGAGCCTGGATCTACAGTGATTTCTCTCTGTGACCTGTACGGTTCCATAATCACTCCCATGGGGTCAGCTGGTTAATGGAACTATCTGGAGTTTGGCGCCAGGAGCCCCTCATGTCCCAGCATGCACGGCAGAGATTTCCTGGTTACTGGTGCAGATTTGGAGACATTCACTCTTCTGGCAGTGAAAGGAAGATGCTGTGCAAGACACCTGGGGGGTGCATGCCAAATACAGGACATATGGTGGGACATAGGTTCAGTGTTACCAGCTGAGACTGCCAAGCAGATAGCTGGTGGTTTCCATCAGAGTCCAGGCTGTCTCTATTCCCGGGTTTAGAATACGCAAGGATGGATAGGTCTTAGGGTGTAATCACTGAAAACTGTCAGTTCCATCAGCTGCTCTGTAGGCATGTGGGTCTTTCCCGCAGGGAGAACCTGGCCCTGGGCACTGTGATCACTGTTCTAGAAGGAACTGTTCTGCCTCAGTAGGCAGGGACTAACTTAAACAGTTGGCTCTCTGCTGGCAGGAACAGCACTACATGGCTTCCATTGGCCTTGGCCATATTTCAGTTCCTCAAGCACAGACTGAATGTACTGGTTATCTGGCTGACTGCATATCAGAGGAAACCTTCTGGCTCCCTCCACAGGAGTCTTCAGGCTGATGGGATTTGTGTGGCTCCAGTTCCAGGTTCTGTAGTGAGGAATCACAGTGGAAACAAGGCGTGCTATGTAGGAACTGAGTGGTCACCTGTTGTAATAAGGCCGCTTGTTGGCTCCCGGCTGCTCAGCCCCGAAGTAATCACACAGATACTATATTATTTAAAACACTGCTTGGCCCATTAGCTCTAGCTTATTGGCTGACTCTTACATCTTAATTTAACCCATTTCTATTAATCTGTGTATTGCCACGTGTCTGTGGTTTACCAGGTAAAGTTCCATCCAGCTCCAGTGGGGTTCTGACTCTGCCTCCTCTCTCCCAGCATTCATTTTAGTTTTCCCCACCTATCTAAGTTCTGCCCTATCAACAGGCCAAGGCAGTTTCTTTATTCACCAATGGTATTCACAGCATACAGAGGGGTATCCCACATCAGTCACCCACTTCAACAAAACTTCTGAGGTTGCAGGAGGACGGAGCAAAGGCAGCTTGTTGTGATTAGATATAAACACAACACCTACAACACCAGACAACACAATTCTTGGAAAGCAAAGCACTCAATGAGTGCACACTCAGTCCTCTACTTCTAATGGAAGTAAAGAAAGATGGAGAGGACAGGAGGAAGAGTGGAGGAGAGGGACATCACCCACATGACTCCTATGATTTCCTGGTAAGAGGTGTTCAAGTTGAGACAATTGGACATACTTTGGTGTTATCAAGTGAGTCACCTGGTGGGTGTGGTCTCTACTACTCTTTTAGCATCGAGAGAGAGACCACATTCTTCTCTCCAGACTGGGAACTCACACTAGGACACTGTTTATGAAGGCTACCATTTGTTAGGCATCTTCGCTTCCTAAAGAGTTGCTCAACAATCTTCATTTACTGTTCTTGTTGAGTTTAACATTCATGTTATCTTTACCCATAACTCAAAGCCTCTCAAGCCGGTTTTAATTTAAACAGCTATATTAACTGAAAAGGTATATGCCTTTAGCTGACAATTCAAAATTTTATAACATAAATGGCATGTGAAGGAGGTGGTATTGTGTGTTGTGTTTGGTGTGTGTGTGTGTGTGTGTGTGTGTGTGTGTGATGGAGGAATGGGTCTTGAGCTACTAGGGACTCACTCTTTGGCAGAATCTCCATGACAGCAGTGGGAGGAGGTAGTGGCTGGTAATAGCAGCTCTTAATTTGCATAGAAGCCAAGTGTTGACTCATCTTTCACTTTCAAATTAGGTTGTTCATCTGCCTTAGAGGTTCAAGGAGTCTAAATAGGAAAGGACTCAGGTCAAGAATGCCCGCTGGTAATGAGATCTAAAGCATTCTTTTAAGAACACTCTTCACCTTTATATCCAAAATGATGGGAATACAAATTCAGAAATTACAGAAGTGACATTCCTTATAGGTAGTGAAACAGAAAGATCAGTTCATGCCTGACTTAATGCTAGAGGACCATCTTCCCTTTAAGTCCTGCTGTACCCACAGGTGTGTGGGCATGTCCTTAAAATGCTAGTTCTTTGATAGCTGTGTCTGTGATGTTATATGTGAATGTACAAGGTGTGCAATGCATGTGTGTGTTGTGCCTGTGTGCATGTGTGTAGTGTGCAAAAGCAGTTAGGATTATATGGGAATAATCATTTTCTGATTGGATTTAAAGAAATAGGAGAAGAGTGAATGCTGGGCTGGGAGTTGGGTGGATCAGATTCGAATGCATTATATGCTATTAATTAATATTAATAGTAATTTAATAGTATTTAAAAATAATATTAATAGAATATTTAATAAGAAATTTTTAAATACACACAAAAAAAAGACTTACAGGCCAAGGAATAAATTTTCCTCCAGGAAAGAAGTTTTTTTTTTTTAAAGTTGAGATGCTTAATATTAGAAAGACTGTATGTGTTCTCACACTACACACATGCACACAGGCACAACACACACATGCATTGCACACCATAGAGAATTTTAATAACTTTTTTGCTAATACTATGGACATGTCTTACCAGGAAAATTAAAAAATCCAGAGCCTTCTGTGAAAAACCATGCTGTTCTGGATGGTGGAATAAATATGGAGAATGAATCAAAAATTCCAATAGGAAATAGGAAACATATATTCTGGCAACTTCTATAAATGATCATAAATGGCATTGTAATTGTGGGCTTGATAGACATGGGTGTGGACATGAGTATCATTACTCCAGAATCTTGGCGCCCAAATTGGCCTCTTCAAGAAGCAAATGTTCAATTCCTAGGAATTGGAACCCTATCTCAAGTGAAACAAAGCACGAGATGGGTTGAACACATAGGGCCAGAAGGCCTCTTACACTATGTTTGTCAATGTAAAGCGCATGTTCACTCTCTCTTCTGACTGCAGGATTCAGTTGTTGTTTCCCGTTCAAACAGAGGACTGTGATCTGTGAGCCTACCCCTGAATAAATAACCCTCTGTTAAACGCAATTCTGAGCTAGTGTGGGTTTTCTCTTAAGCATCTGTCATCAGGCTGTGGTACACTGATAGGGCTGCCCTGAAAGCCCCATTGGCTCCTGTGGAAGAAGGGTACAGTTGGTGTCTACGGAATAGAAGGCACAGTCAGTTCTCCCTTCCTTCTCCCTTCCTTCCTCTCCCTCCCTGTTGTCCCCTTTCTGCCTTCCCCCTCATTCCCTCTCTCCAGGGTTTCATATGAACCAGAATGACCTCAAACTCTCTATGTTGCTGAGGATGGCCTTGAACTGCTGATTCTCTCTCCTCTGGCCACCTAGTGCTAGGATTGCAGGATACAGCAATGTGCCTTGTTTGTGTGATGTCAGGTACTGACTCAAGGGTCTGGTGCATGTCAGACAAACACTGCCAACTGAGCGGCAGTCCTCATCCCTAGGTCGTGAGGCTCACTTGGGTTAGAGCAATCCTTTGCAGTAGGACTGGATTTGGAATCTCTTTCAGATTTCACCCCCAGCGTGTTTCTGTGGTTCTCTACCCAGGCTTTACGGGTGTCTTCTGTTGCTAGTCTGGACCTGTTCAGTATCATCTTCCTGACATGCTGCTCAAAGACTTGAAGAGATCCACACAAACAACAAAATAGAAAGGGGTTTTGCTCAGAAAAAGTAAAGGCTCCCTCTCTCTCCTCTCTCTCTCTCTCTCTCTCTCTCTCTCTCTCCCACTTCCATTCATCATCTGTTCATCTATGTATCTCTCTATCTATCCATCCGTCCTTCCTTCCTTTCTTCCTTCCTTCCTTCCTTCTTTCCATCCATCACCTATCCATCCATCTTCCATTCATCTATCTATTATCAATCTATCTATCTATCTATCTATCTATCTATCTATCTATCTATCTATCTATCATCTATGTCTCTATCTCTCATCTATATCTTTATCTATCTGTCTATCTATCTATCTATCTATCTATCTATCTATCTATCTATCTATCTATCATCTATCCTTAGTCATGCATAAGCATAAGATGGTAAATAAAGGAGTTTCCTTTAAATGCCATTCTGAGAACAGACTTCGCCTTACTGCACCTACAGACATCTAAACCTGGTTCTCATGATATGGGCTCATGTCTAGTTCCCGGGTGTGTTTAATGAGACGCTAACTACACAGGAAAGTTGGGAGAAGAGCGTGTATGAGGTCCTTCTTGGTAATCTGCCCTCACCCACTGCTTTCCCAGGTTTAATTGTTACTGCAAGTTGTTGCTTGGTGACTGTCAGCTTGAAACCACGCATTCAGGGCTGTGCAAGAATGGAAGGTGAAGTTAGAGAAGAACTGCAGAATGGCTGAACTCAGCTTCACTTCTTTAAGAAGCTTGGAGCAGGTGGCTCTCTGGAGCTGAAATGTTAGATTCTTGGGGAAATAGATTTCAGCCCCAGCAGCCCTTGGTATTCATTTGCCGCTCTGATTAACGTTGCCTGCATCGCACGGGCATATTGAAATGTGGTGTTTAAGTGTGAGCAGCTATTTTAACAGAATTTTTAAGCCTCTATTTGTTCATTACAAAGGGATAAAGCATTTGCATGGGTACCGTTGTTTAAATAGGAAAAGCGCGTCTGTGAGATGTTGCTTTGCAAAAAGCCTGAAAATGGAAATTTACATTCTTTATTTTCAGGCATTCTGTCTTGAGATGCACTCTAGGACATAATTCACCAAAACCAACATGCTTTGCTGGGCCTCTCCTGTGAGGGAGGTTTGAAATGGCACATTTGAAAAACAGACTTTCATGTCTAGGACACGATGGCGTTTGTGGTTCTGTCACCACCAGCTCTGCCTGAAGTCTGGGTGTTGAGCAGGGCTGAGGCCTCGAGAAACTCTCTAGTGCAGCCCTGTGCACGGCTCCCGTCTCGCTTCTATTCTATAAACAAAGCCCCCTATATAATCGCTATGACACATCGTCAGTGGGCTTGCAGACAGTAAGGAAACCCTTGCATTTCCATACAGAGTCTGAGTCAATATTTTTATAATTTTCCAACTTACACGATGCCATGATTGTAGGCGTGAATAATTACCCTCATAATCATACTGTTAGGACTTAGGAATTGCCAATAATTTTCCCTTTGATCCTGACACTTGTCTCCATGCTCCCCGTGTCCTAGGACACAGAGGTTCACATGCTTCACCCTGCAACACCATATTATTCCTGCTACCATGGCAACCTCAACCAGTTTAGAATGTCCCCAGCAGAGTTCAGTACAAGATCTGCATGTCTTCATCTGTCTACTTCAAGGAGTCCTAGTGACAGTTGATGGTGAGTGTTGTCCTCAGGGCCACCAGGGACACTGAGTCACAGTGTCTGCGTGGCAGCCACAGGTGGAGAACGGGAAATATCATAGTCTCCGTCTGTGAGGTCAAGTTGACTTTTTACTCCCCAAGGAACATCAGCGAGCTGTCTGCGCTTTCCTGGACTCTTGATTTATAGTTATCTGATTAGTTAGGAGTCAGAAGCAGAAAGCCAGTACTCTCCTGTCCAGATCTTCTGGTGCCTGCCCAGGGGCAAGTCACACATAGCCTGCGGACTGCTAATGGCACTGTCTGAGAGCCTACTGACCTCCGTGGCCTAGGGACCTGCATGCCCCAGTTGACCTGACCAGCCCTAGCTCCCAACTATTCAGATCCCATGGTGGACACGCTGCTTTGTTCTTTCCCACCACATACTACAATCCTGGTCTCTCGGGGTGTCTTGCTATCTCCCCCTCTCTCAGGAATGGATATGGGCTCCCTGGCTGTTGGTATGTGTCTTGGCTGATGCTGAAGTTCTCGGTTTTACGTACAGTGTAGAGCCAGGGTGGTAGTCACGCCCTCTCCACTCTTCAGATCCAGAGTAGGGCACAGCTTTGGCCAGCAGGAAAAGCTATTCCCATGCTGGTGTCTGCAAAGCTGTCTTTTGCTTCCTTCACTGTAGCTCCCACCTCAAAGCTAAGCCTCTGAGGAGTTGTGGCCTGGCCCTGGGGAAGCACATGCTGGTTCTGTGTGGGGGACCCAACTGAACCCCCCAGTTGAAGTCCGCAGCCAGGCTGTGGGCTGTGGATAAAGCAATGCCAAACCCTCCAGTCCAGCCTATTAGATAAGCCAAATATCATCGGTTATTGGTTGCTTCCACATCCACTCCCTACATACATGTCAGAAATCAAAGCTGCCCCAGATTGAGCCTGCATTGTGTTGACACTTCCCATGGAGAGATGGCAGAGGCTCCAATAAGCCCCCCCCTTTTATATCATTCTCTTCCCTCCTGCATGCCTGGAGGCACCCGGGAGACACAAGGGAGGCCAATGATACCCCCTTGTGAAATCCATTCTCCAAGACGCCTGAGTCAGGCTGACCATTGGCCAGGTGTGATTGATGCTCTAGCTATCGGCTTCATTGAAGCCTTGAACTGAGCCACTCCTGATGGGCCATTCCTGATAAAGCAGCCTGGGAAGCCAGTCTGTGTTCTCTACACTCGATCCCTCCCTGCAAAGGCAAGAAATGTCACAAAGACAGTACCCCCACTGAGTGATTCTATAGCACCTATATTGTTAGGTAGTTCCTTTTCCCCAACCAATTATTTCCACAGACCATTTGAAAACACTTGATAGAATTAAACCCTCTAAAACAAAATGGAAGTGCTCAAGACAAACACAGGGGGATATGGGTTAGCTTATTTTAAGGAATTATGTGCCTAGATGTCAGTCTTTGGGAAATGGGTGCTCAAAACACGTGGGCCTTGCACTGTTCTACTCACTTCTGGCATCGGTCAGGCAGGTTTATGGCCAGCCCAGCCTGCCTGTCCTTCGGTCAGCCCTGTTTGGGCCAGAGCTGAGTCTGACACTCCAGCAACACTCCGGGTTACCAGCCTAGCTGAGAGATGGGAAGACATGCATTTTCAAGTTGCAGAATTGAGCAGATTCAGTATACCACAATGCTTGAAATTCTTCACTCAGGTGGAGGGAGACAAGGATGGTAACGGCAGCCTCCAGGCTTCTCTGGGAGCATTTTTCTCCCAAGCGTCAACCCAACAGAGGCCCAAGAGATTCCACAGCTGCCAAGCATTTCCATTAATCCGAGATCCTTGGGCTGCCATATTTGACTAAATTGTTTGGGTGATTGTTTAATGAGTGCATTTTTCTTCCCTGATAACTGAGGCTACTTTAATTAAACACTATGTGGGGGAAATGCAAAGCGAATGAGTGACGGCAGCTTCCAGTTATGGTTTGGAGCGTTCCCCTCACCTGCATGGCTCCTGTTTCTATTGTGCTAGTTAGCAATCTGCATTATGAGTTACACTGGTAAGCTCTCAGGATAAACACACACCCAAATGCCCATCAGCATTGTGGATTTAAAGGGCAGATTACCTAAAAGGTCAGAAGAAATTTTCAACTATTTTAACCAACAGATGCTAAGACCTGAGAAGGCCCAAAGCAAGAGTTAGTTAACGTATTTACTTTCTTTGTGGTACTTCCTTTCCTACATGGAGAATGTGTTATATACTAGGTGGCTGTAACATAAATCTGAGGAATGTCAGATGTATTTGGTAGACAAGGGAACACGTTATGAGAGTGGTTTTCTTATCTTGTTGTTATGCCTTAGGCAACACGTACCCTGCTGCTATTTGATCTGTACACACCTCTGACCTGTTGTACTAGAGAACCGAATGAGGGCAGCCTCCCATGCTCTCTGGGTTGGGGGGAATGTACCTTGAACACAAATTCTGATCCAAGTACATGTGGAGGGTGGAGACATGTGAGATGATGTATTGGAACATGGAGCCTTTGAAGGAAGTGGAAGTGTCAGGTGATCACGAGCAAGTAAAACAATCTGGGGAGATACGTGGTGTGTAAACATGTAACATGTGTAAACATGTTAGCTGGATAAACACGAGGACCTGAGTTCAAATCCTCAAGCGCACATAAAATCCAGATGGGTAGTGGGAGTATCTGTAAGCCCAGCCCTCCTATAGGAAGATGGGGGGTAGCGACTGGAGACACTTTAAAAACTTGTGGGCCACCTAGTTTGGTGAACACAGAGAAAGCAATGAGACCCAGATTCAGATAAGTACAAGGTGAAGGTCAACACCCCAGTACCTAAGACTGCCCTCAGACCTCCACATGAGTGTTGTAGCATGCATGTGCCCATGTTCACACATGGCACACACACACACACTCACACAAACACACACCACTGAGCACATAAGGCCACTATCGTGATTGACTATTGTGTGTGGCATTATTTAAAGTTGCTTTGCTCTTACTTCCAACTACTGGTTCCATTCTGTCTTCTGGAACAACAAGGAATTATGGAGACTGCTCCTCATTTTAGAAGCTCCCCCAATTATTTACACTCAGCAAGTAGACCAGATGGCACAACTGTTGGCTTGAGCATCTGGCACTGGGCAGATAGACCTAGGACAAGTGAGAACTCTGACTGGCTGTAGGGGTGTCTGCAGATGTCTGCTCTGCTGTCCGGGCTTTAGAGCACAGTCTACAGCAGGAGGCAACAACGTGTCCCATAATCCTGAAAGGAAACTGTAGCACTTATGGTACAGAGTAAACATCATAAATGCTAGTTACTTTTTATTCGGAGATGTTTTACTAGGTTAAAAAGATAGCAAAATCTTGATTCGCAGTCCCAGAAAGGGCAGGGCCCACTGGAAGAAACAGGTGTGTAAATATGAAACACAGACATAAATACAGGAGTGCAAAACTGCGTGGGCCGACAGAGGTTTTGTGTGCACCGAGGTGGGGACCTGTCATTGGCAACCTTCCTAAGATCAACCAACACCTCCTTCCATACTCCAGGGATATGCACCTCACTGAAGACAGGGCTCCTGTTGCTCTTCCTCAGCGGATCACTCCTGGGGCTGGATCTGGAGAGTGTGGAAACTCAGGTGTGTGCCCTGTGTGCTTCCCAATGACTTCAACCCACAAGAAACGTGGGACAGAAATCAAGTCTTGGATGATGTTTTTGAGGGAAGGAGCTATTGAATTATATATATATATATATATATATATATGTGTGTGTGTGTGTGTGTGTGTGTGTGTGTGTGTGTGTGTGTGTGTAGATATATACACACATTATTATATATATCATACTATTATAGAATTATGTATTACCACTGTCTCCTTGCTGACAGTAGGGTATACTAAAGTAACACTGAGAGCAGAAAGTGAAAGGCCACTTGCCCACTTGGGCTTTCTCCATCCCAACCCCACACTGATAGAAGATGTGGCCACCCCTCCCCTCTTTTCTTTCCTCTCAGGAACTCTGGGCTCAAGTTCCATCTCAGTTTCTATCTATAAACAGGCCAGGCACTGGCCACATCTGTGAGGGATTTTCTCAATCCGTTAAATCAATTCAAGTGGGAAGATAACTCCACCCCCACTGTGAATGAGAACAGAACCTTCCAATGGCATTTCAGATAAGAGGAACTCTGAGAAAGAAAAGATTCTGCCTCGCATTGAGCTGGCAACTTGCTCTACCCTGTTGGCATCTTCTCGTGTCTCCATCCTTTGTTGCCGGCAGGGCGGCTTCTTTGGCCTTCCAAAGGGGACTGCTGACGAGTGGCTCTCCAGGGATGCTGCAGGCTCAACAGGGCTTCCCAAGGCTGCTGGCTTCACATTCCTTGCTCTTATACTTCAATCGCCGCTCCCTTTTCTGTTCTCCTCACCTGTTTCTTCTGCATGAGACCCTTCAAGAGCTGGTCTGTCTCAGAGCAGTGTGGATCGTGTCTGCACTGTGTGTTCTCTCAACCTGAACCCTTCCAGAAGTTAGCAGGCGACAATACTCTGTTAACCGTTTTCCAATCATGACACCCAGTACTGCTATCCCTTCTGACCACACAGGTGCTGGAGGGAATTTTGCCCACATAATGACTTGCAGCTAGAGTTTTGAATCCTTTGATGCTCTAAGTTACTATGACAGGGAAAGAACAAATGAATATCCATAAAAGAAAAGGTTTCTTTCAGGACTGGAGCAGCTAATAATAAACGGCTTCCAGCTGCTCACCGCACAGACCCTGGGGTACGCCCACGGCGTTATTCACCCGGAGACAGCTTCCGGGTAGGCTTGGGAGCTGTGGCCCCTACTGTGACGGGTCAGACTCAGAGTGGAAGGTGAGGCAGTAAGTGTGAACTAAGTAGAGGGAGTCACGGGTAAGGAAGTTTCAATGCTTCATTCCAGACACGGACTGGGGAGAGTGAGGAGCTGGAAACATAACGGGGAAAACGGAGCGGGCACAGCAAAATGCTAAAAGTCAAAAGTGTTAGGGATGACACAGTTATTTAATTAATATCTTAGCCAGACAGCAAGTCTCTCATTCTTACCTGTGATCTTCCACAGCCAACTAATTGTCAAATCCTGTCCATTTGACCAACTACACTCTTCTTCAGATCCTCCCTTCCTGTCTGGTTTAGGATAGTCTCATTTTTTGTTCCTTAATCACTAGAGTAACCTAATTAGTTAATTTTGCTCCTATTTTGCCTACTTAACAAATTGCCACTCGACTGGCAAATTGCTCCTTATGGAATTCGGCATCCTATAACATAAGAGTTTAGATAACTGGGGTCTTAAGTATACATCAGCATCTTGCATTTCATGCTAACCAACCTTCTCATTGAAGAAGTATTACCCCAGCAGTGTTCAAAGACCTAGCCTTGCTTATGAAGCCCAGATGGGGCCTGAATTCACCGTGTAGTTCAGTGTAAACTCTCAGTCCCTGGCTCAGCTTCTATAGGTGCTATGTGGACCACCCCTCTCTTCTCACACTCAAGACAGGTCATCCTGAGCTGAGAAGTTGGTTTGTTTGCGGTCTACTCAGGGTGCTTAGCTTGCCCATCTTCTCAAACATTTGCTGTTTTTGTATTGAGAATATAATCAGAGTTCTGCCCTGCATCTCTTGGTTTGTATGACACAGGATTTCTCACTCTGGATATGACTCTGTGCTTTTATTGATTTAAAAAGTAGAATTACTTTACATTTAATTATGTTTACACACAGATTATGCTTATTAACTATTTAATAATTATTGCCCAAATAGTATATCTATTATGTCAGTATATTAGCTTGCATGTGTCTGTGAGTGCAGGTACCTAATGAGCCCAGATGAGGGAGCTAGAGTCTGTATATATAAAGTATAATTGAGGAATCACATGGTAGCTCTTTTTTAAAAATTTTTGAGAAGCCCCTAGTTTTCCATGATGATGATAGTGCATTAACTTATGTTTCCCTGAACAAAACATGGGAGTTCCCTGTTTTCCACATTCCTACCAGCACTTGTTCTTCTGTCCATCTGGTTAAAGCCATGCTTACCTGTATGAGACCACATCTCATTGTGGCTTTGAGTCACATCTCTCCAGTGATTAGTAGACCCGCTGGACAAAGCAGAGAACCTGGAGATAATAAACCGGTGACTCACAACCGAAGGGTTTTGACAAAGACACTCAGAGTATATGTGTGGAAAAGAACACTCTCCTTAATAAGAAATGTTGGGAAAACGGAAAAGCTATGTGTAGAATAAAGAGACTTGAATGCCCAGTTTCTATCATAAAAGAAAAATGAGTTCAAAATACATTGCAGACTGAAATGCAAAATGTGAAGAACATATGGGAGAGGCATTGGGACCACAGGCTCCGGAAACGGTGTTCCCATTAGTCCCAAAGCACAGGCAACAAGGACAGAGGTGGAAATAGTACTGTGAGTGAGACACTTTTGCAGGAGAGCATGCTCAGAAGAGTGAAGGAACGACCCAGAGAGTGGGAAGATATTTGCAAAGTATATATCAGATGTGCATCGAAACAGAATATTCCAGAAACATGACAACAGCTAAAACAGAGCAAATAATGGAGTGAGAGATGGGAAGAGAAACCTTCCCAAGAGAAGATGCATGTCACCAACAGGTACAGAGGTATTCTCTAATTCTCTATCATAGTCAAATTTGTAGCCCCCTTTTTCGTTAATTATTATTTATATCTTCCTGCTATTTTTAAAGTATATTGAAAAAATACTAAAGAAAAAACTTCCTAAAAATTGTCAGCAAGTTTAAAATAAAAAGTGGTTTTTATGAATATTGTATGTGTCAAGATTCAGATTTGTTCTGAGTGATTCCGCAGCCAAAATAAAATACAAAAATGCTCATATTATAAGATGACAGAAGTCTGGGTTGTCATCTGTCAACCCTGCTATTAATTTTTTTCCTCCCCTAAAAATTTATTGATATTGTCTATTCCCTAATACACTTATTGTAGAAACATGAAGTTAGTCCCCTTTATTAAAATAAATATTGCATTGATAGATTGTATGTATTGGAGTTCATAGACAGTGCATTTGCGAGTTAAAGAAAATAATAAGTAGTTTGTTGTTAACTCTTGGTTGGAAAACTACGCAAGGAGATAGCTGGAAAACTAGCCTCATAAGTAATTTAATGCTAATCTAACGCATAGTTTCTTGTATATTATGACCACTCAATGGGTGGTCATGGAATTAGCAGTCAATTTCAGCTTTCTATCATGATAAATTCTGCCTTCTCACCTTTGAGCAAGGACCCTACTGAACACAGATGGGAGAGCACAGTTTTGGAGGCTGCACACCTGCGTGTTCAAGAACTGAGGAATTTAGAAGTAGAGTGGCCTGGATCAGGTGGGGGCAGTGGTGTGGGCTATCCTGGTGGCTGCACTGTGACAGTGTCTTCTTCACTCTGTAGGAGGCAGACTTCTCCCTCCCTGCACTTGGCCTCACCGCTCCACCTGACGGGCTTCCATCCTCACCTGACGTGGAAATCATAACCGAAACTCACTATCTGATTGCTGAGCACATTGTTTGGGGAAGTAGGGGTGAACACACCCATGGGTATCTATGCGGCACTGAGTAGATCCCGGTATTAAGGAGCTTTGTTTCTCTGTCTCTAACATGACCGCATCCTCCCAGTGCATCTCCAGGGCTCAGCTTTGGGTTGTTTCTTCTCCCAAACACGTCTCATCCTTCCTGTGGACCAACGCCCATTTCCCATCTCCTGTACAGCCGGCTCATCCTATATTTCAGGCTTCTTTTCTGTTTCATTATGAATGTGTAGCCTTTCAAATTTCCCACTGTGTGTAAAAAAAAAAATCACCTAGTTTTACAGGGGAAATCAGCTTGTTTTATTCGTTCTGTCCCTGAGGCCTGACACGTTATTAGATCCTTCATGCTCACTGGGAAGGGAGACTCCCTGGTACCCATGGAGGAAATGCAAACAGAACTTGAGTTTTCCCTTGTAGACCTCAAAAATCTCAGGGTAAAAGTCCCAATTGGAAGTGATTAAATGACAACACAATACAGCCAGCCGTGGGCACGGGATTGTCGACTTCTGAAGGACAGCGCAAGCCCCCAAAGTCTAGAAATCACTCATTTTGTTTCTTATTGTGAGGGACACAGCAGGGAGCCCATGCATTTTGCTGAAAAGTGTTGAGGGGGTCTTTGGAGAGAATGGGAGATGGTGGGGAGACAGGGCTGCAGCCGGGCATCAGCCATTGTGAGTCCACATTTGCTACACTCACTAGCTGCTCAGTAGGAAGGTGCCCTGCCTTCACAGCAGGAAGGGGCATTGGTGTTTGGGAGGGGTGCGTGAGGAGAGTCTCTGCCAATGATAGCCATCCTCCTCCTGTCTGGTGTTGACACAGTGCATGCTGTCTGGTTTAGTCCTGTGGCATGGTGAGTTCGTTAGAATACACGTCATTGATTCTGATCTATAAGGGGGCGGGCGGATGCAACCACGGAAAGATGTCTTGTCATAGGGCAGTGGTTCTCAACCTGTGGGTCATGACCCCCACAGGAGTCCGATATCAGCTAGCCCGCAGATCAGATATTTACAATATGATTCATAATAGCAGCAAAATTATAGTTATGAAGTAGCAATGAAAATAATCTTATGGTTGGGGATCACCACAACATGAGGAACTGTATTAAAGGGTCACAGCCTTAGGAAGGTTCAGAACCACTATCACAGAAAAATCTATACAAACAGCTTCACTTTTAAATTGTTTTTATTGCGTTCTATAATTTTCTCCACTCCCCTCCCTTTCCTCCTCTCCCCTTCTACCCTCTCCTATGATCCCCAAGCTCCCAATTTACTCAGGAGATCTTGTCTCTGTCTACTTCCCAAGTAGATCTGACACATGTATGTCCAAAGAGCTTCAAATTTTGCACCATTTTCTGATCTTGTTACTGCAGAATACATCTTTTGATCGGGGAAATGACTAGGGAATGTTACACACACAAGGCGTGGGATGCACACTGCGTATCTTCATGCTGTTCGAGAATAGCGCGAGGTTAGATCATCTTTCCTGCTAGGCCCCTGTTCTAAATAATTGCTCTCTGTCGTCGCGACAAACACATGACCAAAAGTAGCTTAGAGGAAGAAGAGATGTGTCTTAGCTTACGCTTCCGGGTCATAGGCCTCCACTAAGGGAAGTCAGAGCGGGAGCTCAAGGCAGGAAACCGGAAGCAGGAACCGTGGTTGGAGACTGCTTGTTGGCCCCCTCAGGCTCCTGCTTTCCTGCCCTGGACCACCTCCTGGGGGATAGTCCCGCCCACAGTGGAATGGGCTCTCCTGCACTTATTAACAACCTAGACAATCCCCCACAGACATGCCCGCAGACAACCCAACTCCTTTTTCAGGTGGTTCTAGGCTGTGTCAGGATGACAGCTGGTGAAGACACACACCACGACCAGACCACGATGAGCCTGTATGCTCCCTAGAGAGTACTTGTGCTTTGTCCTTGTGACTGACTTCCTAGGGCCAAGAGGCTAAAGCCAACTCTACTGTAACAATCGATGCTGCCAGTAGGTGGCGATCTTGCACTATGTTTGGGGGCTGTGCAGGCGCTTGGGCAGACAGCCAGTCAAGAAGGCACCCTGTTTGAATCATGTATATTATTATTATTATTCTAAACACTGGCAACTCTGCCTAAGGAAGCGAAGAAGGAGAAAAAAGGTCCTTTCTGGTTTAGCAGCGTGAACGATCGCAATAATGAACGGCCAGATGCGCAGACCTGTCTGTTCTGAAGTAGCTGGGTATGTGAGGAGCGGCCTTGGGGCAGTTCTTTGCTTTCCGCATGTTAAGAAGTCAATCCTCCCTTACCTATCCAATTTAACTGTCTCGATGGTGACATTTAAACCCATCCGTGTAGTCTATCCAGAAACCACGGACAACGGATACCTTGGAGATTCTCAAAGTTTATTACCGTCATCCCCATGGTTTCCAGGGTCTCATAGATTAACATCCAACCTTAGACCCCACTGGAAAGCATGCGGCTTCCTTTTTACATCATTTGGACCTCAGTCAAAGCAGTGGGTTTGTTCTTTATGAACACTCCCCCTTCGGGAGTATATAAAAAAGAGAGACTTGCTGACCTGCATCTGTGAGGGCAGAATCCGCCATGCCTACAGGCTTGGTGGAGTGGGGATTATTAACTGGGCAAAAACTACTGACCAAGATGTCTTTCCTTCGGGGACAACCCAGACTGGGGGTGAGTCATGGGAAGGCTCCACATTAGATTGTGCTTAGTCTAAATTCCTTGGTCAGACTTCCCGGCTGCCAGGATGGGACTACTCCCAGGTTGCAGGCCTCAGTTTTCTTGCTACGCTGGGAAGCATCTCACCCCTCTCAGGCTGTGGACACTTCTGACGACAATACCCACTCCTCTAAAGTCCCCATGTCACCCCAGGAAAGGCCTTCTCTTGTTTGTACTTCTGTGACAGGGCCAGTGCTTCTGGGGTCCTGGGGGCTTCCTCACCTGGCAGGTACTCGGAAACTCACGTGGAATGGCTGGTAAGCTTTCTGCTTGAAGGCTTTCTATAGAAATTAAAAAATTATGTGTGTGTGTGTGTGTGTGTGTGTGCGCGCGCGCGCGCGTTGTGCGCGTGTGCGCATGTATGCTACAGCATGTGTGGCTTTGTGGAGTTGACTCTCTCATTTCACATTTACATGTGGGTTCTGGGGATCAGACTCTTGTGCATCGATCCCTTTCCCTGGGGAACCAACTTACAGGCCCAGGCTTGTTTGTAGAAAGAAACGTCAGACTGGTGTTTCTGTGAATCGGCCACAGGGAATCTCCTAGCCCAGCCCAGCCCAGCCCATCCCAGCCTCAAGCTGGAGCGAAACTGTGACTCCACCAGGTTCCCAATGGGAAGAAAAGCCAGAGGTAGGTTAGCTACACTAAAGACAATGACTGGACAGGAGACCCAGATGCCCCCTCTCCCTCAGCAGCAGGTCTGGGGTGATGACCTCTTTCCTCCTCGTGAGAAGCAATGAATGGGGGGGGGGTCAGTGTGGTGGCAGACGCCTTTAATCCCAGCAGAGGCAGAGGCAGAGGCAGAGGGATCTTTATGAATTCGAGGCCAGCCTGGTCTACAAAGAGAGTTCCAGGACAGCCAGGGCTACACACAGAGGAACCTTGTCTGGAAAACCAACAAACAAGCCAACAACCAAACAAACACAGCAGTGACTGGGCGTGCTGTCAGCAGTCAGTGCCTTCTAGGCTGCTGTGGTGGGTGAACCTGGGCTTATGGTGGTTCTGCATGTTGAGCACCCAGAATCTAGGGGCGTCTCCAACCAAGCAGCTACTATGGGGGTGCTTTCCAAGCCCCAAGGAAGGTGTGCTCCCAGAATAGAGTCAGTTGAGAGGACCCACGGCATCCCTGCCGTGAGAGTGCATTTGCTCTGTGCAGGGTGTGTGTTGTGTGTGGGGGGCTGTTCTGTGTGTACGGAAACACCCTAGAGGAACATGTTTCCTGCTGGGGATTGAGGTCAGAGCAGAGGAAAGCCATGGGCCAGCTCAGTAATAACAAGGCCTTTTTGGAGGAGCCGATATGTAACGCCTTCTCTACAGAGCCTTGTAAATGTCTTACTAGCAGTACCTAGGTTGGCCTGGAGACCGCCCTGCTGGTGTTGTCATTTTTAGACAGGACGCTGCCCTGATGGCAAGTCGCCAACTGCCCTTTGCAGAGCCTGAGACACATGCAGTCAATGCTCAGATGCTTCAAAGGTCACAGGCCAGCCTCTCAGAGGACTGACCTAAGACAAGCTGTCTTTCTCATGAGGTGCCTGACTCCTGGTGTCCACAGTACCCCGCCTGCTGTGTCCTAACAGACCAGTCCCTGGTATTCAAGAGGTCATTCTCCTAGAAACCCTGCCTTCCATGATATTATTTTTTAATCATTTATTTTTTTTTTAGGTGCATTGGTGTTTTGCCTGCACACATCAATCTGTGTGAGAATGCCACATCTTGGCATTAAAAACAGTTGTTAATGTGGGCTGCCCTGTGGGTGCTGAGAATTGAAACCAGGTCCTCTGGAAGGGCAGTCAATGCTCTTAACTGCTGAGCCCTTTCTCCAGCTCCACCTATGATGTTTGGAAGTTTTGAAAGAAACTGTGCAAGAAAAGGCACATGTATTTAATAAATCTCTCTTGTGTTGTCCGATGTGGTCTGTAGGATGATTTTTCTTTGGGCCGCCAGCTCACAAGAAACAACATGGAGACTTATTAATTACGAAACCTGGGCCTATAGCCTAGGCTTATTTTTAATTATGAAAACTTGGCCTGTAGCTTAGGCTTGTCCCACTAGCTCTTATAACTTGACCCATTTCTATTTATCTAAGTGTATCCCTGTGTCTCGTGGCCTTTACCTTTCCTCCTAAATGTCTTCTGTCTTTGCACAGTGTAATCAAATATCTCACAATAGTAGTCCTCTGAGCAAAACTATCTCCATCTTTGATGAGCTGTACCTGCCTAGAAGAGGTGGTTGTGAGCTGGGCATGCAGATTATTGGTAATTCCCTCAGAGAAAATACAGGCAGGAAGGGTCACTGGATTTGAGCCACTTTTCTTCAATGTTTGTGTACAAATTCTTCCCAGATTGCCCTTGGCCTCGGGGTTCCAGGCTGTGGTACACTATATAGGCTGGGGAAGGTAGACCAGAGGAGAAATGTCTCTGCAGCTATGGGGAAGCCACCACCCATGCTGCCTTGGGCCCACCCAAGCTCCTGTGATCAAACTCTCATCCATGCTCTGTGAGTAAACTCCACAAAGGAGCCAATGGGCTCAGCGGGGTGAACCGTGGTGGGATCGCGTTTGTTTGTCGTTGGGACCTTGTAAGGAGGAAGCAGGTGTTGTTTACATTTCTCCAAGGAAGGATTTCTCTCCATACTTTGGTAAGGAGGTAGGATGGATTTGGCCAGAACCCTGCTCTTCCTCCTCCTACCCTTTTTTGTGTTTTTTTGAGACAGGGTTTCTCTGTAGCTTTGGAGCCTGTCCTGGAACTAGCTGTTGTAGACCAGGCTGGCCTCGAACTCATAGAGATCCGCCTGCCTCTGCCTCCCAAGTGCTGGGGTTAAAGGTGTGCACCACCACCTGGCTCTTCCTCCCCTTTAGAGACTGCCAGAGCCTTGTTTCCTGTTGCTGAAGAGGATCATTTGGCATGTAGCCAAGCTTGGCACTGTGGTTGTGTGGCTGGTTGTTCTTGGTGAGTGTGGTGGCTACGGGTGTTTCAGCGCACAGCATTGACTTAGGGCTCTTGGTAGATGCGGAATTGACAGCCTGCTCTCCAAAACAATCTTACATCGGCTGCAGGAAGTTTGGGAGACTGCTTGACCCATTTAGATAGATGTTTAGTTAAAGCAACAGGACCCACAGTATTGCAAGTGGTCATTGTCCTAAATCAGCTTTGACACTCATCATGGCAAGTTGGCTCTCCACAGAAAGAGCTCCCTCAGTCTTCCCCAGGAGCTTAGCTGGCTCCACTGAGGATGAGCTCGGACAGTTCAGATTTCTAAGCCTGGCCACAGACTCCTTTCCTTCCTCTGTCTCTGTGTGGGCACACTCTCGACTGCTGCTGACTGATCTTGTCACCGTGGAGTTTCGTGTATTGGACAGAGTTTAATCACACAGCCCTGGATTCGTTTTATACTTGGCTGACTGTGAAAACAGGCCGTGGCAGAGTGATCGTGTTGGCCCTGGTTTCTCCTGGCCGTAAGATGGATTTGTATTTATCTTTATCTGTAACACTTGCCCAGCCATAGGCATTTGTGAAGGTGTTATGAATTAGTCCATAGATATTCACACTCTTTTGGTTCCAGGCCAAGAGATCACACTAGAAACCAATGCCTGTGCACGTCTCCCTGGGTGAATGTTCGCAAGTGCAGTGAAGGAATCTTGCATTTGATCTGTCCCTGTGAACAATGCCGTCTGCAGGGATGATGCAGCCCCTCCCAATCCTCACTTCTGAGAGGATGCCCCATCCCTGAAGGGACAGATAAGATTGGTGTGATTATTGCAAGGCCAGCTATTACTATATTTCTAAAAACAAATTCTCAACTACTTGAAGAAATTAATCTGTCCCATCTGAGGAAGCAAGTGTATTGAAAGGTTTGTCACATGTGATATGCAGAACCCATATACTCCAGCCTTGGCGAGGGGGCTTAGGGGTTTAAGAGTACAGTAGTATAGAATCCCAAAAGGTCTAAAATTACCATTTACAAAGAAATGTTATCAAAATATCAACATCCTTATTTCTCAAATGAGCATGCTGATGCGTCTGCCTCTGGAGATAAATGAAGCACACTGCAAGTCCAGTCCCCCTTCGCTGGCTTCTGAGAGTAGCTGAGTGTACGGACCCAGCACATGTTAGCATTCATCCAGCTTTAACTGGCATCTCTTAGAAGTAGAAAACCACTTTGCTTGAGGGCACAGGGGTGATGCAGAATGTGTCAAATGGGGGGAACATGAGTCAAATAATCCCAAGATAACTCTGAATAGAATATTCTAAGGTTTTTCTTTATTAAAAGGGAAGTCACAGATCACAGTAAGGAAGTAGGAGTGGGGTCCAACTTCCAGGCTCATAGGAAGAAGAGCCTGAGAGAGCGGGATTATGGCATTTTGGTACCCAAAGTCATGCCCAACCTGGTCTAACCTCTTAAAGGCCATTGACTGAAGGAGGTTCCCCATCACAGGGGAGTTGTCCTGTGTATCAGGGCGGGGCACCTATGTCCTGATTCTGGACTGGTGGATGAGTTTCCTCACTGAATCAAATGACATTGCGCCTCTCGCAGGCATGAATGAATGAGTTAGTAGCCACAAGGAAGGCCATTAGCAGCGACAAAAGGCTCAAGATGACATGTCCCTGCCAAACTGCACTGTACACATCACAGTAAGCTTGGCTGGCATGGGAATTTTAGACATAGGGCATTGGACCATCTTAGTAGAGATACCCCGTACTTAGTTGGATGTTTCCTCTTAGAGAAGGTGATCTGAAAGTTTGGAGGAGCTTACCACTCCTCATCTGGGACAGCCGTTAGCCAATCCCCATGGAAGCTGAGACAAGAGAACCTACGTTAGAACCTGAAAGCATCACTAAACAAATTGGGTAACATTACCTGATTCTGGGTGCCCACAGTGGTCTTTAGGATCTCCCATTGGTGGACTCTCTTTATGTGGAAATGACTTGTATGGGGTTGTCAGCTGCTGGCCCTGGCAAAAGGGACACAATGGACACTGGCTGGATTTGTCTGTCTTGAGGGGAGGCCGGGTGTGTGTGCGTATGTGTACATGTTTATGTGCACGCATGTATGTGGGTATGTGGGAATGTAGAATTCAATGCCTGATGGCTTCTTCAGTTATTCTCCACTTCATTTTTTAAAATTATGACATTATTTTATTTATGTGTTTGGCCTGTACATATGAGTTAAAAGAGGGCACCAGATCCCCTGGGACTGGAGTTGTAAGTTATAAATAGTGTCATGTGGATGCTGGGAGACAAACCCAGGTCCCCTGCAAGAACACTGCTCTTTTGTACTGATACTGAGTCCACTCCAGCTCCTCCTCTTCCTTTTCTTTCTTCCTTCCTTCCTTCCTTCCTTCCTTCCTTCCTTCCTTCCTTTCTTTCTTTCTTTCTTTCTTTTTGAGACATGATCTCTCACTGAGCTTAGAGCTCACTGATTCAGCTAGACTGGGTGACCAACAAGTTCCTCCTGTCTCTTCCCTTACCAAGGTAGAGGTTACAAAGGCACTATGCCACCCTGGCTTTTGACGTGGGTGCGGGGTATTCAACTCAGGGCCTCACGATTTTGTGGCAAGCACCTTACCCATGTAGTCATCTCTAGTTCTCACTGTGTTTTTACCTAAACCAGGGACTCCATCCACAGATATAAGATGATGCCCTTTGCACTCGTGTAGCCCTTTAGTCTACTCAAGGGAGAAGATGGACATACGCGAGTCTCCTGTGTTCCCGGGCATCTGGGGCTGTGGTGACAATGTCATTTGTGTTCATCGGTGTGTAAATAATTACAGAGTTGGAGGGGCACTCATGTGTTCTCCCTGTAACTGTAGCCCTAATTCTCCCCTGAATTCTGGGGTTCATGGAGCTTCCCCCAAAATCAGGCCCTCTTATCTCAGAGAAACAGGAAAGACTTGGTCATAATGAGACCAGCACATGAATCCACGGACTGGGTGAAGATTAGCTTCACCAATCTCAAGTCACTCAACGTGTGGAAGACCCAGTTAAATTCGCTAGTGCCTGGGACCTCCATTCGTTGTCCTGAGGTGCCAAACCTGCTGGTTTCAAGCTCGTTGAGAGCTCAGCGAGGGCACATAGTAAGGATTCTGAGACTCCATGATCAATTGTGTGAGTCAATACCCGGCTCTTTGGATTTTCTGTGGAACTCTGACTCTGGAATCTGTTCTCCTTGATCAGCCTTCCCAGCGGGGAATTCTAATAGCTGTGTCCTGAGGGATCGAGACTTAGCTAGAGATAGGACAGTGAATTTTAAGAGATCATAACAAATGGTTTGGTCTCAGTGAGTTGTGCTTCCATGGTGATGCTGTATGTATGTGCATGTGTGTGTATGTGCACATACATGCACACACACACACACTCACAGAGACACACACGTACACACACACTCACAGAGACATACATGCATACATACACACACACACACACACACACACACACACACAGAGAAAGAGAGAGAGAGAGAGAGAGAGAGAGAGAGAGAGAGAGAGAGAGAGACGGGGAGACAGGGACACACCAAGAGAGAACACAAACAGATACCTTAGATGTAGGTTCAAAGGTCACTGAGTCAGTAGGAATGAGTAAATTGGAATGAGCAAGCTGTGGCCTAGACTAAACCATTTCTGGAAACCCCTTATTCTAGAACACGGGTTCCAGCCCTCCTCTTAGCAGGACTTCGAGGAGGCTGTCTGCTTCCTGGAGTCCTACATGCAACCCTGAGATCAGAGTTCTCAAATTAGAATGCTCGGACTCTCTACAGGAACAGATTCTTTCTAAAATGTGTTTTTGTTTCTGTGAGCGAGTTTCTCTCACACATTAGAAAGACTAATTACTTTACAAGCAGCAATCCGCATGCAAATATGCCTTCCCCCACCTCATATTTTTAGCTTCTTAGGTCAGCGCTCCTCACACTGGAACCTAAAAATACATTCCCAGAATTCCCTCTGTTTTCTGCAGAGGCGGAGCAGCGTTCAGACCTGAGAAGTGGCTCTGATAGAGCCCAGCTGTCTCCCTCCAGGCTCCCTGCTGAGGAAAATTCCAAGCATACAGGAGCCTGGCTCCCTGTAGGCATCCATGTGCCCATTCCCGCCTGGGCTGGTGTCACTCTAGAGTACCCCATGCCTTTTCTTAGTTGTTGTGGGCTTCTTTGGTCAGAGATCTTTCCATCGACCCCTGGAGGGGGGCGTTTGCGTTTCTTCCTTGCGAATGTTGACACACACCATTTGTACAGCACCTGCCCGTTTCTGAGTCCCCCTTAGATAGCAGTGTTTCTCTTAGAGTACCTGGACCCAGGAACAGGTGTTGGCCCAGTAGATTCAGAAGGACAGCAGGCCTCTTTGGATCTCTTGCTCTATCCAGTAGCAGTAAAGGGCCGTGTTCATATGGACCACAATGCCTGGAGGCATCTTAAAGCTCACTGCCCTATTTCTAGCAAAGTCTTGCTATCTCTCAGGACACAATATATAGAATTTCTTCCAGAAACACTGGTCAAAGTGAATGGATTCTGTCGTCAGGGCGCCATAGAAAGTCCAAAGAGCTAGCGAATGACTCACACAATTGTTCACGGAATCTGAGAAGACCCACGATGTGTCACCTTCAGCCTGAGACCCAGGAGGGCAGGGGATATGGTGGAACTCATGGTCACCTTTCAGTCAGGAGCTCTGGTGTCTGAAGATAGCAGATGGAGGTCTCCCGGTTACAGGGTGGAGATACTGGGTCCTCCATGAATTGAGTGAAGCCTGTCCTCTTGGTGGGTTCAGTCGTCACCCAGTCTGCGGGTTCAGCAGTTCCTCTCTCTGTAATAGGGAGCGATGTTTGCTGGCTAGATGGCCTGTGTCCCACACCAATCAACAAACAAGGATGAGCCAGCATGCTGCTTGCCTCACTGTGGCGTATGAACACACTCCACTCCATGGCCTGTACCAAACAACATAATCCAATCTCTCCTCCAGTTCGAGGGCAAGGAGAAATCCCCCGCAAGCCTCTGAAACCCCCTTTCGGTTTCCCTGCCCTGGGAGGTGCAGTCCTGGTCCTTGTAATTATCTATGCATGGATTAAATTAATACACAACTGTCCTATAGGACCAAGGACACAAACACACAAATATGCTGTGGGCGTGGGGAGATGACCTGTTGGTTGTTGGCTCGTTTTGATGGGTACTGGAATGATCTGCCATCCTGTTTACTGAGGTAAGTAGGTGAGTGAGACTTTTTTTAGACTCTACCTACCATGTGGTAGACTTTGTGCAATGCCTGCCTTCACTTCCCTTTGGCCCTGGCTTGTCCTTTGTTTTCTCCGTGGTGGCTGCGAGTGCTCAGGCCCCCTCTCCTTTCTGGGGGTGGGAGTGGGGCATCCCACTTGTGTTCCTGCTTTGGCTGATACTTTTAGCTCCACAAGTAGAAGGTCACGGGGACGGAAGGAATCAGCCCGCTGAAGTGGGTATATAGCATATTAGGAGCATACAGAAGACCAGGGATCTGCGAACCCCAAATCATCCCAAATATGGCAAAGTACACACGCTCCCGGAATGCACCACACGGGCTAGCTCTTGTAGCTTATTGTTTTCTTGGAAAGCATGCCCTTGGATGGTGCGCTGTGACCCCTGCTATGCCCCTTAGGCTTTCCTTGGTCTCTGCACCTCCACTCTGGTCTGTAACGTGACGAGAGTGGAACAAGCTCTTACGGGAGCCTCTTTGTATATTGCATACCCCCAAGTCTGCTTTTCAGGGGAGTGTCAGTAGCTTCCCTCCACCCTAAGCTTCATTGCAATCAGAGAGAACCTGGGAGTCCCGAGAAGTAGAGAAACAGAAGATGTAAGGCTATTTTGTCCCTGCGGGGACTTGTCGAACTAGGAAATAACACTGGTCAAGGATATGTTTTAACCTTCCAGGGCTGGCACAAGCTAGAGTAGAACGTCAGAAGAGAGGAGGTCTTAGTTAGCTGAAGCCTGGCAGGAGAGCTGTCCCTAAAAACACGCACAATCCCCTTTTGCGTCCAACTTTGGTTCTCAGAGTTGCTCTCTGAGGTAGCATCTCTGGGCTACATCCCTAGTGGGGAATGAGCCAGGTCAGGCAATGAGCCAAGCCGAATCTGGGGTCTGAGCTCTGCTTTTCAACTGAGAAGATCTGAGCATCAGCTGAGACCTTTCCCTCTGCAGTTTGCCCTGGTTCTTACTGAGGGCCCCCCGGGCAGTCGCTTGACCCACTGTGCTACAGTGGTCTCTGGAGAGGAGGCACAGGATGACCGTGGCCTATAGAGTGCATTGAGGCTGGCAAGAATCAATGCCCCACGACCAAGGTTGTAAACACATACGGCAAGCAGTCACTCTGTTGCTATGATGTATGTACCACCAGCATCTCCTCAGGCAGAGTCCTCAGGCTGGACAGAGGCAGTTGGCCAGGCTGGGCATTGCAGGTGATATGGAGGAGAAGCCACAGAAGGCCTAGGGAGGTGGCTCAGCATGAGGACCTGAGTTCAGTCCCTCCGAATCCATGATGAAAAAGCCATGCAGAGGCAGAGCAGTGTGGTATAGGAGGTTCTTCTGTCCATGTGTTGCTTTCATTGGTTAATGAATAAAGAAACTGCCTTGGCCGGTGATAGGACAGAACTTAGGTAGGTGGGGAAAGCTAGGAGGAATGCTGGGAGAAGGAAGGCGGAGGAAGAGATACCATGGAGCTGCCAGAGATAGACATACTGAATTTTTCCTGGTAAGTCACTGCCATGTGGCAATACACAGATGAATAGAAATGGGTTAAATTGGTGTAAGAGTTAGCCAATAAGAAACTAGAGCTAATGGGCCAAGCAGTGATTTAATTAACACAGTTTCTGTGTAATTATTTCAGTTCTGGGCGGCCAGGACGAACTATCAGCCTCCTCCTACAGCAATGTAGATCTGTAATCCCTACACTGGGAAGACAGAGACAGGAAGATTTCTGGAGCCTGGTGGTGAGTTAGTGTAGCCAAATGGTAAAGCCCCAGGCAACAGTGAGAGAGGGAAAAACCCAGTCTTTTTTAAAATTGCTTTTATTGAACTATATATTGTCCCTATTCCCCTCCCTGCATCTCCCTGCCCCACCCATTCTACCCTCTTCCATGATCCCCATGCTCCCAATTTACACAGAAGAGCTTGTTTTTTTTCTACTTTTCACGTATGTCCTCTTTGTTGTCCAGGTTCTCTAGGATTGTTAATTGTAGGCTGGTTTTTCTTTGCTTTATGTCTAAAAGCCACTTATGAATGAGTACATGTGATATTTGTCTCTCTCGGTCTGGGTTACCTCACTCAATATGATGTTTTCTAGATCCATCCATTTGCCTGCAGATTTCAAGATGTCATTATGTTTTTCTGCTGTGTAGTGCTCCATTGTGTAAATAAACCACATTTTCCTCAACCATTCTTTGGTCAAGGGTCATTTAGATTGTTTTCACGTTCTGGCTATGACAAATAATGCTGCTATGAACATAGCTGAGCACATGTCCTTGTGGTATGATTGAGCATCCTTTGGGTATATGCCCAAAAGGGATACTACTGGGTCTTGAGGTAGATTGTTTCCTAATTTTCTGAGAAATTGCCACACTGACATCCAAAGGGGCTGTACCAGCTTGCACTCCCAGCAGCAATGCAGAAGTGTTCCCTTTACCCCACAACCTCTCCAGCATAAGTTGTCATCAGTGTTTTTGATCTTGGTCATTCTTACAGGTGTAAAATGGAATTTCAGAGTTGTTTTGACTTGCATTTCTCTGATGACTAAGGATGTTGAGCATTTCTTTAAGTGTCTTTCAGCCATTTTAGATCATCTGTTGAGTAGTCTCTGTTTAGGTCTGTACTCCATTTTTTAAATTGGATTTTTTGTTCTTTAGATGACCAATTTCTTGAGTTCTTTGTATATTTTGGAGATCAGCCCTCTATCTGATGTGGGGTTGGTGAAGATCTTTTCCCCATTCTGTAGGCTGCCAGAAAAACATTGCTTAAACAGTAATGTGGAGAGATATTGAGGAAAATATCTGTCATTGCCTCTATCCTCAAAAGCATACACACATTCTCTCTCTCTCTCTCTCTCTCTCTCACACACACACACACACACACACACACATGCGCACATACACACAAACACACACACATGCGCACATACACACAAACACACACACATGCGCACATACACACAAACACACACACAGAGGCACATACACACAGAGGCACACAGAGGGACACACACACACACACACACACACACACACACACACACACACACGAGAAGGCATCATATGGGCTTTTAGATACCATGTAACACGCCAGGGAGAGATGGATGATGCTGCAGGCCCAGGGAGGTAACAATGAGAGCAAATGAAGGTATAAATGCTTTTATTCAGAGTTGGAAATGAGGAGATGTGGGGGGAATTTCCTATAATTTGTTCTTTCAGGCTTGAATGGAGTTGAATTGTGCTAAATGTGAAGAAATACATTTTCTTTGGAAGAGATGGAACCCTCCTCTTAGGTCTGATTGTAGACTATGTAGGCTGTTGGACCACTTCCTGCCACCTATTGGACAGGGATTCACATGGCTGAAAAGCATCTTTAGGTAAAATGGCTGAGTCTCCAATGCCTATGGGAACCTGTGAGAAATTGTGGCACCTGAGCAAGCCAGTGCTTAGCTAGTGAAGCAAATCATACCACCGTGGTCAGTGTCTGTGCTCATGGTGCAGTGTGGTACCTTTGTCTGTGTTCATGATACAGTGTCAAGATTTCTATTGCTTCACCACATGAGGCAGACCTCCATGAATAAGACTCTCTCTGCTCTTAAAGGGCCATAGGCCAAGGAGTCCATCTACCAGGTGTGTGTTCTGTATACACTTGGTAGTTATTTCAGACATGTGTTTGATTATGAAAGACAAGGGACTATCTAGAGTGCTTAATGTATTCTTACAGGTGTGGAAGGTTCTAGTTCATTCCAACTAGGCAAACAAGGGCTCTGTGGTCTCTGTGGTCTCTGTAGTCTCTGTTGTTTCTGTGAGGTCTGTGGGTTCTGTGGTCTCTATGAGTTCTGTAGTCTCTGTGGGCTCCGTGGGCTCCGTGGGCTCCGTGGGCTCTATGGTTTCTGTGAACTCTGCAGTCTGTGTGAGCTCTGTGGTCTCTGAAGCCTCTGTGTTTTCCATGCTCTCAGTAGTCTCTGTGAGTTCTGTGTTTTCCATGGTCTCTGTGGTCTCTATGGTCTTAGCGGTCTCTGTGGGCTCTGTGGATTCTGTAAATTCTGGATCTCCACTCTTGGGCTGATTAGTGCTGCATATAAGAAACTGAGGTGAGTACCTTGAAGCGTCCTCCAGCACTGGATCCTGTAGCTGAGTGTGGATGTAGAGTCAGCCTACATTCTCCTTATTATGTACAGACGGCCTCACATCACAGACAGTCTGAACTTGCTGGCAGGGACGGGCCTCATTGGCTCCACTGCTGATATCTCAGCCGTGTCTTCCTTGGAGCAGGAACAGAATTTGAACAATGGCGGAGCTGGCTGTGAGAAATGAGCTCTGGCTGCCAACTGTACCATTCTTTTCATCTCACCAACACAGGACAAGGAATTGGTGGCACCAGAGCTAACTCTCTCCCATAAATCATTTTCCCACGTCAGGCAGAGTGGCTGGGCGGTACGTGAGACAGGGTCTAATGTGGGGGTATAGGGAAGGTGCAGGCAGACACTGAGGCCCTCACCAGGGATAGCCGGGGTTGATAATTTGTTAACTGAGAGCCATGCACACGAGTGCAGCGGGAGTGATGCCCTGCAGAGCCAAGGGTGCAGTCCCTGGGCTTGGGATTGAAAGCTAGCAGAGCGGAGGACGCATGAGCACCAGGGCATGAGGGCTTTCTTCAGCGGAGACACACGATGGCTGTGTCCTCTACTCGAGGTGGGTTAGCTCATGGAATGGGATCATCACAACTGCACCCCAAAGCAGAATGCAAGGGCAAAGTTATACAGCCTCACAGGGCCAAGGAGTAGACTGCAGCACTTTCCTCCGTTTCTGGGTTCAGTATCAAGGTGAGCCCCTCATCTCTTGACTTTCTTCCTTCAAGCATTGTTAGGTGAGGATTTTCAGGTCTCTGGTTCCTCGTCTGGCCTGTCACACATCTGAGATGCTGCCCAGTGGGGATCCTGATAGAAGACATTCTCTCGCATCCTTTCAGGCCAGGGTCCTTAAGTTGGGAGACCTGACACCAGTGTCTGCGAGGGCTGGCACAAAGGGATCTAGGGTTCTTTAGGTAGTATGTTAGCCCTGCTTATCTCCCAGGGCAATTCCCCACTTTTCCTGATCCGATTTCTTTTCTTTCTAAAAGTAGCTCTTCTTCAGAGTACAGCTTTTCCAATGTTAATAGACAACATTTCTACGTCTGTCCCTAAACTTACTCTGTCTTCCCTTGGCCCTAGGCCCTGCGCCTGTTCCTGTTTCCACTCCTCATACGATGTGCAGTTGAGAATTCCTGGTCCTCTCATCTTCCTGTAAGTGGGACCTGGGTTCCTGACACCCGTGTCACGCTGTACCTCATCTGGGGGCTGTTTTGAAAGACATTCAGTTTCTGTGTGTGAACTGAGGCTGGATTTCAGAGTAGGGCTGTCTCTGCACACATTGTCCCTACTACCCTTTCCACCCACATACAAATGTGATGGGTTCCTAGTCAGTGTGCCCTAGTCTACAGCTTACTGTGTCTTGAAGGGAGAACCACCTGTCATGCACGCCCAATGAGGGCTATGTTCAAACCATTTCTTCACCTTGATTGACTTGAAGGAAAAAGTCCAATCCCTCAGTACCACTGATTGTGCTCCTCAGTGTGAGCGTCTCACCAGTGGGGCTTCCTTACCTCAATACAAGGACCCTTCTGCCAGATCGGCTTCCCCTCCTCTCTCTACTTTCTTCCTAACTTCCTCCTGGACTTCTCAGCTCCAACATCAGACATGAGCTGACCTCCTACCCTAGTCTAGGGTGGGCATCTCATGCTACACATTTGCTACTCCAACTTCAGTGGGAAGTTCACATTCACAGTCCATCAGGAAGCTTGGTACCCACAGTGTCTGTATCCATGGTGACTGGGCTACTCTGTCTCCTGCATGGTCACTGGCACAGGGTTCACAAACACTCCAAAGCATCCATCCTGAGAAGGGTTCATGGGCATCCACACATTATAGTTTTGTGAAAGATCAGGAGGCATCACTAAGCCATTCTGTGCCACCCTTTGATGGGTAATTTGGAGAGACTACTGTGACTCTGAGCCTTTGCTTTTATATAAATATTTGATGTTTCCAGGTATTTATATCATATGTACCATTTGTACTAAATCCAGTCATTTTATCTTTTATTATTGGTGCCTCCAAATTGTGCAGATGATCAATTTGGAAGACGTGCCTGCTGGAGCCAAGGTTCTGTGAGAGTTCTAAAGGCAGAGGGGAGCATTGCACTGAGGTGATTGCATTTCCTGATGGTGTCTGTTTTGACTGGAAGCACCTCTGCATAATTTCACGTCAAGCAGAATAAAATAATTTCTCCTGCTGGTGCTTTGTAGTTAGGTTGTAGGGAATCTTCATAAAATATGCCGACAACACATCTTTGATCCAGTATTCATATATTCTCACACACACCAAATTTCAAGGCCATGTTTAAAGGGAATAAAGAAAAGGAGCCACTATAAAAAATGACAGCTATGCCGCTTGGTTTACAGAGAACTTCTAACAAACATTTAGATCTTTCGACCTTCCGACTTAGGAAAATATTAATGTATGTAGGTGTGTGCAGGAATGTATAGATAATTAATGAGTGTACACTGGGTGCATGCATGGTGTGTGTGTGGAGGTCAGAGGGCATCTGAATCTCTCCTTTCACCTTATGGGCTCTGGGGATAGGATTCAAGTTATGAAGCTTGGTAGCAATTAACTTTACCCACTGGGCCAGCCAGCTTCTAAATCTTTAACCCATAATCCAACAGCTCCCAAATTCCCCCTCAGTCTCTAGGTAGCCACTCCTGGCACTGATAAAATCATGTCTGAAGGGCTGGTGAGATGGCTCAGAGAATAAGAGCACTGGCTGCTCTTCCAGAGGTCCTGAGTTCAATTCCCAGCAACCACATGGTGGCTCACAACCATCTGTAATGAGATCTGGTGCCCCCTTCTGGTCCACAGGGATACATGCAGGCCGAATATTGTATATATTAAATAAAAAAAAAAATCGTGTCTGACAAGTGGTCCATGCTGCCAAGGGATAATTCATGCCTGGGCTATGGTTGACAGAGGGCTGTGTTTGCAGTTGGTGGGTTTGCCAAGATGGAAGGGTTGTGTCTTTTGCATGTTTGGACACTGAGAACATAACGGGGAGAAGCTGTTTGCTAGCAGAAGAGAAGTTGTTTCCTTTGGAAAGGAAGTGGGGCTCTAGAACAGCCCCAGGTCACAGCCAGGAGTTCAGTTAGGCAACAAATGTAGTGTTGTCCAGTTTGAAGATCTGCAGAAGGTCTTCCCGTTTGGAGGGTGAGGCGGAGACACAGTTTCTAAGAGACCCCATGGAGATATGCATGTGTCCATAAAGAAGGGACGCGATGTCCCCAGTGTGGACTAGCCCAGGGAAAGGTGAGGGAAATGAAAAGTATTTATACATATCCGGAATGTATTTCCACTCAGCATGGACCGGCCATTCAACACCTAGGCATGGTGAGGAGGCCACAGCACTTAGCACTTCCGTTTCCCCAGACTTTTATAACTGCACTTCTGATAGCGACAGGCAGGGTCTGACTGAGTAGATGGAAACTTGTGGGAGCGAAGATGCTACCCTGCTGGGTGGCGCAGCAATGGTGCCAGGGTGGTGTCTGACTTTCAAAAGATAGTTGAATGGCTGTCCCAGAGAGCAGTGGTATTTCAGGCAAAATGATGTTAAACACTTTTACCCATGATAGCAGTTACCCATAAAGGGTGGAGTGGGGCTCAGATGCAAGTCCAGAATAGTAAAGGGCTGGGATAGGGTTCAGCAGGCAGCATGCATGAAGCACTGGATTCAACTCCAGCATCACATCAAGTTAGTTGGTCCTCTATACCTGTAACTTTAGAACTCTGGAGGTGGAGACAGGAGGTTCAAAAGGAAGGAAGGCAGGAAGACAGGAAGGAAGGAAGGAAGGAAGGATTAATGGATTTTTCCTTCCTTCCTTCCTTCCTTCCTTCCTTCCTTCCTTCCTTCCTTCCTTCCTTCCTTTTTTTTGACATTGTTTTATTTTTGAATCCCAGGCTTGCCTATAGCTCAAGTCACTGGGGATGTCCTTGACCTTCTAATATTCCTGTCTCCACCTCCAACCCTCAGGACTGCTCTGCTTTTGTGGCCACGCCCACCGGCCGCTCTAAATCCTTGCTGCTGTCTGGGTTTGTGGCCACGCCCACTCTAGTATCCATTGCTGCTCTGCGTTTGTAGCCACACCCACTCTAGTACCCATTGCTGCTCTGCGTTTGTAGCCACACCCACTCTAGTCCTCTTCCCTGCTCTGGGTTTTCTGTCCTTTGTTCTCTTTTGTCCTTTGGCCCAAGGGCTTCTTTGTCTTGACTGAAAGGCTGTCGCCCTCAGTGTTCTATAGAACAATGACTTTTTCTGCTTTGTGTCTTCACCCTACACCCACAAGAAATCACCAACTTCTGCTTGTCAGTTAAAAAAAAAAAAGCAGACAAAAGAAGATTCAGTTTCTTTAGCTTAAAAAAATGTTTGTTACTTAGTAACTGTGATAAATGGAGATGATGCCAACGTTAACATTTTCTCCACATGGGAATGATGCCAGCACTGCTTGTCGCGGTTGGTTCAGTTGCTGGAACACACGCACCCTACAGTGTGGTTGACCTACAAACAACACAGTTTACTGCTTGCATTGGCAGGGCCAGGAATGCAAGGTAAAGACACAGTGCAGATGGGGCATCTACTGAAGTCTGGCTTTCTGATTCATAGATGGCACCATGTCCGTGTCCTCCCATGCAGAAGGGGCAGGGCGCTCTGAGTGGGTCTGATTTATAAAGGCTCAAATCCTGTTTCTATGGGTTCCATCCTCATGACTCGTTCACCCCCCAAGGTCCCTACCTCCCAGTTCTGTAACCAGGTGGATTATATGGGACTCAGAGCTATAGTCTTGTGCCCTGATTCACTAAGTCTCGGCACCATCCATTGAGAGATAGATCATAAGTTTATACACAGCTAAAACGCTGCAGATAAAATTAGGACATGACCCTTCCTTCCCAGAGGAAATTTTAACTTGCACATTTTAAACAGCTCTTTAAGGCATAGGTGGATAAGCTAGGTTGCTCTTAGGTGCACAGAGATATGGCAGCTCTTGGATGGATAAGTTAAGTCGCTTTTTGGTGCACAGAAATATGTGCGTATATATCTCAGAGTCACAAGTATCAATATCTCCACCCACTGTGGACTTCTCAGGTCACAGTCTCTCTAGAGGTGGTGTGTCACCACATGTCAGGGGTGTGTTGGTTCTGACTCACCCCAGGGATGACGGTGAAGTCCCTGCTTCTTCTGTGCTTCTTGCTTTTAGATGTTCAGAGGCTCTTCAGTTATCTGGCATGGCCAGTAATCATCTTCAAGGTTGGTCTCTTCCTTGAGCCATCTTTGGGCTCCAGGGTTGTTGTTCACTGTGAAGTTTTGAAGGGATGTCCTCTATTCATGAGTTCCTTCCAGCTAGGGGCTGAGGTGTTATAGGCAGTGACGTCAGGTATGGGTACCAGGGTCTTTATCCTATGCAAATAACTGAGCTACTGGGTCTCGTCTTACTGGACCAGTGAGGATTGTAAATGGTCACTAGTGATGCTAGGAGGTTTTCTAACTGGAGACCTGAAACAAAAAAAGAGAAGAAAGGAGACCATTTAGAACCTATGAAATAGGAAAGATGGGCCAGGCCAACATGTGTGATAATGCTGTGCTGGAAGCGAGGACATCAGAGTTGTGTGTCCTTGAAGGTACAAAACATCAGGCATGGGACCACATACCACATGGTGATGGAGGAGGGTTAACTGTCTGTGTTACTTTCATTGGTTAATAAAGAAACTGCCTTGGCCTTTTTGATAGGCCAGCCCTTAGGTGGGTGGAGTAGACAGAACAAAATTGTGGGAGAAAGAAAGCAGAGGCAGGCAGTTGCCATGACTCTCCTCTCCGAGATGTACTCCGGTTAAACTCATCCCGGTAAGCCACAGTCAAGTGGCAATACACATTAATAGAAATGGGTTGAATCAATATGTAAGAGCTAGCCAATAAGAGGTTATAACTAATGGGCCAAACAGTGTTTAAAATGAATACAGTTTCCGTGTAATTATTTCGGGTAAAGGTAGCCGGAAGGCAGGCGGCGGGCGGCGGGAAGAGGCCCGCCGTTCCCTTCTACAACATGGTCTCAGAGCTCCGTGTTCCTGCTCTGTGTGTAGACATGTCTGTGGCGTGTTCTCCCTGTCCCTTTGCCTCAGTGTTCTCCCCTCCAAACATTTAATGTTCACCCTGCACATCATAGCAGAGCTCAGAGATGTCAGAACTTTTATTTTTCAAACAAGTATGGATCCTTATTTTAGTATCAGAAAGCTCCGTCTTTGACTGGAGTTCTAGTAGATGTTTACGGTGCTTCAAATTGTCATTCAGTCACCGTGGAGACACAGCCCAGAAACCAAGCTTTATGCTCCATCATAAAAGAACATGGAAGTAAAGGAAAATAGAGAGGCTTTCTTCTAGGTTTTCTTCACATGGTATTTCAGGAATGCAATGCAGAGATTTCTCACTGGAATCTCCTCCTCATGCCAGTTCAACCCCTCAGAGTTTACAGGACTCTTTCTCCTGAAAAAGCACGGATCCTAGGCAGGGGCTCTCCCTTTGAGCCATCCCTCCATCCTTCACTGGGGAATTCTAGGCAGGGGCTCTCCCTCTGAGCCATTCCTCCAGGTCTCACTGAAGAATTCTAGACAGGGGCTCTCTTTCTGAGCTACCCCTCCATCCCTCACTAGGGAATTCTAGGCAGGGGATCTCCCTCTGAGCTATTCCTTCATTCTTCACTGGTACTTTTCCTACAGGCATTCTACAACTGAGCCACACCCAGCTTCTTCCTGGTGGATTCTAGACAAGCACTCTATCACTGGGCCATCCCCCTGCCTCACTGGAAGATTCCTGGCAGGCACTCTCCTGCTGACCCACATACTCCAGCCCTCAGTGTGATTCGTAGATCAGCACTAGGTCACCACTGTGCAATGGTCCCCAGTCCCTCATTGGTGGTTCCTCGACCAGTGCTTTCCCACTGAGCCATGCCCTCAGCAGCCTCAATTGATGGGATTTGATGCAAGCACGGTATTCCTGAGCCACATGCCCAGCCCTTCTCCATTGTTACTATGGCATTAATAATTTAATTTAATGCAATAAGAATCTTAAAAAGTTAAGCTCTTAGTTCAGTACTCTCTGGCTCAGCGTCCTTTCTTCCTGAGAGTCCCATCTAGGAAGGGCGAGCCAGGCCTCCTTCCTTCTGACAGGGCGACGGAGCATCTGCTGCTGTGGTTGCTCAAACACTCTGGGTTCCCTTGATCTCTTGCTCTTCCTTCTCAGTGGGTCCTGGGTCCCCCTAAGCAGATGTGGGGGAGCTTGGATCCTGCCTTCCTGTCTCAAGCAGGCATTTGCTTTGGCTGAGCTTTGATAACTGTCACGATCTGCTGAGGGTAAGTGTGGCTGTTTCGTTATCAGACTCTCGTGAAACTGGTTCATCCTCTGTGGGTGAGGCTGTCACCAAGTTTTTAGGCAAGTGGGGAGGAGGGGGTTGAAACTCAGATTCATGGGCAGGGGCCTATGAGAAGTGAGGGAGAGACCTGGAGGAGTATGTGAGGGTCTTGGAGTCTGAACTCCCTGTACACATGTAGAGGAAGGAACTGTTTGGAGGGAGGGAAGGAACTAGCCAGAGGATGTCAGGGGACAGGTAAGGGTGGCAGGGAAAGAAGCTAAAAAAAAAAGAAGAACAAATTATAGTGACATGAAAATTCCACAGTGAGACACATTACTTTTTATGCCAACTTAAAAATGATAGTAAAAACCAAAAACTTAACACATAAAGCCACAAGGTGGTTGTCATTCATTTCACTGCGATAAATTGTGCTTTGTGGCAGCTCCATTCCTAATCCTGGAGCCAGGGACCCAGAAGGTGCTGAGTCACCATAGCGTGTCATCAGGGCTCCTGAGAAGTACTATTGCTGAGTCCTAGTGGAGGGCTTTTGTCTATGGGCCTGTTCCTGCCTTCTTCACAGAAGAGGACAGAGACCAGTCCTGTCTTCTAACCAGGAGAAGGATTAGCTCTTCTGCTTAGCAGGTGACAATCAACAGAGGGGTATGGGGGGGGTTAGGAAAGGGAGAGAGAGGATGGTGTGTCTGTGTGTGGGAGAAAGAGTGTGTGTCTGTGTGTGTGTGTGAGAGAGAGAGTGTGTGTGTGTTTATATATGTGTGAGAGAGTGTATGTCTCTGTGTATGAATGTATGTATGAGAGTGTGTATGTGTCTGTATATATGTGAATGAGAGTGTGTCTCTTTGTGTGTCTGTGTGTAAAAGAGAAAGTCTGTGTGTGTGTGTGTGTGTGTGTATTTTTGAAAGAGACATAAATAGACACACACACAGAGAGACAGAGATACAGACACATACAGAGACAGACAGACAACACACACACATAGAGAACATGAGTGAGTGTTGAGTCTCAGCTCTGTGCAGATTGTGAGGCAGCCTGTAGTGAAAATTCTAATTGGTCTTAATAATAAAAGCCTGGAGTCAATATTAGGAATGAAAGCTGAAAGATCAGAGAAGCAGAGCAGCCGGCCACTAGTTCTTACTTCTACAAAATCCTCAGACTGAACGGGGTGTCCTGTCTCTACAATCTCAGACTGAATCCTGAGCTCCCGTCTCCTCCCGCCCTCTCTCCACCCATCCATATCACCTCTCTAGTGCTGGGATTAAAGATGTGAGCCACCACCACCTGGCTCTGTTTCCCTTTTACACTGATTCACTCTGGTGTATCCCAGGGTGGCCTTGAACTCACAGAGACCCATTTACCTCTGTCTTCCCAGTGGGGATTAAAGGCGCGTACCACCACTGCCTGGCCTCTACGGCTAACTTGTGTGGCTAGCTCCACACTCTGATGTTCAAGTGAGCTTTATTTGTTAGAGTGCAAACAAAACATCGCCGCAGGTCTAGAAAGGTTGCCAGGAACACTCACAGAGTTGCTCGTTTGACATGCTGTCCTCCTGGCTAGGCTGAGATGTGGCGGAATGGTCGCAGTAGTACTTATGGCTAACTCCCCACCCAGCCCCTCCCAGTGGGATTCTACTGAACAGACATTGAATTCCAAGAAGTCTACTAATCCCTTGGCTGACTTTAGTGTTCAAATACTTTCACGCCCTAAACGTTTTTATCGGGAGCCTTCTGGCATAACAATCTCATATAATTTCCCCCAGAATCTTGTTAGTTTTGATATTTTCTGTCCCTTACATACTGATATCAAAGGTGCAAGGACAACATTACCTTTGCATCTTCTCATGAGACTTTCCCCCTATAGTCTTAAAAGTATTTCTATGCTCTATCTCTGTGAACACAACCTGGGCATACTTGTGACAGCTTCTGTGTTTTAGAGTGATCAGTATTATTTGGTGAAGGTTGTAGGACTTCTTTTCTGTCCCCTTGGCACCCACTGTGTCTCTAGGGCAACCTGAGCCATTTGCTCTCCGGATAGTGAGCCCCTAAGTGGTACAGTGTTTGTCAAAACTCAGGCATCCAGCAATGGCATGAGCCCTTACAGAATTGGGACTCTGGAGAGAGACGAGACTCCAGACATACTGCCAATAACTACAGGAAAGCCAGACACCGTTTTTTCTGTTCAAGTGTCTCTTCCATTTGGTGTGACCAAGTGACCGAATGAAAACAACTGAGAGGAGACAGAGTCTCCTCAGGTCACGGTTCCAGGCCCCTTCCCATCGTTACTGGAACTCAAGGCAGCAGGAACGTGGAGCAGGCTGCTCACACCCACACTCAAAGCAGGGAATTAATCCATGCATGCGCTCAGGCCCAGGTGGCCATTGCTCTTCACCGACCCCAGAGCCCCACCTCTGAAATGGTGCTGTCCGTGCCCAGCGTGATTGGGTTCTCCGTGATGTTTTTGAAAGGTTAATTGGAAGACTAGGTTTTTTTTCTTTATATTCTTTCAATAGGATATTCATAGCTTAAAAGGGGAAATGTATATATAGCGAAGAAATTTCAGCCAGAAGAAGAGTTATAAACGGTCCTCAGGGCAAGCACAGAACAGGGAGGAATTCATACACTGCCAGATGCAGGCGAGGGGGTTTGGTGCTGGATTTGTGGACTCCTATCACTGGGCCTGGGCTGTGCGGGAGCCAGAACTCTGCTCCATTTGTTTGTTGAGCAATTGCCTCTGGGAAGAATTCTTTTTTTCTCTAAGTCACAAGATGAAAACCACCACATATTTTTTTTTTTTTGTCCTGGTTACAATTTGCTTAGAAAATGAAGCTAGGTAACCGGTACCCATCCCCTGGAAATGTCTGAGAACAGAGTGATAAGAAGAATCTGAAGGCCAAATTGTCTTGAGACTGAAATGAGATGGACTGTGAGCTTTTCAGTCACGAGCAGCAGCTGGCAAGGACAGTTGTGGGGTAGGGAAGCTGGAGTCTGGGAGAGACACACTTCTACATGTCCAACTATTCAGTGAGGGAGCGACCCCAGGCTCCTGATTATTTCTAAGGCTGAGCCAAGTGATGGCTCCATGGGCCTGCCTCATCCTTGCCATGAGGAGAGATGATGTCCCCAGGCAGCTCCCCAACTTGCCCCATCATGTGGGGTGATGGTTCCCCTCATCACCACATCCTTATAGGAGATAGGGTGAAAGTTCAGCCATTGCATTTATTTGTATAATCAGGAGGGATGGAGTCCCTATGAGTCTTCCCCACCCCAGAGGCAGGCTGAGTGACAGCCCTGTACAGTTGTCTAATGTGGTGGCCCGCAGAGATGGCCTGTCCACAGAGATTTCCAGAAAGTGCATTGAGTCTTACATGCCAAGATATTTCTTCGTTCTTTGCCATAGCAAGGGCCCCAGTCACTGGAGGCTAATCCCATATACAGGACTGTGTGTGGTCCAACTGTCTCTACTTGTGTGTGTTCTTTGTAAACACAGCCCCAAGTGACTGTGAGAGGTTTCCTGCTCTGCTCCTGAGAGCTCCTCTGCTTTCCAGGAGTTTGTGCCCTGGGTGGGATCAGCAGTGTAGGCCCAAAGATGTAATCTCTTCTCCAGAAGGTCCTGGGCTCCTCCCCTACTGCTAGACCCATAGTCCAGGCTGTCCACCAACGAGGCTCAGCACAATTCCTTGGTATCCACAGCACTCTAGGTGACCTCTCGGGAGGACGGAGATCAATTAGACATCTTCTCCTGTGTGATGCTTAAAGTGTAGAAGGGTAGACAGGCACACGAACAACCAGCGTTACTGCTAAGCAGGGGATAATCAAGCAGCAGGCTGGATTCCCAGAGAAGAAAGGATTCGTTCTGATTGCAGCAGCCTTGGAGTCTCCATAGATGACACAGGACTTAAAGGGGCTCAAAGGATAAGCTAGGGAGTTAGGGTCAGAGATTCAAATTGGAGACTCCATGCTGGCTGAGCTTTTCCCATGAAAGCTCAAGTCTGAGGCTGTGGCTTTATTGAAACTGGTGATGGATTCATTTTACATCAGATATGCTTCGATGCATCTATGAGCTGGGGTCTAGACAGACCTTGCAGCTGTGTGTTTCAGCTTGCAGAGGCCGAGCTCTCGTCCTCCTCAGATGGTCATGGCCAGCCCACGCAAGTTACCAGGGGTCTACATGCGCCTTACAAAATTAGTCATTTTCACTAGCCTATGTCCACATCCCCAAACACTTACAGATTTACTCATAGAAGGAAATGGCAGAGCAGGAAGATCCAGCTCTTAGATTAGAACAAAACAGCGGGCAAGCAATGATGATTGTTGCAGATGATTGTTTTGAGAACCCCCACTACCGTAGTTTTTGCCTTAAAATAGAAACTTGAACTAGTTTCTACCTATCCGTGTATTCCTGTCTCCTTTGAAAACCAACAGATGAACAGAAAAGTTTCAATCAAACTGTAGACGTGTATCAAAGAATTTCCATTTGCATCTCTAAACCACTCTTGATTTTGTCAGCAGGGAAGAGAGTTGCTCGCCCCACAATTTACGCTTCCCCATTCCCTCCACGTGAAGAATTCGAGGCAGGCACAGATGAAGGGAAGAGATGACAGACAGACACAGAGGACAGACAGCTAGATGGTCTAGAGAGATGACGGAAGTATGGTGGCAGATGGATGATGATAGATCAGATAGGGAGATTGATACACACGTATCTGAGAGATGGTTGGTAATTGACAAGGGTTGTCTCTATGCATACTATGGACAGATGAGCAGATAAATTGCCACTTAGGATTAAAAGAATACATTTTCAGGTAATGAACGTGGGCTATTTTCTTAAAAGATTATAATGGGATGAAGAAGTTTTCTTATTAAAGTGACAAATTCCACTGTATAAAGCAAAGATTAGGACTGAGCCACAAGTACTGGCAGGGACACCCAGTACATGGCCTGAAGCGAAGGCTTTAGACTGAGCCAAGTGGACAAACTTTGGCAAGTTTCTCACTCAGCACCATGAAGGGTACGAACTCAAAGTGGCAGATCCCAGGAATCTGGCCCATCACAACAAGGATACAGGGACCAATGGGTTGTCTGTGAAATATGGAGAATAGGACATTTACCAAACAGGCAGATGATGTGGCCATGGGAACCAGAGCCAGAGAAGCCTGGGCTTTATGCCGAGGGCAGTAGGTAGTCACAGTGGCTTTGGGGCAGAATAGTGGCTTGGGTGTGTTTTTAGCACTATTTCCTGTGGCAGTCTATAGGCAAGAATGAAGGCTAATGCAGGATGAAACAGACTCACGTGTGGGCACTTCACACCACATAGGAAAGGAGAGCTCGGCAGATGGCAAGGGTCCAAGTTCCTTCATATTGCAGATGCTTCTTCCTCAGCTTGGGCTATGCAACTCCCGACCCATGCATCTTCCAGCTATATATATGCTCCGGTGAAAGACCCCCCAATTAGGGGAGACTCTCACTCGAGCCTCGGGATGACGCGAACCCCCCCAGTAACTCACGAGAGACCGTCCTTGCTGCAATCACACGAGGTTTAATGACAAGACGACAAGACGGGGACCAGTGCACTGGGGCCGAGACTCATAACCCACGCAGGGGAAGAGTTCGACCTCGAGTGACTGGGAGAAGTAGTTTTTATAGGAAGAAACCACACAGCCCAGCAATCCGAAAAGGGGGTCAGGGAGGATGTCACAGAAAACTCTGAAAATTCCGGTGATGATTACAAGGGGGCAACTCTCTGCCTCTCAAGATCATTCTCAAGGTCGTAATCAGCTAGTTCCTATACCAATGATAATTACTAGGGGGTGATAATTACTAGGGGGAATCTCTCTGTTTCTCAAGATTACTCTCAAGATTACAATCTACCTTTATCTTCAGCTCGTTCCTGAAACCCTGAAATTGGTTAATCCTAGATTTCTGATTCTTCTCTTCCTGCTAGATTTTTGGCTCTGTTTTCCTGCTAGGGGGATCTGGATTTATCCAGGTCTTTCACCGAGAGTAGGAACATGGAGAGAGAGCTTTGAACTTCTGAGCATAGCAATACCCACCGTCCATCCATGTAGCTGACTGTCCTCCCTCGGGATTCCTCGGAGTCTGGACAGTTTGGAACCTAGGACAATGGAAAAGTGTGCTATCTACATCTGCGCTTCTTAAGAGGGTCCCCCATGTAATTTCCCAGGAGATACGCTCAAAATGTACTTTCTAGTTTGGGAAGACTGAGCGGGACTGAGACTCTGTATGTCCAACTTGTGTGTCCCAGGTGACGCTTCCAGGGTTGGGAAGGGAGAAAGGAAAGAAGGGGAGAACTAGAAATTTGGCTCTACTGGTATTGTCTGGGGCATTTAACATTTTCTGCTTTAAAAGTCTTCTTCCAAAGCTAAGTATGAAAGAATTAGGAGCATGTACCGTGATTCAATATAATAGACGATATTTAAAAATTGCAGCTATTGTGCCAAGCCATGGACCCATCAACGTTCTGAACTTCAGGGCAAAGGCAAGGTTAGCGTCAATGTTTCTGACTGGCCTCAGCCCAGCAGGATGAACCATTATAGAATTTCATTTCTTCCCTTGGAAAATAGAAAGTTCAAGGAAGGGCATCCTCATTAAAAAAGCTGAACCCCCTGTGTAAGGACAAGCCCCAAGACTGTCATCGTCTCTGAGTATCTGCCATGAAGGGTCTGCTAGCTTGCTCAGCATTTGTCTGAGCCACAGCACAGGGAATCTCAGTATTCTGAAGGCACATTTTATGAGCCTCATGCTAAATATGCATTTCTAAGAATTAGGCTACATATGAAAAGTCAAAGTAGATTCATTCATCCCCGTTGATCTCCCTCTAAAGTCTAGGGAAGCCACCCTGTATTCTGTCGGTAGACAGTCCTGCCCATCAGTTCGTCAAAGAGTTTCAGAGCCCAGGGATATTTGAAAAAGAACAAAGCTTCCCTGTACACATTCTAGAGGAGCATTCTCCCTGTGCACCCTCTCAGCACTTCCACTCTGTGAATGCCTTTAGAATCTGATGTCGTGCCCTTAAATGTCAATTTTTGTGTGTGTATATATATATTGCCCTGAAGTTCAGAACGTTGATGGGTCCATGGCTTGGCACAATAGCTGCATATATATATATATATATATATATATATATATATATATATATATATATATATATATGAACTGAGGTCATTGTCCTCACAGGAAGCTATGTAGATGTAATTTGCAGAATTAAAGTCTTTTGAATTTTTGAAATGCTCATGGTTATTTGCTGAGATTTGGAATAAAATGACATAGTTCAAATAAAACTAAGATTGAATTATACTCAAATGTAGACCCAAGATGGAGAAGCAGCCTCTAGGCCTTCTAGACCTCTAGGCCTGTGGGTGCCTGACCTTGGCACCTCACTCATTTCTGTTTTTTTTTAATTTTAATTTTTTTGTTTGTTTGTTTTTGGTTTTGGTGGGGAAGGTGGAGGACACAGAAGTAGCCTGGCAGATCGCAGCTAACACGTTTAGAGTGTCCCCCAGATTCACTTTCTCAGGGCAGGATTCTCTGAAAAACTTCAGAACTCTGACAAATCTTTTTCCGTCACGGCAGACCATGTCCTCTATTCGTCTGCTCAGAGCCCACCTGAGGAAGGACTTGATCTCTATGTTGACTACATGAGTAAGGGAAGGACCACACCCTTATCACATAATGTCAACAAAAGGTGACCAAAGATGTTCAGCAGGCCCCAAACCTCAGGGTTTGCTTGTGCTGGGATTGAGTCCAGGATCCTACCAAGAGCTGGGCCTGGCCCTGAAAATTTGGTCCCCTGAGCCATGGTTCTGTTCATCCCGTTTTTGAGAAACTCAGGGTCACACACATGGGTGCTGCTAAAGTGACTTTTGAAGCCACTGTGGGCCTGAACCTTTGGGTCTTTATGGACCATTTTGAGATTTTGATGGAATATCAACAATTTAATTAAAATATATACCCCTCTCTATAATGTCCTGAAGTAAGAGTCTCCTAATAAAAGAAAACACATACTTCAGATGGTGTCTTACAAGAAAAGTAAAAAATGTTTGACCTTTTACTATTCCAATACTTACATTATCTAGATAGTTCCCTCTTTGTATTCCACTTCTTTAATGTGGTTTGGCCGCTGTGGGTTATAGTTAATCTCCCACGTTTTCAGAGTTTACAGAGCGCCGTGTGTTCCTGGCACTCACCTTGGGGCCTTGCCAGCTTTAGTCAGTGCCCCTCCTCCACCTACAGCTTCTGTCTTGGTTCCTTCCCTCAGGCTGGCTACACTGCCCTGCAGGAGAGAAAGGTTCCCCTACACCTCTGGCTGCTCAGTCTAAGGACTAAACGCGGTCCCACCAGGACGTTTCTGTGGGCTGCCCAAGAGCCTGGCTGATCTGGCCAGATGCGGGTTGTTTTCCTGCAGAGGTGTTTGGTTCCGAAACTGATTTGCTCCGAAGTCGGCATCATGTATCTTACAGGTTGCACGGTCTCCATCCTGCCCTCCCACCGACTTGAGCGGATTAGTTCCTTCGCATGGTTCATACAGCCATGTTGCAAAACCCTTCTCGCTGTCTCCTCTCATAGCTAATCCAAGTAGCTTTGAAACGCCGTTTCCAATGGACACCGGAATAGAGATGCTACTGTGGGGTAAAGGGCTTGTGAGGTGGTGTGACAGCCTGAGTTCTGGTGACTGATGGAGATAGGGCAGTCTGGAATCTCCTGGGCCAGCTTGGCTGGACAGTGAACAACAAGAGAGTGTCTAAACAAGGCGGAAGTTGACCACAGGTACCCGACTTTGTCTTCTAACCTCCACACATACTCTGTAGCACATGTCTGCACTCATACACATGAACATACATATAAATATGACTACTTTAAAGTCTCTTTCCCTCCTTACTTCCCTCCCTACTTACCTAGTGATGTGTAAGCTATATATTTTTTTTTAAAAAAATCATTTAATAGCGCCATGTAAACATGTAGCAAATGTTTCAAATGTATTTTGTATTTTGGTTCCCTTTTCTCTTGAGAGTGATACTTCTTGTCCTGTAATGGCCTGATTCAGGCCTAGAATGTTTAAATTGTTATTTAACTTAATTTCCATTTTAAATGTGGATGATCCCTTTAAAGATTTAAATAATGTCCATGAATGCCATCTGGCCCAAGGGCAAACAGTTCATCTGCAGGCTGACAGAGGGAATTCCCGGGGAAGTCAGGGAGAATTCCAAGGAGAAGCATGAGGGGCAGAATATGCAGCCAGGAGGGCCCAGGCAGAGGAGATAAACACCAGAGGTCTGGGGGAAGGTGCCAGGCAGCATGGTGTCCATAGGAGCCCAGGAAGAAGATGCCCAGCATCATGGTCTCCATAGCAACCTGGAGAGGCTGAACCCGGGTCCAACTCAGGTTGCTGATCAATTCTCTCACTAGTCACCTGCAGTGGTGGTCAACCATCTTTTCAGAGTGCGAACACTGTGATTTGTGTCCTCCTTAGGACTATTGCAAGCTTTTTCTGAGATAATACAGGCAACTCCTAACTACAAGTCTATAAAAAATCTTTGTGACTAGTGACCGTTATTGCCATCATCGGCAGCTATTTTAAACACTGCCTGAGACTAGAGTATGAACTAGTCCCAGCTCACAGTAATTTCCACTTTTAATTCCAATTGTCAGAGTGTGCTCAGATGAGCTGCCTCTGTTCCAACCTGGCGTTTTCTAAGTGCGGAGGACATCCTTGTGAGCGACAGCCATTGTGCGTAGCTCAGACATCCCGCTGGGTAACCGTCCCCAGACTCTTTCTGTTCTCCTGCTCATTCTCTCGGTGTCTGCATTTATTTGATTGCCATGAAAACCTCCAACACAAATCTTCTTCCTTGGACTTATTGTGGCCTCTTTTAATTCACCAACTTCAACTCGTGAGCGCCTAGGTAAGCAGGCAAAGACTCTAATTCTCCTATTCAATACTTGGACTCAGTATCTGAAGTAAAGATTTGTGTCAACGGATTCTCGTCAAGGGCTTCTGAAAGTCGCATATTTTCAGAGCCCTTTGGAGGAATTCATGAGATGTACCATCTCCATAGACTATACTGCCCATGTTAGGAACTAACATGGAGCATGGTTGGGACATACATGGAACACCCCTGTCTTCAGGAAATGATGTGGCAGCTCTGAGATCCAGGCTCTTTATAGCTGCTCCATGACAGAGTGAAACCCTATTATAATGAGAGAGAGAGAGAGAGAGAGAGAGAGAGAGAGAGAGAGAGAGAGAGAGAGAGTTGTTTTCAACAAAGTGCCTGTCTATGCAAATCTCCGCCAGCACCGGTTTTAAAGATCATAGGCAGTCCAGTCTTGTCCGTTGAGCTCATTTCTCGCTCTTCCACATCTCCTGGCATCAGAACAAACTTCAAAAAAGAGGCAGAGTAGTTCCAGGTATTTAGAGAAGCCAGACATTCAATTGATAAATGATTGTTCAAAGCAGACAGATGATATCAATTAGCATTTCTGAAGTGGGCAGCTGGCAGGTGACTGGTGATTTGTTTCCTCAGTTCTTCAATTCATCTCAAAACAAGTTCTTTCCTCACCTTTGCTAGATCAAAGGCAGGCTGAGTTCCTTAGGAATTCTGATCATCTTTTCTGTTTTACATACCAGCCAGTGAACCGGCAAGCAATGCAAATGAGCTATGCAAATGACCTTCCAGGCAGGTGAGGGGGGTGTATACCAGTGTGTAGTGCCCTATGAGACTCTTCCACATGATCTCCTGTGACTTACTATTTGCAGACCTAGTAGGGAGAGAGTAGGTGATATAGACCACCATTGCAGACGGTGTGGTGAGGAGTTAGTGGAGAAGCACACTTACACACATTCACACACACACACATCCACTCACAGATGTACACACAAACTCAGTTATACACACACACATGCATGCAGCACACACATACAGTTTTACTTACATATCCACTCACACATACGTGCACACATGTATAACCATATGCATGTACATACACACACATAAAACCTTAGTAGTAAAAATACTACTAAGTGAATGAGTGGCTTAATTGATACTATATCAGAGGAAGAATCCCAGTGGCTGTGAGAGAGAGCATAGTGCGGTGCTGGCCTATGCATGAAGGCAACTTCTAGGGCAGGGAAGCATCCAGTCTGAAGATTGCCCTTGCTCTGATGCCTCAGTGTTAATATGAGCAAAGGCATCCCTGGGGTCCAGAGGTGGAGATAGTGATGCGGGTGCAATTCTCTGGCAAAGGCAAGCATCTCTGGGGCAAGCATCCAGTGTAATTCAATATGGGTAGTGAATAAAGCATGTGGGTTCATAACCCCTTTGCCCTGTGCTCTGTGCAAACCAATGTGGTGCCTAGGGTTCAGTGTGTGATATTGGAGGTCTGATACCATCTGTCTCCAGCACAGCTAGTCTCAGCTCTGAGTTTCTTGAGAACACAAGAAGGTGGAATGCCATCAGAAATCAAACATCAGCTGGGCTCAGGGCTGCTTTCTCTGACTTGGCTCTGTCTCTGTGGCAATCAGATAATATTTATTTCGCCCCCTGGGGCCTGGTGTCATGCAGGGCCATGCTTCTCCTGCACACACCTCACTCCGCTGGCTTTTCAGATGTACCTGGCCCATTGCGTTCTGAAATCAATTTCCTTCTTGTTAACAAAAAGGTTATTTTGTGCTCGTTAAGATCACCAGATAATTAAATTTGCTTGCAATTTCATTGAAAATATTTCAAAGGATGCTGGGGGTAAATGTCCCTCCTTCAACGATAAAGCACCAGGGGCTCTTTGGTTATCAGCCTTGTCTCCTGTCTGGGTGTTCATAGTCCAATGTGCCCAGCAAGAGGACATAAACAAGCATCATTATTACGCACACATTAGAAACAGGCATTTAATTTCCACAAAAATTGTCCTTATCCTTCATATTAGTTACCTGCTATTTGTAATTGCTAATTTTGTTTTATTTTTTTCTCATAAAGTTTCACCAAATGGCCAGTTAAAAAGAAAACAACTTGTAATTCAGACAAAGATGCTAATTGTGGATTATGCAAATAGGTGTTTAAGGTGACAGCGTCAGCAGTCTTGTTCTCAGGCCTGTTGTAAAACTGTTGGATGTAAAAGGAATGAACTATTTCAACCCGGTACCTGTACAGACAATCTTTATGAATGCAAGCCTCTGAGGCAGTTGCCATAGCAGGCAGTGAATGGACCACAAGGCCGTCACTCCTGCACAGCTGTGGGCTTGATATTCTGTCTGCCTTCCAGGCACATCCCATCCTGCGTCTATCACACAGCCCCACTTGGGAGGTCATCTCCTCCCTCACCAATCTAGAAAACGTGGAAGATATACCTAATGCATACTGCCCTTAGAGCCAAAGCTGACTCCCTGAAAACCAAACATGTGACCCTAGCCATACCCTGCCTCTGTGTCGAGATACTCTGAGTATCTCTGCAAAATCAGGTAATTCCAAAGGCCTAGGATTTGTTCACAGATATTAACATTAGGTTTGATGTTGTAGGTCCAGCTGGGTGCTGGGATGGACCATTCCCCATCCAGGCAGAGATCAGAGCGATGGAGAAGAATCAGAGGGCTTTATGAGAAAACCAAAAACCAAAAAACAAAATTAGCAATTACAGATAGCAGGTAACTAATATGAAGGATAGGGACAGTCTTTGTGTGTGTATGTGTTTTTAATGATTTATTTTTATTTTATGTGCATTGGTGGTTTGCCTGCATGAATGTCTGTGTGTATCAGATCTTAGAATTACAGACAATTGTAACGTGGATGCTGGGAACTGAACCTGTGAAGGTGTAAGTTACAAACAATCCCTGCTTTTTTAAAGAGAGAGAGAGACCACGCCCCAATGGGTTGGTATCTCAGCGGCTATTGGCTGAAGGAGCAGAAGGAGCTCCCGCAGCAAACCTGGGTCCTCTAGAAGAATACCACACCAGCACGGTCTGGAACCATGAGTCTCGGCAGAGGGTGTCCAGGTTGAATGAAATCCACAGAGCACGAGGTTGAGGTGAAACAGCAGCTCGTTTATTGTTCTGCTGGGGCTAGCTTTTATACCATGGCACCAAATGGGGAGGGGGCTGCGAAGGGACTGTCACCTGACCCAAGGAGGAACTCTCACCTGACCCCAGTAGGGGTCAAGGACTGATCATGTGCACTTCACCTTCACCTGTCCCCAGTAGGGACTGTCACCTGACCCCAACAGGGATCAAGGAATAATCACGTGCACTCAAACTTCCTCATCCAACTCCAGGAGCAGAGGGAAGTTAAGATTCTTTGCAGATAAGCACCTCAAATGGGGGCAGGGAAATATAACTCGGGGTAGCAATTCCCACAGAAGAGCAACCATCTCTCTAGCCCCTAAAGACAGTCTTTATGAGAATTAAATGCCTGTTTCTACTGCACACTTAATAATGATGCTTGTTTATGTCCTATTGGTGGGCACAGTGGACTATAATCACCCAAGCAGGAGGCAAGGCTAGTGACCAACGAACTCCTAGATTCTAGAGAGACCCAGGATGACCTGGACACAGACAGCTGAGGCCTCCATATACCATTGCCTCATACGTATATAGCTGTGGCAGAGCCAGCCTAACACGTCATTTAGAACATGTGAGTTATTTGCCTATGGAGTTCCCTATGCAACATTTTTGGACCAAGGCAAGAAGCTGAAGCTTTGGGAAGAGAAATCTCAGATGTGGGTAGAGAGGGAGTAAGGCATGAGCTACAGAATTTCTCAAAGTATCCATGCCCCCAGCTATGACATGGGAGACACAAACCTCCCTCTAGCCGTAGGTCTGAAGGTGATCTTACATGTGAGGTTATGGGTGACAAGTGCTAGCTATAGCAGGTAAGCTTTAAACCTGAGCTTTCCCATGTCCTTGAGATCCCAGGAAGTTCCCAGGAAGAAAAGGAGGGTGTTTAACCTTGGCTATGGAGCCCTGCATCTCCTATGGTTTATGTCAGGACAGTTGGACATGTAGGCCGACGGAGTAAAAGATTCAGCCACAGACATCCGTGGGGCTGTTGCCCAGATTTATGGTCGATGCCTTTCTAGGACTGTGATGATAGATACCCTTCAGCTCTGGGATTTTATTTGTTTGTTTTTAGTACACACAGAGCCCCTGTTTGACACAAGTGCCAGGCCCTCTGTTGGTTGGTCAGAGCTCCGTGACCGAGACACTCAAGGTGATCAGCTAACAAAGAGGGGAGGTTACTGCGGCTCTGTTTGGGGTTTCAGCCTTTGTGGCTTGGTCCTAATGCTTCAGACTTCAAGCAAAACATCTGTCCTCATTGGGTTGGGGAGAGAAGAGTAAAAGCCCTTATCTCAAGTCAAAGTGGTAAAGAGGCCAGGGTACCACTACACTTAAGGACATACGTCTAGTGACCTGAAACATTCTCACCAGGAAGGCCCTGCTTCTTAAAGTCCCTTCCATCCCCCAATTGCTCTCCCATGAGACCCATCCTGTAACACCTGGGTTTTAGGGGACAGTCTCACACTGCAAACCCTCAGGTCTGCAGGGTCCCTGCAGTGCTGTTTCCCACGGCAGGTGCTTTTTTCTGGGGTTTGTCTCCTAACTAGCCCTCCTCTTCTAACCCTTCCTGACAGCGTTCTTCATGGCGGGCTTTGGTGATATTTTTGCTCTGTTTTCTTCCCAGCACCTTGCCTCCCTTTTCTGTTTATTAGAGAGAAACCGAGACAGTAGGATCTCCCACGGGGTAGGAGAAAGCGTGCTGGTTTGCTCAGGCTGGGCTCCCCCTTTCTGGCCTTATTTCAGGCTTGTTCATCAGTAACTAATTCAGAGCTTCCGTCCTCTCCCTGCCACACCACTCTGTCTGAAATTACATTAAAATCCTTGAAGATGCTCCACCAACTGCTTCATCAAAGTACCAGGAGAATGTCAGATTTCTCCTCTTGTTTTCTACAGACCGTGGGCACCTTAACATTCTTCTCTCTCTCTCTCTCTCTCTCTCTCTCTCTCTCTCTCTCTCTCTTTAAACTTATGATTTAACTAGAATGTCTATACAAAGCCAAGAAATAGCTTTTACTACCATGAGGTATTTGATATTTTAAGTGCAGTTTGAGTGTCTTGGCCCCTCTGAACCACATTTGCATTCAGACAAGGCTTCGTTTTGTAGAAACAACTGCCACAGAGTCTGACCCTTGCTGTGCACATTCGCAAGAGGAAAGATGTTTGCGGGTCTTGCGTCCTTCTGGCTGGCCAGGGCACTCAGCCATGCAGTGTGCAGCTCTCCCATGTGAAGTGAGGCCACTGCTGCTCCTTCGTGGGTCTCCTCAGCATTGGTTAAAATATTTGTTCATTGAAGGCGGTCATAACTGTACCCCAGGAGTCCACGCCCACATCTTTAGTGTTGTTTCCCCATAGCCCAGAACATTCTCCAGTGACCCTGCATCACCGTCTCTGTGCTGAAACCCTTGTGAGACAGCATCACTTCTGACGAGAAGGTAGTTTTACTAGAGAGTTCCTCTTCCCGTTGGTATGATGGTCTTCACTTTTCCCCACCTAATGCAGGTAGAGTCACATTCCTAAAACCCAGTCAACCCCTGGGTTCCTTCCCTCAGTTTGAACGCCTTTGTGGGTCCACATCCATATCACCTAAAACCCAAACTACAGAATGGAAGTTCCCTGGTCTCTCTGACCCATCCACTTCTCCTCCCAGGTGTCCTCTGACTAAGTTAGATGCATGCTACACAACACCTCATCCAAGGACATTTCACACGACCTTCCACTGCCCCATGTACCCATTCTGAATGGGTGACGCTTCTTTGTACTCATGAAATACAAGACATTTATCTAAATCATCCTCTATTAATAACTAATCTCTTTGGAGCAAGGACCACCTACATCTTTTCTAATCTGTGTCTTCATAAACACTCACAAAACCGAGAACTCCAGACTTTATGTTGCTAAAGTCACAGCTCCAGAGACTGAGTCCAGGCTCAAACGGATCTCATTTCTGGGTTTTCAATGGGATCTAAACTAAATCTGAATGCAAGGCAGGTTTAGGAGCCATTGACTAATCTCCTAAAGGAGGGGAATGATAATGCCACAGGGATGGGAGGGGGCAGAAGAGGAAGGAATGGTTCTGTTGGGCCTGGAGAGTCTTCCCTCACATTATACAGAAACAGAAATATATACTTCCTTAAATGGCAAACCAAAGGAGAAAAGCATGGGTAGACAGGGAGATAATGTCCAAATCTGTTGGCAAGACAGGCTGGGCATATGTGTAAAAGAGGGCCAGCATCAATGATGTCTTGTTTGGCGTCTAAGGGAGAGGCAGGGGTGCCAAGTGCCAGGATAAACCCAAGGTCTTGGGAAGACTACAGAGGTCTGTGAAGGAGATGTAGGATCAGTCTAAGGTGTGAATGGGTCTGGGAAGAAATCCTAAGAAGTGGAACTGATGTGGAGAAGGGAGTCAGAGATGTGTTCAGTCAGCAGGTAACATAGTTCAAAGGGAACTGGGAAGAAGATGGCAGAGGTGAGGCTGGAAGAGAAGGTTTGCCCTCAAGGAAGTGGAGGAAGATGGAAGTAAGAGGCCAGGGACTGTCCAAGGTCTCTTTCCAGTTTGTCACAAAAAACATATCCTCCAAATGATTCTATAAATGAAAAAAAGTATACAGGTAGATAGAGTTTCTTTATGTTTTTTTAAATTTTATTTATGCCTTTGTTTGCTTTAAGCTTTTCCATAAATATTGACAGTGTCCTCAACTTTAGTGAAAAAAAAAAAAACCAAAAAGATCAGAAACAAAAATGTGACCCCTGATTCTCAGACCACCTTGAGCAATGAAGACGGACTTTGAAATGGTGCACTCAGTCCCCATACTAGGGTCTTCATAAAGTGGCCCTGACACAGAGATCCTCACACAGTCTTCACACAGGGTTCCTCAAACATAGGCCAGCACACAGAGGTCTCCATACACAAGGGTTCATATCACACAGGGTTCCTCAAACATAGGCCAGCACACAGAGGTCTCCATACACAAGGGTTCATATCACACAGGGTTCCTCAAACATAGGCCAGCACACAGAGGTCTCCATACACAAGGGTTCATATCACACAGGGTTCCTCAAACATAGGCCAGCACACAGAGGTCTCCATACACAACGGTTCTTATCACATAGGGGTCCCCACACATGAGTCCCCAATCCTGGTACTCACACAGGGACTGCCACACACAGCATCACACAGGGGCCCCTAGATACATGGTTCTCACACATGGGTCCCCAAACATGGTTCTCACAAGGTGTCCCCACACATGTCATCACTCAGGGGTCCCCACACTCATGGTTCTCATCATACAGGGGTCCCCACACATGGTTCTCACACAGGCTACCCACACACATGGGTCACCTCACAGGGATCCCTAAACATGGTTTTTACATGGGGGAGTCCCCACTCATGATTCTCAGACTGGTGTCTCCACACATGATTCTCACATGGGGGTCCCCACTCAGGATTTTCACACAGGGACTCCCACACATGTGGTTTTCACACTGGGGTCCCCATACAGGGGCTCTCCCAAAGGAACCTCTATGTAAGGGCCCTCATTCAAAGGTTCCCACAGGGGTCCTGACACAAAGCTCCTGACACAGGGGACTTCATACAGTGCTCCTTACTCTTGGCTCCTCAATTCAACACAAGCTCCAGTTATCTAAAAGGAAGGAGCCTCAGTTGAGGAAATGCCTCCATGAGATCCAGTTTTAGGGCATTTTTTTTTTAATTTACGGAGAAGGACCCAACCCGTTCTGGGTGTGGCCACCCCTGGACTGGTGGTCCCGGGTTCTATGAGAAAGCAGACCAAGCAAGTCATGAGGAACAAGTCAGTAAGCGGCAGCCCTCCATGGCCTCCGCATCAGCTCCTACCTCCAAGTTCCTGCCCCGTTTGAGTTCCTGTCCTGACTTCCTTTAATAATGGACTATGATGTGGGAGTAGAAGCTAAAGAAATCCTTTCCTCCCCAACTTGCTTTTGGTCGGGGTGTTTTTTTTCAAATCAATAGAAACCCTAATTAAGATAACTCCTCCCACATGGTTCCTGAGGCAGTTCTCTTCATACACTGTTCACATTCGGTTGCTTCCGTGGAGAGCAGCCATATCGACAGCAAATCATTCAGTGATAAGCTGTAGAAATTCTGGGATGGGCCTTGCCAAATTTTGTTTGAAGCTTTAATTGGATCAAGGGAATATTTTTACCTTCAAGCTAAATTAGTGATCACTAATCCCAGAGGAAAGTAATTAGCTATTGAATTTAATCTTAGAGCCAGGCAAGAATATTTTCTACGGTGCCATGAATTTGTATAGGTATATTTAATACTCAAAACCCATGTTTTGTGGCTTTTGTACTAAAAAGATGGGGATTAAAATATTGAGCCACTTACAAATTATTCCAACAGTAACATCAAGGCATGTCTGCAGTTGGTTTGAATTACAGCTGAGCTCAAAGTATTCAGAGCAGCAGGGTTGTGTGTGTGTGTGGTGTGTGTGTGTGTGTCTGTGTGTGTGTGTGTATGTGTGTGTGAGCGCACACATGATGGTGCATATGTGTTCATGTGTGTGTGAAAGCCAGGGTTTTACCTCAGGTGTCATGCCTTGGATGCCATCCACTTTATGTTTTGAGATAGAGTTTATCACGGACCTAGAACTCTTGGATTTAACTGTGTTGGCTGTTCAACAGACCAGAGGAATCCACCCAGCCCTGGGATGACAAGCAGATGTCAGCATGCTTAGCATTTTCATGTGGATTCTGGGGATCAAAGCCAGGCCTTTGTGCTTGTGTTCAAGCACTTTACCAACTGAGCCATCTCCGTAGCCCTCAATGGGGCCTCTTTCTTCTTTAACTTTTTCCCATTGGTGAGAAGGTGCAGTGTCCCACCCGGAACACTTGGCGCCGTGTCCTACCCGGAACACCACGGCCAGTGTCCCACCCGGAACACGGTGGTGCTGGTGTTACACTTGGTGCCTCTATTAATAGACCTGATTTCTCAGCCTGCAGGGGATGCCAGGTAAAGACTTGTGTGCAATGTCCCATTCCTTTTTTTCTGAATTACATGTTTCTAACTTAGTTATTTTTCACTTTGGCATGGGGCTATGCTGCTGTGAGTGTTCTCACAGGATACATAGTCAAGACCAGTACCTTCAGACCCAGAACCTGTCTGATACTGTATCTTTATGGCTTGTTTGTTAAGGTGGAGACAGAAAAATTTAAGGGACTGGGACTTAATTTAATAAGGAATAATTATAAAAATAGAACTTGGAATAATTGGAAATCACGCTGGATGAAAAGGGTGAAGTAGAAAAATATTTAATTGTTTGTTACCAACTTGTAGTGAGAATGTGTCGCGAAGGCTAACTTTGAAACCTGTGATTAAAAATCCATTCTGTGTGGAGAGAGAGGCAGGATGGACTGCCGTGGGTTGCATGCAAAGTGTCACACCTCCGAGTCGCTGAGGAGAGAGCCAGGCCCTCAGCCTAGCAGCTAAGGTAACCCTGAGGAAGTGACGCTGAGTGAGAGGAAGTTAACCCTCCCCTCTTTTCTTCTTCTTCCCAGTTCCTGTGAGATGAAGTGCTGTTTCCTACTGAGTTCTCCTACCGGGACACTCTGCCTCTCCTCAGACCCAAAGCAATGGGACCAACCAACCAATGCCTGGCAATCACCCAAACCGTGAGTTGGAGCTAACTGCGCTTTTTAAATTGGTCATTTCGAGAATTTTGTTGATATAAGAGTTGACGAGTACAGCAGAATCACGCCACTTTGCTGTGACCCATGCGTGCGCGCGCACACACACACAGAATCACACATAGAATGAGTGAGAGACGGAGACCTTTGCTGACCTTCTGGTGATGGACTGAGCACCAGATAGAAGAATGGTGACGAGGATCAGTCCACGCCGGTCAGGAATGGAAAGATCTTGATGTTGAGCCGTGAGTAGCATTGTTTCTCCTCGATGCTAATTCCTATCTTGGTTGTAAATGAGCCTGTCGCTCCAATACTTACGAAGGTGTTCAGTCTCAAACGACCCTCTCTCAATGGTATATTATACAGCCTTTCTATAGATCATTATAAACTACCTTTATAAAACTCTTGATTGGTGCTGTTTTACCTGGGACCCCCCCCAATAAGGTAAACCTCTACCTGTCCATTTATGAGTGTGCAGACTCTCCCCCATTCTGGCCCACTTTCTGTCTCCTGGTTGCTTTCATCTAGCGCCTGATTCCTGCCCCTGTCCCTCTTAGATCTCTCTCTCCCTGAGTTTCCCTGGGACTCTACCACATTCCTCTGACACGGGGGCCATCTCCACCCCGACTGTCCCTGGCCTCAGTTCGCTGTAGTGGGGAGATTGTTTCTAAATGTAGATCTCATTCTGAGCCTCCCAGACTCATACCCTCCTGGGGCCTCTAGCCATGATGACTAAAGCCTGCCCCGCTCTGGTACCCCTGCACATCCAAACACCCTCTCTCTTCATTTTACTCTTTCCATAGTCACATTTCACCTGCCGAGTCTCAAGTTTTCTTTGCCGTTTTGTGGCTACAGATGTGTACGTTCCACTTCTGTGTGAAACAGAGTCATGGTTTCTTTCTCTTAGGCAACTCCTGCTCCTACCTCAGAAGCCCTCTCAGAGCAGCTCTCCCCTCCCCCAGCTCCTCCCATCGACGCGATGGCCAGGGTGTTTTGCCAAAACTGACATTTCACCCAGTTTGCAGACTCTCAGAAACAAGACTGCCATAGCTCCTCTGTACCCTCCACTGCTGAAGCAGGGTCCAGGCTGACACAGACCCACGACATTGTCTTCACCTGTGGATCCTGCCAGCGGGATCGGTTGCTTCTGTCTGGAGCAACGTTTGCGGGCATTGGGTTAAACTGTTCTGGTTTTGCCTTCTTGCCCTCCCTCAGTTTCAGACTTGTCAATGGCATCTTTTTATTTTGTGATTTCCTCTTAGAAGCCCAAGGTCTCCAAGGATTTCGATTGTGTCATTGGTGGAATGTGTGTGATTGTCATTTCAAATCTGCACACCCTCTGACGATCACTTGTGTGTCGATAGAAGCCAAGCACCGCCAGTTGTCAAAACCCTGGCTCGTCCCAGCGGACCCACTCACCATGACAAGGGTGTGGGAGAAGCTCCGACATCCCTTGATGGCTGGATAAACAAACATGATACACAGGGGTAGTGGGGATAGGGATACTATTCACCTTTGAAAAAGAAGGCAGTTCTGATGAACGACTGAACCCTGAGGATATTGTGCTACGTGACATTAAGCCAAAATTTGTGACTCCCTCATCTGAAGCAGAAAGGTGGTCACTATCAGGGGCAAAATTATATTGGTGGTTACCAAGGTTACAGGATTGGCATGGGAACAAATGGGGACGGGGAGCAGAGGTATGAATGTGGACTATGGTGTGAATGTGGACTAGAATAGAGATGGTTGGGGATGCTAGCCTTATGCTGTGTTGTTTTTAAGGCCTCTGCAAATGGCAGACACTCCATTGGTGTTATTTTACCGCAGTGAACACACACACACAAACACACACACACACACACACACACACACACACACACACACACACACACACAGAGAGAGAGAGAGAGAGAGAGAGAGAGAGAGAGAGAGAGAGAGAGAGAGAGAGAGAACAAACCCACCTGGGGTGCATTTGGATCAGTGGGTTCATTTGTGGCAGTGGAAGGTGGGTTTCGAAGGACAGCGGTGAGGACAATTGGCTTGGGAAGCAAGTCAAAAGCCGCTACAGCAGCTCAGATATTTATTTGAGGGTTGCCTGCCTTTTTGAAAGCGTTTTCTTCTTTAATTTACGTCCTTTGATAATTTTGAAAGGGCCACTGACCTGTATGTTTTTCAATCTGGCGTCCTGTTTTCTGAGGGGCTGCTCACAATAGCAGACAGGCAGGCGTGACATTTCCGTGAACTTCTAGCTGCTGCCCAGCTTTGCAAATATGTTCCTGAGATGAGTCCCACGGAGGGATGGACTCCAGGAAGATGTGTGATTATGTTTACTGAGCCCAGGGTGGGTTTCACTCCTGACCAATCACTGAACTCTATTCTGAAACCAAACCAACATCATTTTTTTGGGGGGGGGGGATGGAGGTACTGATCACACAAAGTCACGTGACCACTAGGATTGAATCTGAACTCTGTAGAAGGAAGACTAAAATTCCAAGTGATGCTTCCTTAGAACGTACACACCAGTGGCTTAGAAAGAGGACGGAGTCTCACGTGAAGAGGCACTGTGGGGTTTGGCAGGTCAGTGCGACGGAACCATATTTTGTTGAGGAATCTGGCAAAAGAGATAAATAAGAGCTAAGAAGATAAAGCCCATGGGAAGGTGCTCTTTGCATCCTTCAGCCATGATGTCGACTAGTAGGGGTTCTTCAGGGTCTGCGTAAGTTCACTCTGTATCCTCCTGTGTCTTTTATTTGAATGAAAACACAGTCTGGAACGATCCAGTGTATAAAGCCTGAACTGACCTGGTGGATTATCAGAGAGAACAATCCATGCTATTCACTTATAGGACTAGAGTGTTTCTTTAAACTATCTGGAACCCAAAGTGTCTGTTTCTAGCCTCGCAGCATCCTGTGCTCTGAGGATGGCTGTCCAGCATCCTGTGCTCTGAGGATGGCTGTCCAGCATGCAGTGCTGTCCAGCATGCGGCAGTGGCTGTCCTGCTGTTGGATGCAGCATCCTGTGCTCTGAGGATGGCTGTCCAGCATGCAGCGCTGTCCAGCATGCGGCAGTGGCTGTCCAGCATGCTGCAGTGGCTGTCCAGCATGCGGCAGTGGCTGTCCAGCATGCGGCAGTGGCTGTCCAGCATGCGGCAGTGGCTGTCCTGCTGTTGGATGCAGCCCAGGTGGCCTGTATAGTCATCTTCCAGGCTACAGAGCCCAGAGGCATCTGGTTTCCCTTCCCCTCTAAAGCTGGGTGGGGACGTCAGCCCTGGCTGTGAAGAGTGGCGTGTAGCCCCTCTGCAGACTGTGTCCGAGCAGCCCTAGAGGATTCTGGACCTTAACTGAGACCTGAACTGAGTAAGAACATCCCTCTGCAAAATATGACTCAGATGGAGGAGACTCCAGCCATGCCCATGCTGGGGTCCAGAAATGTCACCAGGAAACATTGCTTTCCACGACCTCCCAAACTTTAGCATCAGTTTTGAGGTGTCCATTAATCTTCTGGGATGTTACACTTTATTTATGTGGAACCCCACAGGGTTGTCACCAATTTCCTTTGCAACTGCTTCTTTGGCTAAGAACTTCAACTCAGAGATCTTAAACTTCTGCTGTCTGAACATAGAGCTAGCTTTTACCTTTGCTATGAACATAAAACCTTGTGGGCTTATGGTACTTTTTTTTTTAAACTTGGTGAGTTTTATACTTTCTTTGAAATTCTCCTGGCGATCTCCACTTTCCTAAAGGAAGCCTGTTGAGAATGTGGAGGGGACGGGTGAAGCACAACAGATCCCCCAGCCGCGGAAGACTGCTCATGAAAGTAGGAAGAGGGATTGGCAAGAGCCCGAGTGGCTCCGGTCGAGGCAACGCACCAGCTTCCATGACTTTGAGCGTATTGGCCGCTCTCCTTGCTCTCTAGTTCCCAGTTTCCTCCTTAGTTCGAAAGGACTGGTCTAAGTCTGACATTGTTTGAGGAACTTCCAGCAGCAGTGACAAGTTTCCTCCTGCCACCAAGGCCAAGGTGGCCAAGGGCCAGCGTGTTGTCCTCTTCAGGGCAAGTTTTCCTGTAAACCTCTATGTTTGTTGTTCGGAAGCTTCTCATGCAGACAGCGGAAACAAGGTTTATTATTATTATTATTATTATTTTGCATGTTCACTGTTTCTGTCACCAGTTTGTGCTTCCTCAGGCACACTATCACACCTGTGTCATGGCATGTGGTGGCAATGAACTCAAAGTGCTAGAGAGGAAATGTGCAGAGTGACCGAACGCCATGGAGACCCTTCACTAGTCTGTAGCGACAGGCTGATGGCATCTTCAGCTTAGCATGAAGTACGTGTGGAGGATAAATGTTAGGCATCCATATTGAATACGTCTTTCTTGTGAAATGAACTGGCAGTGGGTGTCGGCCTGAAAGTCATCAGTAGTTAAAAGGTGTTCATTTGTTCTCTTTAACTAACCCAAGGCAAGCGGAGTGTTCATCAGGTCCTGTCCCTAGAGAGTCAGCATGCGGTAGGGACACTTGCCAGATGGCTGTCACTTAGGCAGAAGCGCCCAAGAACTGCAGACAGGGATGGGACTGCTACGAATGTGTAGGCAATACTTTAGGAAGTTGTGTGTTTTGGACAGAGACACACAGGCCAAAGGGAGTTCACAGTGGAATCAAGCAGGCCTTGAGTCAGGCTTGGGTAATAAGCCTGCAGTAGGGGACTTAACAGTAGACAGGGGCATGGCACCCATACCTTCTGCATTTTCTTCAGGGTCTTCAAAACCCATCCAGGCAGTCTGCAACTGTGGGTGACTGTGCTGTTGAACGCCGTGTGACAAGAGTCATAATACGTTTTGGGAATGTTAGAGTCCCCCTTTCCGATTTCTATCCATCTAAAAGGTGAGCTCTGTATTTGATGTCTGTGGATATTTCCTCATCTGCTCGTTATTTCCTCATCCAGTTAGAGCTGTGATCAATTACACCCATGGAGCACCGTTCTCTTGAAACAACAGTGGTGAGATACAAGCCCCTTCTGCAGCGCTTTCGAGGCGTCTGCTCCAGACTCCCAGCAGGTGGCGCTGTGAGAATGCGTATGTGAGGGCACAGCTGCACTTCCCTAGGATAAGGTCCATAAGGTCCCATGCCCACTGCTTTTTTCCTTCCTTCCTTCCTTTCTTCCTTCCTTTCTTCCTTCCTTTCTTCCTTCCTTCCTTCCTCCCTCCCTCCCTCCCTCCCTTCCTTTCTCTCTTTCTTCCTCTCCTCTCCCGTCTTCTTCTCCTCCTCTTCCTTCTCCTCTTCCTTTGAAAGTTTTAGAAGCCTCCAAATTAAGTTCCTTCAGCCCTTGTTCAGCTCTAGTGAGAGACAAGTGGGTGACAGTCCGCAAACCTGTGAGTCCAAAATCCAGGCAACTGGGCTCACTGAGGCCCAGACTGTGCCAAGTAAGGCTTGCCTGGAAGACCAAGATAATTCAGGAAACGCTCAAAATATTTTACTATTCTGCTCAACAGCAACAGTACAATAATAAGAAAAAAATAAGTCTGTATGGTTAAAAACATTGAGTGACTTTACCTTCTTCCCATAAAACAATCAGTTAAAAATCCAACATTGAGGATGGAGAGATGGCTTAGCATATCTGGCACATGGCAGCTCCAAACTGCCTGTAATTTCAGGAGATCTGACCCCTGCTTCTGGCCTCTGTAGGCTCCTGAATGAACATGACCCATAGGAATTTAAACAGACATACACATAAATAAAATATATCTTTATAAATGTCAGCATTGCACCTACTGCATCCAGGAAGCTGGAGGCAAACCTGGTGTCTCTGGACCATAAAACCGCAAGACTAAACTACTGCTGTGGGACAATGGTCTTTTATTCTGTACAGATTTGTTGCTTGTATTGCTTTAATAAAACACTGATTGTCAGTAGCCAGGCAGGAAGTATAGGTGGGGTGATGAGAACAGGATAATTCTGGGAAGAGGAAAGGCTAAATCTCCAGTCATCACCTTAGACTCAGAGGAAGCAAGAAGAGAATGCCTCGCTGATAAAAGATACCAAGTCACATGGCTGACATAGACAAGAATTATGGGTTAATGTAGAATTTAAGAGTTAATAAGAAGCCTGAGCTAATAGGCCAACCAGTTTATAATTAATATAGGTCTCTGTGTGTTTCTTTGGGACTGGGCAGGACTGGGCAGGACTGGGCAGGACAGAAACATCTGTCAACAAACCACCTCACACATTTGTTCCTGAGAAGTGGCATGGACCACAAGGTAGGATTCCTCACTTCATAGTGATCATAGGCTCAGACCACAGAGGCCCAGGGAACACATTAGGATTCTGTTCCAAATGAACAGTTGCACTTGGACCCAGAGCCCCTTTTGAACAAGTGGACTCTGGAGTCTTCCCAGGAAAGGTTATGGCCGTGCACACTGACATTGTGGGTATCTGCTCCATAATCCCACAACCGCCAGGCCAGCAGACTTGCATAGCCCTCCTCGGGGTCTTCTTTGTCAGCCTTTAGGAATCCAAGGACATCTAGTCCCATTAGTTGTGGCTTCCTTTTGCCATTCCATGCATGTACTCAAGAGGTGGACCTTGCAGAGGTAGGGTACACACAACACGTGAAAGTGACTGGACTACTCATTCTGAGATAAGTCCACACTTCACCTAGACACAGGTGAACCTGCTGTCCTAATCTCTCAGGTCGGTCCTGTGCATCAGGCAGACAGAGCTGCGGGTTTCTGCATTGTGTGGCTGTAGCTTGTCAGTAGCCAGCATGTTAGTTACAGGACTAGAAGATGACTCGTTCCAGAAGGTTCTTGCCACACGAACCTGAAAACCTAAGTTTGATCCCCAGACCCATGAAAAAAGCTAAGTGTGATAATCCTCACACTTGGGGGTTTAGAACGGCAATAGGTAGGTTGCTGGGGCTTGTTAGCTAGCCGGTGACACCTAACCCATGAATCCCAGGTCATGATGACAGTTCTGTCTCTAAAAATGAATGTGCATGGCTGTTGAGGAGCAACACCTAAGCTGACCTCTGACCTCCACATGCACACACACCCATGTGTATGTATACCTGCATGATTATACACATACACCCAAATATGCATTAATACATGTGCACATATAGGTATGTATGCATACACATGCACCCATAACTCACAAGATTGTAATTTCCTATGTTAAGCTCTTACTGAGGCTAAAGCAGTTGTTGCAAGGAGCAGAGTGAGGTCATTTTATAACCAATTGATCAATCCAGGGAAAGTAAGTGCATTGGGTGATTAATCTCATCTCACCCATTATCTGCTCCCCTCCTCCCGAGTCCTTGCTGGCAGCTAGCCTGGTCCAGCCTTCTGCACATGCCAGAGGTGGATGCCATAAAAGAAGGGGCTAGGCTCTCCAGATCGATCTGCCGTATTGTTTCTTTGATGCTCTTAAAGCCTGCTTGACAGGCAGGCTGCTGAGAAGAACAGGAGGAACACATTAGGGGTTGGCTTGTGCGGTAATTAATCTGAGTCTTGTCCCATTAGTACTGCTAATTGGCTACATGGGAGGAAAAAGCCCGGCAGCCTTGGAGAGGGGAGATCACCCTAAGATTGGTTCAGCAGTTGGGATCGTTAGCTGTTTGGTTTTTATTTGTTTCTTTCTCAAACCAGCCAAAGAGTCTTGCTGTAAATGTTTTTGTGAATTAGTCTTAGACTGGGACCTCAGAGCAAACCCCTGCCCCTCAGTAACAGTCCAGAAAGTTCTGAAGGCCTCTCTAATTAGGAAATTCTGTGAAGCTTTGTCTTGAATTTTGTGGTCTGTGAATTTTTCCTCCCAATTGGCTTCTATCCTGCACAAATCACTAAGGCAAACAGAAACATATGTCATGACTCTGTCTTCAGGAGGGAAGTGGGTGTGGGAGTCTCAGCTGTGGCTGTTCGGCTGTTCCTGCAGCACAGAGGTAGCTGAGCTCACAAGTTCCACACTCTTGTTCCTGACACACAGTCAGACAGAGCAATCTCATTGGTTTTCCTTTGATCTTCGTCTTGGCCTCTGTCCTTGTCCCTCTCAGAACTCTTTATGAGATGTCAAAGGGTGTGTTAGGTGGACTTGAATCTTTCAGGGTGCTTTTAGGTGCTTGCCTTCCAGGGCAGGTAAAATGAAATCCTGTCATTTCTAAGGCAGTGCCCAGAACTGGAAATCATCATGATAAGCCACAGAAGCAGGTTTAGAGGCCCCAAGATTATATGTTCTCTCTCATATGCAGATGCTAGATTAAAAAAATAGTCATGTAAGATGACTGTGGAGGAGAGGTCACGTGGGAGAGGAAGGGGTTTAAACAAAATGATGGACGATCATGATCAAGGAAGGGCAATAGAATGTGTGTGTGTGTGTGTGTGTGTGTGTGTGTGTGTGTGTAGAAAGAAGGGACTCTCTCAAGGAGACCGTGGAGACCATCAAGGAGCTTCAAAGGGGAGGATCAAGGTACATTGATATGTATTATGAAAATTTCACAATGACATCTATTATTTTTTATCCTTACTGTAAACATTAATAAAAATTTAGTTTAAACAAAAGACAAAAATGGGCAAAAGCACAGAAAGAGGAAATTTCAGAAGTATTACACATTAAAAATTCAAAGGATAAACAAAAAAATGTAAAGATGTAAGAAATAGTTCTGGGGCCGCCTAAAGGGAGGCCGTTAAAATGACAAAGTACTAAAATTTCACAGAGGATCAGGAGGTCCTATTCTTCAAAACGGATAGATAAAATAAAATGTAACTTGGTAAATCCAATGAAAAAGAAAAAAGAAATAGAGATGATAACATCAAAACAAGTTTGGACAGAGTAGCAGATACTAAAATTCAGGAAATACGTAATGCTATGTTAATTGCTCATAGCATTAGATAAAATTCTTTATTTTATAAATGTCAGATAAAGTACAAATCTTTACGATAATGTCAAAGTTATTAAGTGGAAAGTTCTGCCGCAAGTGATTTAAGACTGTGGAGGTCTAAATAATCTTATTAAAGGAATGAAGTTCGTGGTTTAAAAGATTCCCAGGGGAACTTCCCAGCCCCAGATAATTTTACAGGCGAGTGCTACCACACTTAGATAATTTTACGGATGACTTCCATCCAGCCTTCAAAGAGAAGCCCAAACTTCCCCAAACAGAGAGGCAAAAAAGGGGCGGGGGATATCTTACTTTCCTAAGTCACCAAGTTGGAATGATGTGGATGCCAAAGCCATAGGAACAGCTGCTGGGAGCAAAATGCCAGGGTACTCTTGTGATTCAGAAGTCTTAGCAGAAAGGAGTCAATATTGTACTAAAACATGGACTTTACAAGTTCGTTTTTGTTTCTTCATGGAGAGAGAGGCAGTCAGGAGGAAAATCATAGATGTTATTGAAGTCACTACCCGATTTAAAATGCGAAAGTTTAGTTGTGCTGGTGGGTGCAGCCCTTTATAAAATGCGGCATGCATTAATCAGTTCGGAAGAACTTCTAGCACTCAGGGTTTCCTTAACCCAGAAAAGCTAACTGTAGAGAGCTGACATTAAACTGCTTAAATAAGGAACAGAAGCATGTCTGCCCACTCAGGCCCCTCCTAGCGTCTTACCTGGCTCTCTGGGAACCTTCCAAACCAGTCAAATGATCAGAAGAAGCTAAAATTTACACCATATAGGACTTAAACATAAAACTAAAAGTCATATTCAAAACTGCATGCCAATATGGCAGACACTATTAGAAAGCATTGAAAGACAGTGTAGTCAAGGGGAGTCTGGGCACAAATGTGGTTAATTCCTAATACTCTCAGAATTTTCCCCGGTTATATAGATATTAATTAAAATTTAAGCTATATTTTAATTAATATTTGGTGTTATGGTTCACATATGGTCTAATGGGTCTCTCCCCACAAAGGTTCAAATGCTGGTAACTTGGTCCTCAGAGTGGTACTATTGGGAGGTGGTGAGGGCTTTAAGAGGCAGAGGCAAGTTTAAGTTCCTTCGATTCACTGAGGGACCTGGTACCCCTCTGCCTTCTCATTATGAGAAGTGATCTCTTTCTCATCTCTGTCCTCACTGCTCTCTACGCTAAAGCGATGAAGCTGAAGAGGTCCTTGTGGTTCAGGCTTTCAATGTACGAGACTATGAACTGAATAGACCTGTTTTCTTATAAGGCACACAGCCCCAGGTGTTACATAATAGTAAAAAAATGGAATAAAACCTATAAGTGGATTCTAAAATGTACACATTATAAAAGGATGATGGTCATCCAAGCAATACTGGTGAATAGACATAAAATAGAGGGGACTAACTGTATAATCTGTCTTTGAGAGTTCAGGAACATGCTTAGATAGCAGAGAGCCCTGGTGTGTTGCTGAGATGGCACAGGTGGCCACTGCCATTCTCAAGTCCTAATCAACATGTGATGGAAAGATGGAGGCTCACACCCCTGCCCAAGGCACAGCCAAGACCTGGTGATGGTGGGTTCAAGACATTAAATAACAAAGACAACACTTTAAAACACATCGTTCAAAGCAAGACAGAACAGATATACCAAGGTAAAAAAGAATACTCTAATGTAGACAGGTATAAAATGGTTTTATTTGTCACCTGTATAGTAAAAAATAATTACCTCTTGAAAAGCTTTATGAATAAATAAGGAAAAGTTGAACAACCAGCGTAAACGTTGGTGAAGACAGGTTAGTAAAACTAAAACTGAAATCTAGTGGCCAATCTGTGTATCCAGTGTTCATCTGCACCGTGAGTGGAGAGACCAGAACCTGGGCCCTGTCTAATTCTGGCTGTGGAGGCTTTGTAAGTTGCTCCGGCATGAGTTTGATCCCAGAGCCCATGTGGAAAGGAAGGTGGGCATGCTGGCTGTCATTTACAATCCTAGCTCTGGGGAGATGGAGACAGGCTGCTTCCTCAGGCTCTCACTGGCCACCAGCCTATCCTGTTCGGTGAGTTCCAAGTCAGGGAGAGGCCCTGCCTCAAAATGAGATGGGTACGTAGCATCTGAGGAACAACAACTGAGATTGACTTCCGGCTTCCACATGTATATACACGTGTGTAGGCACCTGTATGCACATGAATATGCCCCATGCGAATAAATACATTCTTTTTTATCAGGGAGACTATAGAAAATTGGTTTCTGGTGATATGCTATGTTTCATGGGGTTGGGTCAAGAACAAAACAAAACATACATGTGATGAATGGGAAGGGATCAGTATGCAGGATATCATATGACACACATTGTAAAATACAAGCACATTCTAGTGTTCTATAGGAAGAATATACATAGGAACAAGAAAGGCAAGATGCTCCTTATCCAGCAACTATTAGTATCATGTTTGGCTAAATATTAAAACATGAATAAACATTAGAAAAATGATATTGAATAAGCAAAGTTTAGAATTCCATTATTTAAAATATAATTTTAAAGTTTAAAGTGTGTGTGTGTGTGTGTGTGTGTGTGTGTGAGAGAGAGAGAGAGAGAGAGAGAGAGAGAGAGAGAGAGAGAGAGAGATCTATGTGAATATGTACATGTGAGTTGCAGAGCCTGTGAAGGCAAGAAGAGGGTGCCAGAGCCTCTAGTACAGGAGTTACAGGCAATTGTGAGCAACTGGATATGGGTGCTGGAAAGAGACTTTGGGTTCTCTGCAAGAGCAGTACATGCTCTTAAGCACTGAGCCATCTGTGCCTTTCATCCTTATAATCCCAGATCTCAGTTAAACAAGACAGTGAATAAGAGAAGCCATGAAGAGGCAAAAACTCACATGTGAACGTTCAAAGCAATGTTACTCATAATAGTCAAAAGTGAAAATCATTCTAATAACCATCAGATCTCAAATAGGTAAATAAAATGTGTATGTCTGCATGACAGAATATTGTTTGACAATAAAATGATGTGAATTATAGAAATATGCTTCAATTTGGATACCCTTTGAGGAAGGTATGTCAGGGGAGAGACACTGGTCACAAAGGGCATGGGGCATAGCATCTGTACCTCTGTGGAGGTAGAAGGTAGGCCAGCAGGAGGAAGAGGGACAACTGAGGGTGTAGCAGTACCCGGATGATCAGCCCTGAAATAATCACACAGAAACTGTACTAATTAAGTCACTGCTTGACCCATTAGCTCTAGCTTCTTATTGGCTAACTCTTATATTAATTTAACCCATTTCTATTAATCTGTATATCGCCACATGGCAGTGGCTTACTGTCAAAGATTTGGCATGTCTGACTCTGGCGGCTCCATGGCATCCCTCTGACTCCACTCTTCTTTCTCCCAGAATTCAGTCCAGTCCTCTCCGCCTACCTAAATTCTGTCCTATCAACAGGCCAAGGCAGTTTCTTTATTCATTAATGGTAATCAGAGTACACAGAGGGGACTCCCACATCATGCGAGATATGGGGCCAGAAGCCCAACTTCTTCCCAGTTAATGACAACAATTCAACTGTTGGTTGTGGTGTAGGGTATGTAACTGTGAACATTCTGAAATCCAAGTGAACACATTCAGTGAGTGAATTGTGGGTGATGTAAACCACTTCTTAATAAGACTTAAAAATTAAGAATCAACCATCCAATGAATTGATTAGGAGGGATATGTCATATCAACACATTGGCCCCAAACAAGAAAGTGCAGGAAGGACAGGTCTAAGGGGAAGAAATACCATGCACATTGGTCTAGAAGTAAACCTTTACCCAACAGGCTCTTTGGATAGATTTGCAAGTCAGATTATCCCCCAGCATCCTGAATTCCTGGTGATCTCCAGTGTATTTTACGAAGTCATCTCTGTGGTCCTGCCAGGTGATCTTGTGATTTCCATCTAAAAATTATTTTTATCTCAAAGGAAATAAGATACATTCTTTAAGTTTAGTAATCCCTATCCAGCAGGGTCTTTTACACTGACAGTATCTTATTAGATCTTGGGGATTTCCAGCCTGGGTACCTATAATGTAAATTGGGCAAATCACGTTAAGGTCCTTGAAGTTAAGAGTTCAAAAAAACGTCAAATCTGGCTAGTCATAGAGATTCAGGGTAAATTGAATGTGATTTCTTTATGGGTTGCATTTGGTCATTCGTGCATCTTTTATCATATAGATTTTCAGAGACAAGTGGTCTTGTAAAGTGTGTCATTTAGCCCATTAAAACCCAGGCATCACATAAGAGTCTTTTAAATTCAGAATCAAGGGCTTGCCATTCAAATTTCTTCCAGAATGATGTTAACCAAACACATATCTAGATGTGTAATTTATTTTTTCTTTGGGAAAAAAAATGAAGGATAGTCAAAGTAAGGGCACGTTGCCAACACATTCAAGCCTTTTAAATGGAGTCATCTGTCTTCATGATTTCCGTGCTCTCTGTGAAGTTGTCCTCACGTTTAGACTCACTGTCAGGTGCTGGAAGAAGTGTGTTAAGATGAAATATGATTGGATTTTGTCATTTTAAAGCAAAGATAATTAAATCGTTAACATAATCATTACAGTTCTCTGATTGGAAGTTGCATTTCTTATTCCCATGAAGCTGCTTGTGCAGCAAACACTTTTGCTCAGTCCTCCTGAAAAACAAGATAACAACAACAACAAAAAAGCTCAGAATCCAACAGAAAACTATGTAAATGGGACTTAGCTGACCAAGATTTGAGCTAGGAGGACTTCAAGAAGGAAGTCAAATACAGTCGAATGCTCTTTTCCTTGGTGTTCTGCCTATTTCTCATCAAAGACCTCTCGATCCTGTAGGAGGAGATGGTGGTATCAGGACTTCCATCCTGACCTTCTCAGAATGTGCGGTTTTAACTACTATAATGTTTTGCCTCCATCCTGTCTCCATAGTGAGGAGGGAGAGGTGGGTGGAGATCCTTAGTCTCCAGGTCTCCACTATTCCCAGACATAAATAACATTCTGGCTGCCTTTGCAGTTTCTTTCCAATTCCCTTTCTTATTCTTGATTCAAGACTGGGAGATAAGATGGATAGTCAAGAGCATGATGTGGCTAAACTTCTGTCCGTCCTAACTGTGCTGGTGGTAACAGCTGCCTAAGGATCCCCCTCATCCCTAATGACTTTAAACCAAATTATATTCTGTTCCCCTGCTATATTTTAACATATTGCCTTATAAACTTTGACTTTAAATAATAAAGGTGTTTCTCATAGTAGTGAACTCCCCACTTTCACACATAAAACAAAAACAAAGATTCATAGACACCTCTGGCCCCTGCCCATGTGTCTTTCTCTGTACTTCATCTTTCCAGTAATGTTTCTACAGTCATCTCTTTACCTGGTTCTGTGATCAAACCAAGGAGCACACTGTAGGACACAGCCTGTGGCGGATGTTTCATGTCCAAACCATGACAGACTCATTTTTACGAAAAGATTAGATGGGGGAAACAGGAACTAGTGAATTAGTGAGAGTACACTTTTCTGTGTCGTTGAACCACACCAGAGACAGATTTCCCCAAATACCATGACTTACATAAACCGTTAATGTGAATTTAAAACCTCAGATGATACATAAGAATTTCTTTTCATAGCATGAACTAGAAATGTCAAGTTTAGTACTGTTGTCTTTAAACAGGGTACAAAGGGACATGTTCCCCTAATGCAGCTGGTAGCTATAATTATCTCCACCACGAAACAACAGATGATAAAATATAACTGTGAAATCAGTCTATGAAAATATGCAAATGAATATATAAATTTTTAAAATGAAATATATAATTTCAAAGGAACTAACTCCCATTTGTTCTTAAACATGGCTAAGGAAGGGTTTTGTCTTTCTGTCTGTCTGTCTGTCTCTTCCTCTCTCTATGAATGTGTGTTTTGCTGACAGACTCTCAGAAATTGAGTGAGAATAACATTCTCTTTTACTGGATGAGGAGCCCTATGATACTTTGGGTTATAGTGAGGATGTATATGCTTCCCTGTGCATTCGATATTTATCACCAGCATGGGTCTAAGTTTTTGAAGTGTCCTTAAATCTTACTGTCCCACCTTTCCCATCTTGCTTAAGCATCTTCCAAATTGCTTATGATTTTCTCTGTGTTCTCAAGAAGGAACGCTAGCAAGCTACTTCTTGCAGTTAGGGATGCTGTTCCGTGAGCAAACTGTGAGATATGACCGTGCAGGAAGGGCACTTCAGACCTGTGCTAGCAGTCTGGATGTGCTGCGACGCAAAGTCAGCGAGGTTCCCTGCTCAGTCACCCCACAATCTGTCATCCAAGGATGCAGCTCCTCCTCTTTGTCATCCTCTGGAGCTCTTAGAGAAATCATGATTTAACAAGATTATTCGTTCCAGTAGAAAGGCATTACAAAAACAAAGTGTGGAGTTGCATGCCCCAAATGGCATCCCAAAGGAGGAACATTATTTATCACAAGCACATGACCATATTAAAAAGAAGGGTTTCACTTGGCAAGGATAGACTTGGAGATGTCATTTGACTTCAGGTCTTGAGATCGTGGCAAGAAAATTTTGCATCTTCTACAGGAGAGCAGTTATCTTGAGTGGGGGCAGACTCAATATTCTCCATAAATGGATCACTTCTCTGGTGTCCAATGATTTTTATCAAACAGTTCCACCTTATCATTTGTGGAATTATTGGCAATCAGTAGACCGAGCAAGGCAATGTCCTATACGTTCATGAGCTTGTGGACTCCGGGGAATACTTCAGAATGAGGAGTGAGGTGTCTCAAAGGACAACACTTCTGCCTCCAGAACTTAGGAATCGTTCTTGTGGGTTTTTCAGGCTGCCCACAATTTTAAGAACTCAAGATTCGATAACTCTGCTGTCACATGAAGCAGGTCTTTACAACCCCACCCTCTGTAAGTGCACAAATGTGTTATATTTGAATATGTATGAGCTGTCCTATCTATGTTTGTTTATCTTATCTATCTGTCACATTACTATCATTTGCTTATTATTGATCATCTGTCACCATACTATGTATTGTCCTGGTTAGTTTTTCCCCCTCTATGACACTAGCTAGAGTCATTTGGGAAGAGGAAACCTCAATTAAGAAAATGGCCCTAATAGATTGACCTGTGGCAAGTGTATGGGGAATTTACTTAACTGATGATGGATGTGGGAGCACCCAGCTCACTGCGGGTGGCGCCGTCCCTGGGCAAGCGGACTTGGGATGAGTAAGAAAGCAAATGGAGCAAGCCGTGGTGAGCACGGCCGTAAGCAGTGATCCTGGAGGATTTAACAACACTCACCTGGTACAGTCCTGTCACTTCTTGAGGCCTTCAAGCTCCATGTAAACTCAGCAGCGCTATGCTCACACTTCTTAGTTTCTTGGCTTAGCCTGTGGTCCTTTAGGTAGCAAAATTAGTTGAAGCAATGGTTCTCAACCTGTAAGTCACAACCCTTTGGGGATTGAACAACCCTTTTACTGGGGTTACATATCAGATATTTACATTATGATTCAAAACAGTAACCCAATGACAGTTATGGAGAAGCAATGAATTAGTTTTATCGATGGGGTCACCACAACATGAGGAGCTGTATTAAAGTTACAGAATTAGGAAGGTGGAGAACCATTGTGGAAATGGACCAAAGTTCCAGAACACCAAGACCACTATTCATATTTATATCTGTCCTATCTATCTCTTTGTCTCTCCGTCTGCCTGCCCTCCTGCCTTCTTCCCTCCCTCTCTGTCTTTCTCTCTCTCCCCCCTCTCTCCTTTTTTCTTTCTTTGTTTCTTTCTTTGTTTGTTTGTTTGTTTGTTTCTTTCTTTCTTTCTTTCTTTCTTTCTTTCTTTCTTTCTTTCTTTCTTTCTTTCTTTCTTTCTACCAACCTACCTGTCATCCATCCATCTGTCTGTTTGTCTGTCTGTCCATTCATCCATCAATCCATCCATCCATTTATCCATGTATGTGTGTGTGTGTATATATATATGGATCTGTTATCTGGCTTTCCATCCGTCCATCTGTCCATCCATCTGTCTATGTATCTATCATGTACCATATATCCATATTTGTGTTATAAAAATATATAATGTATATATAATATATATTATGTATATTATATTTATAATTTATTAGACTGTTGTTTGGGAGATTATGTCATGATTTAGGATGTTGCTAACAAGTGTTGCAACTTAGTTTTTCTACAAAAGCCTTTGTGTTACTGCAAAAGAAAATGAAAAGTATGTTTTGTTCATCGGAGAACTTCATGTGGCACCTCCATTCTTTAGAATCACAAAGCCGTTGCCTATTAGTGATGAAAGATGCTCCCCTTGCTTGCCCATGATGTCTCCTCTGAGCTTCAGCAAACTTGAGAGTCTCAGAACATAGGCGCTTCATATTTCACACCCGGAGTGCTGTCGTGTGACCTTGGAAGCCTGCCCATGAATCCAGCCTGAGATACAGGCTGAGCCTTTTTGGTCTGCTGTCCAGGGCATGTATGTGTCATAGACCTTCCTATTCATCATGTGTTTCCTACGGTATCATTGCTTACACCAGTTGTAACTCTGTGTTGTACGACTACAATGCAATACTCTGTAATTAAGTTCTGGAGAGAAAGGTTTTATTTTGCCTTACAGTTTGGAGGTTCAAAAGATGATCAAATGCCCACTCCCCTATAGTTTAGATTTCTGTTGAGGGCAGTATATAAGGCAAGGGTGTGTGCAAAAGAGAGTGCTTGCATCACCAGTCAACGGAGGCTGACAAGCTCCTCTGAGGACATATACATTATAATACCAGGGCCTCTTATTAGCCCCCACCCCCACAGTGTCTCCTAGTAATATGCCTGTCCAAACATGAGCTGGAAAAGGATGACACAAATAAACCTGGCAGACTAGACAGAGGATAGCACATGAGGCCTCAGCCCTACATAAAGAACTATGGCAACTGAGGGAAGCTGGGACTAGGAGAGGAGGTCTTCTCCAAGGAAGAATGCACCAACTGGTTGTCCAGTGCCCAGTGGTCAGCCCTGAAAACATAATACAGGTAACGTGATATCAACTGAACGGACTATATTTAGGAATTTATATACATATGCATATATATATATGCAATAGCAAGTAGATTTTAAAAGAAGCTATTAATTTGAAGGAGGGAGAAGCACATATGGAAGGTGTAAATGGAGGAAAAGTGTGGGGAAGAAATGTCAAAACCAAATTATGTTCTCAAAAAAGTTTAAAGTGCTGGGTATCTGGCACGTAAACATGATCGTCTGAGTTTCCTGGAACCCACAAAAATCTAGATAGAGTTGGCAGTATCTGAAATACTAGTGCCCGCAGGAAACGGGAGGCAGAAGTGGAGAGAATTACTTGGAAGCGAGTCTGGCACATGAAGTGAGACAATAGCAATCAAGAGACAACATGCCTCAAAAAAAAAAACCCACTGTGTGCTATTAGTGGAGTCGTATGGCATATGAACTATACTGTGATGAGACTGTGCAAAGCAAAAGAAAGGCACATTTGTGGTCATTTGTGGGGGAGTCACAAGAAGACACAGATTTTCTGAATAGATATCTGACTTGCTGAAAAAGAAGGAAGGGAGAGAGGGAGTGAGGGAAGGGGAGGGAGGGAGGAAATAAGGAAGGAAGAAAGGAAAGAAGGAAAGAAGGAAGGAAAGAAGGAAGGAAGGAAGGAAGGAAGGAAGGAAGGAAGGAAGGAAGGAAGGACGGAAGGAAGTTGTCCTCTGATTCCACACATACACTCTGGAACTGGGCACAATTGCACACACACACACACAACACACACACACACACACACACACACACACACACACACATGCATGTACAGATATACTCCTGATGACATTGCAAACATCCATAAAGATACCAAATACCTCATTTTCTAGACTACCGCATGCCATTTATTGATAAGGACAGCTCCTTTTCAAACTTTGTCCAGTTCCTCCCTCACACTTAATTCTAACTTACTTTTGTTGTTTTTCCTGTCTAAGCACATAAGTGATTAAATCTTTCTTTGACGTTGGAAAAATATGATTAATTATCTATACAAACATTTAGAAGATTGATCACTGGGGGTGACTCAAGCAACTCTAGTGTGCAGTCCTTTAGTCTGCCCATTATCTGAGGATAACTGAAAACACTACAAGGCCACTCTGATGGGAATTCGTAACCAACACCACATTATTAACCCTAAGTGAGAATGGCATGGTCTTTGCTGTAAGAATTTCTAGACTCCTTGTTCCTATTTTATTGGCTCATTCTAGAAGCTCGGAGGAAATGGCCACTTCAAATCCTCTTGTTTCTCTATCATGCTTCATCTCGACGTCAAGAGGTCATTGCCAGGTTTGCCGGGAGACAACAACTGCGGAGAAGAATCAGAAGGAATATTCTGATGACTTTCAAGCATTTTAAACCCTGTTGTCAGGGAAAGCAGCAGTGGAAAACACTCTTTTAAACTTTCCCATTTAAAAGCTCCCGTGCTCATTTGACCTCATAATCATGTATTTCCATCAAATGACTATTTTGCTTAGGACTGCAGAGCTGGGAAGTGTCACAAAGTGCCATGTCACTCAACCTTCGAGCTGTCCCCAGGATTCAGAGAACGGAATCATCACGACTAGTTTGAGTTTTCAGACGATAGCTTGCAGCTTCACAGGGGAGGGAGTAGCCTCCAATTTGAAAGACAATCTTGGGAACTAAATTCATCTGTGATGTGGGACCATCACCAATGAATATCCCCAGCATTTCTGTTACTTCCCCAACTCTTCTTTCTGCAAAGTGGAAATCCCCGGTCTCCACAGCTGCCCTCTGCAGCCAGGCTTTTCAACCCCTCTTGCCTATGTGAATAGGTTGTGTGTGTGTGTGTGTGTGTGTGTGTGTGAGAGAGAGAGAGAGAGAGAGAGAGAGACAGAGAGAGAGAGACAGAGAGAGAGACAGGGAGAGAGACAGAGAGAGAGAGACAGAGAGAGAGAGAGAGAGACAGAGAGAGAAAGAGAGAGAATAGATGGAGTCAAAGAGATGCCATGTACCTGCTGGATGAGAAAGATAACCGCCAGAGCCCGCCAGAACTTTGCTGGTAGGCTACGACCTCGTGGTGATACACAGATTAATAGAGGTGGGTTAATTTAAGATGTAAGAGCTAGCTAGAAATATTCATAAGCTAATAGACCAAGCAGTGTTTTAATTAATACAGTTTCTATGTGATTATTTTGAGTATGGGCAGCTGGAAATGAAAAAGCAGTCTCTGCCAACAGTATATGTCTTGTGTATTAGATTAATTCTGTTATTAATGACATCCAGTGTGCCCTTTTGTCCTTTTGGGTTTAACCCATGCAGACATAACTTTCAGGGTGCTATCCTGTGACCGGGTCATCACTGGGTAACAAAATTGACTGCAACTTAACCTTGAGTGTACAATCACCAGAAATGAGGGAAATAAAAGTTTATTGTTTATTACTCATTCAATATCAGACAATTTTTTTTATTAGTGACACAGAGAAAATAGATATTGAAGGGAAGTTGAAACTAAGTGGCTTCCACAGGAGGCTGGAGGTTTGCAGCAGGCCAGGCTAGGAAGGAAGTAGATGTCACAGCGTTGGTAGCTTCGTTTTTAATTTGGTGCATATTTTATTTTTTAAGACCATGCACACATGTAAAATATGTTTTTTACATATCAAAAACCACATAATAAAACCCCTAAGATGTGTCATCTCCTTGCTAGCCTAGGTTTTCTTTTACTAATTCTCCTCTGAATGTTACTTTGTAATTTTGTTTAGGTTTTGAAATATTTTGGTTTTTTATCACTTATATTTTCCCTTTCTGTTAAGCTCACAATTCAGGAAAAAATGGCTCATGAATTCTTGGCTTCCCAGTGTGCCCCTGTGCCTAGAAAGTAGCCAGCATTTTCTAGGGTATGAATGTAAACACTGCTCTAAAATTCATGTATTGAAATGTAATTACCAAGTGACAGTGTGAGAAGCTGGTGGCTTCAGGAGGCCATGAATCATGGCGCTGCACCCTAGGGAATGGAAGCACCTTTGCAAACAGGATCCCAGACTTCCAGTCTTAGACTAATCCATTTGCCCACAAGGGCCTGGCAGCAACCTGCCATCTTGGATGCAGAGAATAGACCCCAGCTTATACTGATTCTGCCAACACTTTGGCGTTGACCCTTTCAGTCTCCAGATCAATGAGAAACAAAGTCTTCATCCTTAAGAACCATGCAGTGTGTGGTTGTGTGGTACAGCCACAGAACAGGTGAAGGTGCTGTTCAGTCAGTTTAGCTGGAGGAGTCAGCTATATTACCTTCAAAGCGTTTTTAGCTGTACAATCCTATCATTGTTTTAGGGGATTTCTTTTAAACTTCCAGATTTACAGTCAAATATTATAAACCATATTTATGCTATACATTAAAGCAATCCTTTTCTGATTTTCAAGCAAACAGGAGCCACCCCTACAGATTTTCTGTAAAATATATATACTCTGCAGACTCCTGTTGAGCTTATGAATAGGCCACGTGATTTATAATTGATTATGGATCAGGTACTAGAGAGTCTGCTCAATGTAACAAAGAAATACTAGACAAATCCAATCCCTGAGTCTGTAGATTTTGGTTAGTGTTTATTGATTTTCATTACGGAAAGCCTGGTTTTCTTGGATTAATTATTGCCACTCTTAGAAGAAAGATATCGTATCTAAAGCAATTCAGTTCTCTTTCCTTCAAGAAATTGATATCCACCAGACTAACTCAAGCCTTCTGAGAGCACTGCCCTCCTGGTATCTGTCACCTGCACTGTTTCTCACTCCAGGAGGAAGGGAACACTTAGCATTTCAGCAGAGAGCTGACCTGGACAGGAATCTGCTGCCTGCTTGGAGCTTTGGTAGTATTTTTGCTTTGAGATTTTAAGATAGAAATTTTTAGGGTCAGAATTGATTGGTATGAGAAAAAGATTAAGCCCTGGACAATATGTTTTATTTTAGAGAAGAGAAAACAACCCTGCACACCATACCCTCAAATAAGTCATTCATTTAGTATTTAGAGACCTAGAGACATAATGTGCAGGATTTGGATGTCAGATTTCCATCTTGGATATGATGGAGCTACCAATTACAACACAGCCAGAAACTTGATCTGAACTATACTTTTTCTTCTCTCTTGAAAGTAATAAGGACATGCTTGTCACAAAATTTATACATGGGATAGAGCCAGTGAAAAAGACTCAGCGATTGTACTCACCTGAGTAGAAGTTTAAAGGTAATTAGGCCAGCAGCCCCTTCGAACACTCTGCGCTGGAGGCTCTGCTATGGATTCCAGTCACTTTTGTATTCATTAACCTTTATTTGAAAACTTGCTGTCAATTGTGATGACAGTTGTATGAGTTATTATGGGTAACATGCTATAATTAGGCTGCATTCAATATGGAACTGCTGTAACTCAGATGTGAGGAAACCCTAAGCGTGTATTGAAACATCATCTATAACCCGACAGCCACCGCTGCTCTAGTAAATGAGGGATATTAAAAACTCGGTCTGTTTCCCGACTTCCTGTGGCAGAGACACACCTGCTAACTCAGTAGCACTGTGATGTATGTGTCCCGATGAATCGTATCAGTTCAGTGAGGAGGAAAAACATCTGGAAATACAGCAGCTGTTAGAGTCAGTAATTGTATCATTCACTGAATCCCACAAGGATGTGTTCATCTCCACTGTTAGCTGAAGTGTGTGGAACGGATGACAGGAAATGCATCTCTACATAAGGGTCCTCACTGATGGGAGCAATGACCTCTGATGTCCCACGGTCGTATCATCTTGCTTTTGGGTCACAATATTTAGAAAAAAATGGTGACTTAGTAGCATTTGGTTGATGCTCCCCAAATTAAGAGCAGGTGCTGTGGAATAACACTTCTGCATGCTGTGAATTTATGTTGCTCTCATTGGTGGTAAAAAAGCTGCTTTGGCCTATAGCAAGACATAATATAGCTAAGTGGGAAAGCCAAACTAAAAATACAGGGAGAAGAAGGATGGGGGAGAGAGATGTGAGCAGTTGCCTAAGAAATAAGATGCCAGCAGACTGGTAAAAGTCACGGCCACGTGGCAATACATAGATGAATAGAAATGGGTATATTTAAATATAAGAGCTAGTTAGTAATAAGCCTGAGCTATAGGCCAAAAAGTTTGTAATTAATATAAGTTTCTGGGTGATTATTTGGACCATGTGGATGAGAAGTGAAAGTTCTGCCTCTAATTACAAACAGGTTATTAAGGGGCCATTGTGGTTCTACCCATTTCTGGTTGTATCCTCTAGAACTGGAAAGGTGTTGCAAGGTATTCCCAGGAAGATGGACTTAGAACATACTCCCTCTGGTCTCCTGAATAGTTAAGATACTGCTATGGTCAGTGGGCCAGTATGATGTTCTGGGTTGCCACCTACTCCCATTAATTCTGTGTTAATGCTAATGATGACTTCATGAGCATCCAGGTACTCAGAACCTCATGACTGGCAATGGTTACCTTTGGGAGGTTTGTAGACTTGACCTGACCTGTTGTCACAGAACATAGTCAAACATGCCAACTTTCCCTAATCTGGATTGGTGGAATCTGAGGCTCCTCGTAGCTTTGTAGAGATGATTTGGGAAAGCAATCCAGAGATTCTCCTCTGGGTGTTGACATCATGGGAGGTCAGAGGGGCTGGATCTCAACCTGACACAGAAACATCTATTTGGGCGACTCTCCAGGGACTAGGAAGGATTTCTTTGTGAGGACTCCACGGCTGAGCCTAAGTTCCAGAACAAGAGTAATATCTGGGAGCAGATGTGCTCAAGAGCGTGTGGAGTCTGTGCACCTTACATGTGCACCTGTCCTGCAGGATGGCACAGCCCCGTGTCCTGTGAGTCCTATCATGAGCCAAAGGAGAGAAGTGAGTACCTGACTTCTCCAGCCTTGAAGAATGCTGTACACGAGACCCACATTTGTCCTGGTTCTTACAGAGAAGCCCAGGGGATCAACATGGCTGGGCTATTTGAGGGCACTTCCCTATCCAGTTACTGTCAGCTTTGCTCTCTGTGGCCTCCCTCTACTTTCTGGTACTTGAAAATACCTACTATGATGGCTATGAAGCTTCTGGTCTATGGTGTGTGTGTGTGTGTGTGTGTGTGCGTGCATGTGCATGCGCGCATATGTGTGCATTTGTGTATGCGGTGTGGATGTGTGTATTTGTGTGTTTATGTGTGTGTGTGTGCATGCATGTGTGTTTATGCATGCTTGAACATGGATGCTGTTTGTGTTCCAATGAGTTTGTGCTGCAGTGACCCCTCATTTACACATCTGCACACAAGAAACGTCTTTGGAAATCTGACTTTGTTGCTTGCAGGCTGATCACCCTACTTCTTATTTAAGATCCTCCCAACTATCTCACAGGGTTCTAAGCTTAATACCAAGTTCTTGGTTTACTCTACTGTATTTTTCTTTACATGACCTCCTCTCATTTATTTAGAAACAGCCCTGTGTCAGACCAGAGAAGCAGCCCTGGAGAAATCTGCCTCCTAGCCTCAGGGAGGTTAAAAGCCAGCCTACACAGCGACACCTCGGGTGAGCATTGTGCATTACTTGGTGGGTCTGGGGTAAAGATTGATATGGAGAAAATGGGACACTGTGACATTGGTGTAGAGTAATTATCTCCTATGAGTCGCAGAGTAAGCCAGACAGGGTGCGGCAGACTCCTGAGGGCCCAAGAGAAGCAGGAACTCAAAGTTAGTTATGGACAAAGCGAGTCTCAGGCACAGGCGCTACTAGCAATCAAGTATCCCATGGTGTACAAGTAAAGGGCAGTAAAAAAAAGTAGGGATGCCAGGGGACTCTTATTTTTGAGGAACAAAAGTTAAGTTTGGCCTCATGTCAGGAAGTCCACCTTGGAAACTGATCTACTGATCCAGTGAACCATCTTGGATATCAAGCTCTAATCTGGTAGGAACATTCTGGAAACTTACTCCTGATGACTCTGCACTATGTGGTGGCAGTGTTATTGGGAACATAGCGACCTTTGGTGATTGCTCAGGCATACTTTATGGATAAGGAAAGATAAGAAGATGAGGTCCAGTTTTTCCTGAGGGCACATGGGCAGCTTTGTGATTCTTTTCTGAACATGTTCTTCTTTTTCTGTCGAAGTGGTGAAATGACGCGGTCTTTTCTCACCACAGCCAGCAGGTAGCTTTGTTAGTCCATTAACGTCCTTTCCTTCAAGATGAGCCAATGCATTTCTTGCTAGCTTTTCTGGCATTGCCCCCTTGTAAGCTGTTTACTTGTTCTGATGATTGAGGAACTATCTCAGTTGTCTCCAGACTAAGCAAGTTTTCCAGTGTCCCGCTTTCTTTTGGAAAAGATTCACACAAGTCCAGGAAAGCAACATAGAAGGTTCTACACTGAAGATTGGACTGGACCCCACCTTCGTTCTATACCTGGTTTTCCTTTATCTTTCTACTGCCTGTTCCTCTATCTCTTGATACCAAACCACTCAGACTTGCTTCTACCTTGACCCCTCCCACCCAGTCCCTAGAGTCAGCAGATTAAGAAGCCGTGTCCACACTCCAGTGACAAGATATCTGCTTTTTTGAAGAAAAAAAAATCAAACAAATATCTCCTGCTAAATGAGAAGACAGCAAAGGCTTCCTGTCTGGCTTTCTCACACAGAGAGAAACCTGAAATATCGCCTACTAAACTTTGTTCCCGCACACCCAAATCTATATTTCAAGATTAGATCATTGCATATAGAACTTTAACAAAAGAATTTTGTGGAGCTGCCTAGATAGAGTGTCTCTCTCCTTCAGTTACTTGGAAAAGTTTCATGATTTTGCCTCAGTTAAATATCTCAGGAGGAAACTTTACATCATTTAACCTTAAGGAAATGAATAAAGCAGTGAAGAATTAGTTGGTGAATTGCCCATTTCCTTAGAAACAGAATACGTTTCTTCTCTTAAAAAGATTTCATATTACAAATAATTTCTTCTCCGGGACCTGAGACATCAGATTGCTGCCATTGGCCCACCCCACCCCCAGGGGACTGGCTGTTTTCCCTTGTAGCACACCAAAAGATTTCCAGCTTGCTGTGGATGAGGTTCTGTGGGATCCTCAGCACGAACCCTTCTGGTTAGCCTGGCCTTAACATCTCTCCAGCTCAGAGCCACACCTGACCATGCCTGAACTTGTAAACTGAGCTACCAGGTTCCTACACTTGGGAATGCTGTGTCTCTAGAATCCCACACCAGCCATTTCTTCTCTGACCATGGTGGAAACATGATAGTGTGAGATTCAGAGTATCCTAGAAGATTTTCCAATTGGAGACAAATGCAGAAGAACCAAATGTTCGATGTCCACACCTGTTCCACTTAGGGATAGCACAATGCAAGCTCTCTGCCAGCTGAGCCCCATCCCCAACCCTTTGGTTAATTTTACAAGATCAAACCATTTCCCTATGTTTCCCTGTGCATACACAAGCAGAAATCGGCCCTCGTTCAACAAACACTGTTAGACAGGAAGTGACTTATTGTTCTCTTAAATAACCTGTTTCTTCTTGAAACTTCTCTTTCAAGCTTGTTATAATTTTTCCGAGCTTATCATTAAGATCAGAGGTATCACAGTAATCCCAAATCAGTCACTGGATTATGTGGTATTTTCTGAAAGCATAAGTGACAGCGGCCACCTTTTAAAGTTTAAGTCCTCCTTTAAGTTAAGTTATCCTTGTAATCTGTAACTGGAGGTTTCTCTCCCACCTACCAGTTCCTAAATAACCACTCTGAGGCTTCATATTAATTCTAAACTAACTGTTTGGCTTATTAGTTCAGCCTTATTACTAACTAGCTCTTACAACTTAAGTTAATCCATTTCTTTTATTCTTTATTTTACTGTGAGGCTCATGGCTTGTTACTTCACATCTTGCTTCTCAGGCAGTATCTCTCTTGACTGGACCTTCTTTCTCCCTATATTCAGTCTGGCTTTCCTGCCTAGTTCTATTCTGCCCTGCCAAAGGTCAAAGCAGCTTTTTTATTAACCAATGGTAATAAAACATATTCATAGCATACAGAGGGGCGTTACACATCATAATCTCCATAAAGCTTTATAATAAATAGAAAAAAAGTCCTTAAGAACTAGACACTCACTCTTTACCTGTGGGCAATTGCTGAAATTAATAGATTGGAAATGAAGAAGACTCACCACAAAGTGGCGGCTCCCTGCCAGATCCCAGATTAGGTACAAACCACACTCAAACACTTGTTTTCATAGAGAGATCCTTTGATAAGCAGGGAACAGATGTTAAAGTGTCTGCTTTCTGACGCTGGCAGATAAGCAGTAGCAAATGACCTTGCAGGTGTCATTCTTTTTTTTTAAAAAAATAAATAATTTGTTTATTTTACATCACAACCACAGTTTCCATTCCCTCTTCTCCTCCTAGCCCCTCCCCCTAAACCCACTTCTGTTTCCATTCCCCAATCCATTTTTCCTTTTGTTATATTAAGGAAAGGGCAGATCTCCCCTGGCTATCAACGAAACATGGCATATCAAGTTGCAGTAAGACTAAGCACCTCCCCATGTATTGAGGCAACCAAGTATGAGGGGTAAGCTCCCAAGAGCCAATAAAAGAGTCAAAGACAGCTCACAGAGTAATAAGCTACACAACTGTAAAATACATGCAAAATGCCTACCTAGCTCAATCCCATGCAGGCTCCCTGATTGTCTGTTTAGTCTCTGTGAGCCCTTACGCACCCAGGTTAGTTGATTCTGTGAGTTTTCTTGTGGTGTCCTTGACAGTTTCTGGCCTACTATAACCTTTTCTTCCCCTCTTCTGTAGGATTCCTCAAACTCCACCTAATCTTTGTCTGTGGGTCTTCAACTGTTTCCATCAGTTGCTAGATGATGCCTCTCTGATGACAATTGGAGTAGGCACCAATCTGGTCACAGGAGATGATCAGTTCAGGCTACATATCCACTCACTATCTAGGAGCCGTAGCTGGGGTAATGACTGTAGATTTCTGGGAGATTCCCTTGTACCAGGTTTTACCTGACCCCTCTTCCAGCAGTCTCCTTCAGTACTCCCTCCTTCATCTTCCCTAACCTGATCACCCAAGTCCCCATTCCCACCTACCCTCAGTCGACTCACGAAATCTCTCATTTCCCCTTGCCAGGGAGATCTGGGTGCCCCTCACATACACCTTCCTTGTTACCCAGTCTCTCTGGGTCTGTGGACTGCAGCGGAGCTGTTCTTTATTTTACAGCTCACATCCATGTATGAGTGAGTACATACCATGTTTGTTTTTGTCAGTCTGGGTTATTTCACTGCCTTCAATTTTCCTGGTGTTCTTGTTTTTAACAGTTAAGTAATACTCCATTGTGTAAACATGCCACATTTTCTTTATCCATTTCTCAGTTGAGGGGTCTCCAGGTTCTGGCTATGACAAATAAAGCTGCTATGAACATAGTCAAGCAAGTATCTTTGCAGTATGATTGTGCATGCCGTGGGTGTATGCCCAAAAGTGGTATAACTGGGTGTTGTGATAGATCCGTACCCAGTTTTCCGAGCAATTGCCTCACTGACTCCTAAATTGGCTGTGCAAATTTGCACTCCCACCAGCAATGGAGGAGTGTTCCTCTTGCTCCACATCCTCTTCTGCATAAGCTGTCACGATGTGTTTTTGATCTTAGTCATTTTGACAGGTGTAAGATGGAATTTCAAGAGTGGTTTTGATTTGAATTTCCCTGATGACAAAGGATGTTTAACATCTCTTTAGGTACTTTTTTGTCATTTGAGATTCTTCTGTTGAGAATTCTCTATTTAGATCTGTACCCCATTTTTTTAGATTGGATTATGTGGTTTGTTGATATCTAGTTTTGTGAGTTCGTTATATATTTTGAAAATCAGATGTGGGATCGGTGAAGATCTTTTTCCATTCCCAGAGAAACCCTCAGGTCCACTTTATAGGCAGGTACAGCCTTGCCAAGACAGAAGATTTAAAGGAGACATAGTGAGCACACTCTCAGACTTATTAATGATGAGACACTCATGAGCCTCCCAAGCAGTGAAGCTAGCTGTATACAGGGGTAACTGTCCCCTTCTAAATACCCTTGTGGCTCCTAAGATACACATGTCCTGATTTAGCTCTTCCCTCTGAGGACACCTCTTCTCATTGCCTTCCAGAATACAGGGGCTCTTCCGGGTGCTGTCCCCTGCCCTCTGCCCTTCTCATTCTGTGCTGCTCCTGTAGATCAGAGGCTCTCAACCTGTGGGTGGTGACCCCTTTGGGGGGAAAATGACCCTTTCACAGAGGTCACCTAAGACCATCAGAAAACACAGATATTATGATTCATAACAGAGGTAATTTTTTTGTCCTATTGAAATTCTCAATTTCACAAGGTCTTGTTATTGTTGATCTTAGTGCTTGTGTTACTGATGTTCTATTGAGAAAGCTGTCTCCTGTGCCAGGGCTATGTGTTTCAGGCTCTTCCCCACTTCCTTTTCTATCAGGTTCAGTGTATCTGAATTTATGCTGAGGTCTTTGATCCTTGAGTTTTGTCCAGGGTGATAGGTATGGATTCATTTGCATTTCTACATGCTGACATCAAGTTAGATTGGCATCATTTATTGAAGATGCTTTCTTTTTGATATTGTATAATTTTGACTTCTTTGTTAAAAAAATAAGTTGTGTATAGGTATGTTGATTTATGTCTGGGTCTTTGATTCAATGCCATTGATCCACCTGTTTGTTTTTATGCCAATACCATGCAATTTTTATTACTATAGTTATGTAGTAGAGCTTGAAATCAGGAATGGTGATGCCTCCTGAAATTCTTTGAATATATAGGATTATTTTAGCTATCCTAAGTTGTACCGCCCCTACTATGGGACAGTATGTGAGCCAGGAACTAGGCTGGAGATTTAAACACACAAAGACACACAGGCAGACACACGAGGACATGGGCCATCCTTGATACAAGAATGACAACTTTATTGTGCTCCAGGGAAGCTTATATAGGGATCCTTAACTGGTAGCCACGCCCCAGCTCTCAGGATCTTTCAGCTGTAGACCCATCAGAAACCATTTCCCTGCCATCAGGGTCTCGTGCTCAGAGCAGCTGTAGGCTGCTCAGAGTAGAGGAAAACAAGTTGTTTATAGTAAATTCAGGGTCAGGTGGTCTGCAGTTCCCAACACTAAGATTTTTTGGTTTTCCATATGAAGTTGAGTCCTGTCATTTTAAGGTCTGTCAGGAATTGTGTTGGGATTTTGATGAGGAATGCACTGAATCTGTAGATGGCTTTAGGCAAGATGGTCATTTTTATGTTAATTCTATTGATCTATGAGCATGGGAGATCTTTTCATCTTTTGATATCTTCTTTAATTTCTTCAACAAAGACTTGAAATTCTTGTCATACGGGTGTTTCACTTGCTTGGTTAGAGTCACAACAAGAGACTATGGTAAAGGCTGTTGATTCCCTGATTTCTTTCTCAGCCCGTTTCTTGTTTGTATACAGGAGGGTTACTTTTTCTTTATTTTTGAGTTAATCTTGATCTGGAGTTTTATCTCTGTCACTGTAAAGCTCACACGCCTGTGCCCTTCTGAAGTCGCCTCCCAGTCTCTCTCGACATATAACCTTCCCCTCAGCTCGCCCTCCTTTCTCCCACAGTCCTAAGATTTGCCTTGCCAAAGCCTGTGGCTGAAAGAGCATCTCCAGCCACCCAATTTTCACTCCTGAGTTTGCAACAAGGTTGAAGTTACAAAAGAAATTTTCCCTCCTCCTGGAATCTATTTCTGAGCATGCAGGATATCTTAGACTTCATTTACCCTGCCTCTGTGACAACTTTTCAGCATAATAAAACAAGCATGCGTTTGCTTCTAGCAGGTGAAACATGCTCATTTTGTTTTCCAAATCTCATCTCAACATGGGTGTTGGAGGCTTCTCCAGACCGCCCCTAGCTGCTGTGTCCTTGTTATCTCCGTGTGTGTTACTTCAAGTGGTCACCCAGTACCAAAGATGTCTCACTCTCTGTTTCCCGTTTGGCTATAGATCAGGATACCTCTTCTCTCAGTAACTAAGCCCCTCTTTCATCAAACCGGCATGCTGTTCCTTTCAGAGTAACGGAGATCTTTGGGTCAATAAAGATATGTTTGTGTAAGTAAATGCACTCTGATTCCTTTGGTTGAAATTCATACATGACACTTTCAAGAGGAGTGATGCGTAGTGACTCACTCTACTTGAAGAGTGGCTTGAAGTTGGGAAGAAGGGATCTTTTCCACTCGGGTTACACACTAGTCCCCAGGCCTGACTATTTACACTCTGGTTACACACTAGTCCCCAGGCCTGACTGTTTACACTCTGGTTACACACTAGTCCCTAGGCCTGACTGTTTACACTCTGGTTACACACTAGTCCCCAGGCCTGACTGTTTACACTCTGGTTACACACTAGTCCCTAGGCCTGATGGTTTACACTTGGGTTACACACTAGTCCCCAGGCCTGACTATTTACACTCTGGTTACACACTAGTCCCCAGGCCTGACTGTTTACACTCTGGTTACACACTAGTCCCTAGGCCTGATGGTTTACACTCGGGTTACACACTAGTCCCCAGGCCTGACTGTTTACTGCCTCCAAAGGACTGTGTTTTACTTGGGTCTAAAGTCGCTGCTGTCTTCCTCATTTCTACACTGAGTGTTCATCGGGTTAAAAGTTAGTGGAATGAGCAACAGCAATACAAGGAACAGACAGTATACACAGATGGCAGACATGGGCACAGTACTGTGTAAACTTCACAGCCAGCAGGCGGCGATTTTGATAGAGTGAGTGAGTTAAGCAGCCCCAGGGGGTGGTAGCCACTCTGCAGAGCACCCTGTCCCCTAAACAGCAACTTGCAGCCTGGCTTTAGGGTATGGCTTCAAGAAAAGTAATAACAAAAGTTATCGGTGGTGTCATCTGATCCTAAAACACTGTGGACTGAAATTAATTTACTAACAGTCTAGATAAAGTAAAATATTTGTACAATCTCAATGTAGTAGGAATGAAGCTAGTTCAAAAATCTGGACTAGAGGAACAACATGACATAAGGTATAAAGAAAAGAAATACTGGGAAAGTTTGTGTTGTTGTAAAGGTTGCATGAATACTAGATGGTGAGCTTAAAGGTTTATTTGTTTATTTTCACTTTATGTGTATGAGTGTTTTGCCTGTGTGTGTGCATGCAAACTGTATACACCCAGTGACTGGGGAAGCCAGAAGAGGGCATCAGGCCTCGCCGTACCGGATTTTACAGACTGTGGTGAGCTGCTGCGGAGGTGCTGGGCATCACCATATGGGTGACTGCTGGGAGCTGAACCTCTAACAACAGTGCTCCTAACTGCCGAGCCATCTCTTCAGCCCCAAAAGAAAGTTTAAATGTCGGTTTCTTCAGATGTAATGCTACGTGGGCCTCTGCTGGAAAGGATAGCAGACACTGTCCAAAATTAGAAAGGAGTGCCATGCTGGCATCTAGTAAATTAATACCGACTGTGTGCAGGTGTCTTCTCTCCACCCTCTGAGTCCATAGCCTGTAGCTGCAGCAGGTCCAACCAAGCAGCTGTTTTCCTTGCTTGCTTCATTCCCCGGCTACTGTGAGCACCACGTTCAGGTTTTTCAGGGACTTTGAGAACTACCTTCTCCACCAGGATTCAACTTCCCATTTCAAATCATCCATTTACATCCTATAAACTAGAGTGGTTTTCCTGATACTGATGGGTCCTGTGTCTTATGTATTTTGTGTAGTATGAGTGCCAGGAGACCAATGATAAATGGATTTTCATAAACCTTGTACAAGCTCTGTTTCTGCGGCAGACATCGCTGTGTGATCTTAATTGGCGATGCCAGGAGAGTCTGTCCCAATGATGTGTTGTTTACAAACTAGCTTTCATCAACAGGAAATGTGCTCTGAAAGGAGGGACGGGATTGGGAAGATGCAAACAAAACATTAAAATAGACTCTGTGAGCACGTGTGTGGGAATGAAGACCTAGCAGGGAGTGTCAGCTCCTGAGAAATTGGGACTCGGGGTGTAGACTATGGAGTGGTGTTTTGACCAAAATTTCAAGTCCTAGATTATTTAGTTACTCTTTGGCCTGTCTAGCTTTCAATGTCAACTCGCCACAACCCAGAGACATCTTGGAAGAGATTTTCAATGAAGACATTGACTGACGAAAGGTTTAGTTGCGGGGGATTGTCTTGCTTATGAATCAACATAGGAAAACCCAGAGCACTCTGGGCAGCACCATTCCCTAGTAGGGAGTCTTGAGACATGTGAAAGGAGGAAACTGTATGAAATCCAACAATGCATGAAGCAAGCATGCAGGGGTGCATTTATTCTTTCCCTGTTTTTAGCTATGAACGTAGCATAACTAGCACCTTTTGTTCCTGCCCTGACTTCCCGGAAACGATGGACTCTTAACTTGGAGTTAACTGTCAGCAAAATAAACTCAACAGAAATGAAGCTTTAGCACAGTGCCTATGTGAGGTAGTAGGTTCCTTTGCTGGGGTTGCTTTCCAGAGTCCCAACCATGGCCCAGGCCATCACCACCTTCTTCGCCCTCTTTCTGATGCAGGTGTCTCACTTCACCACTGTCTTTGATGTATTTACATTTTCACTTCTGATACTGTTTTACTTTTACTAATTAGACTTTTAAATAGTTTTGCTTTCTTTCTTTTCTTTTCTTTCTTTCCTTCTTCTTCTTCTTCTTCTTCTTCTTCTTCTTTTTTCTTTTTCTTTTTTTTTTGTTGTTGTTAATGGTGAACCAAGGTAAAGTGAGCTTCAAAGTCGACACTTTTAAGTAGGTGAGGAGATGAAGGTGGAAAACACAGTCCTGAAATCCTGAGGCAGGAATCCGTGTGTTGCGCCAACTGGAAGGAGGGTGGGATCTGTAGAGAGATCCGAACGCAGCCCTGGGTTGTAGAAGTTCTGTTTGGAACATTAGTGGCCACTAGGGTGCACAAAACAGAAAATACGAACCAGAATGTGGTTTGAAAGGATCACTGGAGTTTTGTATTGGGGCAAATCACAAACAGGGGCAGCTTTGTTTTTGATCAGTTGCATAAACACACAGACATATGATTACAGGACCCCATGGTAAACATACCAGTTCCTTTTTTATTTCTGGGATAAAATACCGTGACTAAAAGCAACTCATGGAAGAAAGGGTTCTTTTGGTTTACAGTTTTGGAGAGTTAGTTTCTGTTATGGAGCGGAAGACATGGTAACACACAGCGGAAGCATGGCAGCAAGAGCGGGAAGCTGGCTGATCACATTTCTTCCCCACAGAGGAAGCAGTGTTGGGACTGGGGGAAGTAAGACAGATAGGGCAGGCTATGGCCTGCTCTCAATGACAGTACTTCCTCCATTAAGGCTCTATGACTTTCTCAAACTGCACCACCAAATATAGATCAAGTATTCAAATACACGAGCCTGGAGGGGACACCTCTAATTCATAGTAAGGGTATGCTTAGAGTTGTAAGACTCAGCCAAACTGCCTACCAGCATGGCTTAACCTTTTCTCATTTCTAGCCGCAGTGAGAACTTCCTTGCCACTCCATATCCTTAGCAGCATTTGGCATTGTCAGTGTGTAGGATAGCGTCCTTCCTCTGTGCATCTCGGTAATGCCTTGTAGACTTAGTTGCATGCATGCCCTCTCTCCCCTAGAGGTGTCAGGCTTACCCTCATGCAGTCCTAACTGGCCTGTGTAGTACAGTCAGAACCCTCTATTCTTGTCAGGATCTGAAGTTTAACATTTTCTGAAATTACTTATTTATCTTTATGGCTATATCATCTTAAAATGGTTTCTTATCTTGTCTGGACATGCTACCTGAAAGACATTCCTTTTTCTTTTTCTTTTTCTTTCTTTTTTTCCTGAGATAAGGTTTTGCTTTCTTTGGCCTGATACTGGTTGTGTATCCCAGGCTGTCCTCTGATCCATGGCAGTTCTCCTGCCTTGGCCGAGAGTGCTGGGATGTGGGACATCCACTCCTACTCCTGTCTTGGAAGTCACTTTTAGCTCCTTTCCTTCCCTCCCCACAGTGTCCTTTCCTCTGGCTCCTATATTTATGTGCTCCCAGAGTAGAGCTGCACATCCAAACAAAGTAGGGCCATGTTTATGGGCAGCACCTTCACAACTGAGTAGAACCCAGGCTTTTCATGGCTCACCATTTGTGTGTGTGTGAGAGAGAGTGTGTGTGTGTGAGCTAAATCAAGACAATTGAGTCCTTATTAAGTTTTGGGTATAGAAATTAAGTTTCCCATTAGAAGACAGAGCGTATAAGGCATTCTCCACACTGGTGGGTGAAGTGATAGGTAGGTAGATTGCTACTGAAATCACCATATGCGCCCAACACTGGATTACCACAGCTTCCCACCAGTCTACCACTGAGGTTTCTCTATCCTGAGGTGAACTCCGCAGAGAAGACTTACCCCATCACATACAGTCATTGGGAGGCTGGCAGAACATGGGAGAAGTGGAGGGGTCATACATACCACAAGTAGACTCTAGAGAATAATAGTGTTCTCAGGATTGCATTATTGGTGAGGCAAAGGGAATTCCATTGACTCAATTGAGTCTTAGGTTTGCATGTCTCTCCATGTTGAACACACTCTCTGCATCAACTCTTTGGAATCTGGGCACTCCGACTGCAGTCATATGTTGACAATGAATGCATATACTGGAAGATTGGAGGGACCATATTGTACTGTTTTCTAAACCTTTTTCTCCTGGGCTATGTCATCTGAACACGCTTACTGGAATATGGGCTCTGAAAATACTTAACTGCTGAATTGCATTGTCTGGCCATGTGTGTTGCAGTTCCTGCATGTGCTTTTCCCTTTTTGGTCACAGTACAGGAGGGAGTGATGAGCCATGCTGTCATGTGTGGGATAATGCAGGGCTTCCTCGTGAGCCCTCTCTCTCCTGCAGCCCCTAAGTACAGGTCTGAACTCTGCGCTCCTCAGCATTGTCTTATATTATACTGCCTCCTTGCCTGGAGTGCTTCTCTTGGTCCATTACAGCTGCCCCAGTCCTGACCATAGTGCGTCAAGTGGATGGAACCGTGGAGCTGGCTGACCCAGTTCTGAAACAGGTTAATCAGAATACATTTGACAATGATTTTTCTAGAAAGAATGTTTTATGTGATTCACTTAGGAACTGGTGTAGAGAACGAGGCTCGATGACTTTGTGGTCCTTTTCTATTTCCTTCTTACCTTGTGAAGTGAGATTTAACATTTTCAGAAGGCACCTCCTGAAATATTCATATAAATGAGGCAAATTTCCATATAAAACAGAAAAATCCAATTCCAGGTTTTCCCCAATTAATACTGTCTTTTCAAAGTCAATGTTTGCCAAGAAATCTGTTCACTATTTTTTTATTGTTATTGTGGAAGCTCATCTCATTGAAGAGTAGATTCTATTTGCTCTGCCAACCTTGTTCATCCTGAGCACTGACTGTTAGGTGTTGGGCTGGTCCCCCTGGCCCCGTTACCTAACCTTCATCTGCCTCCAGCTGTTTCTTGCCCTGCCCTGATAAACAATGACGATGTTATGAGCAGAGCCTATGACAGGTGCTGACTGTGGGCTTCTTCAGTCAGAGCCTGTGTTCATTTCCAGTGCTCGCTTGGGTGAGCTGTCATGGAGTCTCTGTAGAGATGAACGTCCCCCTCACCTACCAGGCTTTTCCCCCATGGGTTTTGCAGCAGACTTCCTTCTCAGGAAAGACAGTTTTGTACCTCAACATGATCTTGTCATGCACTGGTACCCAACAGGTGGAGGTCTTTCCATACCGTATCCACAGGACACGTGGCTCTGAGAGAGGATTTGACAGCAGCTCACTGTCATGAATGTACAGTTACTACAGTGTATCCTTGGCCACATGAAGTGTCTCTTCAGGAATCCACATTTGGCAAATGATTAGAACCAATTAGAGTAGAAATACGTCATAATGTAAAGTCTGTCTGGAAAGCACAAGCTTTGGGTGGAGCCCTAAAGAACACCTGGGCCTGCCTTGGTTCTGAGACACAGACACCTCTTGTCCTGTTTTTGCCTGTGGCTAGTCCAGGTACTCAGTAAGAACGGAAAACACTTGCCCTCTCGAAAGCCGGAGTGGCTCTCCTTCAGTTAGTATTTTATATATCCGCATTGTTCTTTAAGTGCTCAGGTTGTTACTAAATAAATACTTCACGGCACTCTGTGAGTTCTGTTCCGTGGTAACTCACTTAGACGCGAGCATCGCTGCCAGGCCCCTGGCTGTGTTGGTGACAGCCCATCCATCTCGCCATTATCCAGGATCCAACCTTGGCAGTCATGTGATGCCCCTCCTGAATAATTTACCCAATGCTCTTGTTTAATCCAAGACCTTCTCTGGTGGGAGCGATGACTGCTCCCATGGGCTGTACACTCAAGTTTATTCTTCAGAAGTATCCCTTCTTTTACCAGTCATTTATCACTGGAGAGAGGAAATCATCCTAAAGAACACAGGCATTAGAAAAGCACAAGTAAGTCTCCTTGAACGTCAGGCTAGATGTGATGTTATAGGGCAATCATCCCAACACTCGGGAGCTCGAGGCAGGAAAGTTACTAGTTAGTTTAGCCTGGTCTCTTTTGCAATGTGGACTCAGGAAAATTGTTCATTTTATGGTGTATAAAAGCCAAACCTATTTGAGAGCTACCTTTAACCATTCAATGCCATTACAATGATGAATGAGAATGTAAGCTTCTCAGATGTGATTAAACACAAAAAGTGTTTTGTGTAGAAACACCAAAGCTCAGGAACGTAAAGGACCATAACTAGCCTGCAGTACCTCTAGTGGAACACAGCTTCCGTCAAAAAGCAGCTAGGGGAAGCCCATGCTCATGCCGTAGGCATCTTGTTCATTTGGTCCACCTGCCTACTAACCTGGGCTTGGACAGCCTCAAGCCATGCAGAGCTTGTAGAGTTATGGACCCCACACCTCACGGTGTGGAGGGTCTCACTTCCCATGACCTCATCTTACCTAATTACCTCCAACCTCTAAATAGCACCCTGGTGTGAGGGCAACTGCCTGCCTCCATGTAGCACGAATAATAAAAACCCAGAGAGAGAAATTGGGGTTCAACCCGAAAACCAAAGCAGCCAAGTCACTAGAGAAGTCTTACCTCTACCAAGGCTGGGTGACAGCAAATTAACTAGAATAAACCTCTCTCTCTCTTATCATTTTATATTCCCTCTAGTGCTGGGATTAAAGGCATGACTCCCTAGTGCCGGGATTAAAGGTGAGGCACCACCACCTGGATTTGTTTCTGCATTGATCTTGTGTAGCCCAGGGTAGCCTTGAACTCACAGAGATCCATCTGCCTCTGACTCCCAAATCCTGGGATTAAAGGTGTGTGTCATCACTGTCTAACATCTAGTGACTTTAGCTTTGCCTCTGGTCTTCAAGCAAGATTTGTTTATTAAAATAGGAATAATATACCATTATCCCTCTGTGCTGTGCAGCATTGCAGCCCCTTCTTCATCTTCCACAAAACTGTCATCTCTGCTCCCAGCTCCTGCCATATTGATACAACACACTAGCAAGTGTGTTTCTTCCTAAAATGTTAAATACACATATTGTTTTAAGTTTTTCTTTCCTTTTCTTTCTTATTGTTTTGTTTTGCTTTGCTAAATTATAGTTAGGGTAATTTGGAGAGCACCCTTCAATGCATGTCTGAGTATCAGATACTTTAAGCTGCAGTTTCCTGGGGACCTTGACTCTGAGGATAGTTCAGACTAGTCCATTCTATCACGCAGTTAATAATGTATCCAGGTTTGTACTTCTGAGGGATGCCTGCCACCATGAGCCTTACAATGTGATGGAGAAAATGAAGTTAATACCAGAAAGGATTAGTAAGCAATCTACATTAAGCTTTGTTCAGCAAGCATGGAAATGAATGCTATTTCCACTCAATGACTCATCAAGAAGGATGCATTGTGTTGGACTTAAACAACACAGAGGAAGCCTTGCTGACTGCTGAGACACTCCAGACAGACGAGGACTCTTAAGCAGGCAGCAGCCGGGTCACATGTGTGTGCAGAGGCACAGGGGTTGCTGGGAGCTAAGGTGGTTGCTGACATGGACATCCACTACTTATGGAGGGAAAGGGCCAAGTGATATATACACACAAGACTGAGGAGAGAGAAGTGAGCTTAGGGCTCCGGCTGTGAGCATTGAGGGAGGACAGCGCTCCCTGGAGGAGTGTTTGGGAACTACACTCCCGTTATTGACAAATCGGTTCCGGATCTTTGGATGGCATGGTGTTGTCACTTAAATTTCATTCTCAGTTTTTCTCTGCTTGTCATAATTTTTTCTGTATTTGGCTAAGAACAGCATATTACTTTGCAGTTTTACTAGTGAGAATTAGCCCAGGTTTAGGAAGAGGGCCATGGTCTCCAGGGTCATCTAACAGAGGAGGAGGAGGAGGGTCTGCCTCTGTGAGGTGCCTGGAGACAAACCCCAAATTTTTGCTTTGGTGGTCAGGCTGCACTGTTGCCAATGGGTCACCGGGGCTTTTGAATCCTAGTGGGTCAGCCTTTCACAGTATTTCAATTGCACCCTTGGTTTTTGGCCTCCCTGCAGTGCTGACTCTGTCCCTGAAGGGTCAAGCATGTTTCTGTCTGGTTTACCCCGGGTTCAGGGGACAACCTGTTCTCAATATGCTTAACCTGTAGGCAGAGAGGATGCTCCATGGCCTGAGGCTCCCATGATGCCCAACCACTGTAGGGTACATATCTTAACACATGTGAGGAGTCAGCAAGCAAAGTCAGAATGGAAACCAAGAACTATGGAATCCGAGCTAGAGTCTGACTTTCACCTCTTTTTTTTTTATGTATAAAAGCTCAGCCTGAGCTTGGGTTTATTCCCAACTAGTTCTCATAAGTTAAATTAACTCATTTATATTAATCTATGTTCTGCCATGTGGCTCGTCCAAATTCCTCAATGTCTGGTATCTGGCTGGCAAATCTCTACCTCTCTGATTCTTCCCGGGTTCCTCCCTCTCCCCAGAAGTCCTGCCTATCCTCTCTTTCATAGCTATTGGTCATTCAGTCCTTTATTAAGCCAATCAGAAGGTGCTTTTTTTTTCTTTTATTAAATTATAAAAGTTTCCATTTCAGCCCCTCCTCCCAACACCCTCCCACTCCCCCTACTCTCTCTCCTCCTCCCTCTCCATCCCCTAGAGCAGTCAGGGTTTCCTGCCCTGTGGGAAGTTCAAGTTCCTCCCCCCTCCCTCCAGGTCCAGGGAAGGTGAGAGTCCAAACAGACTGGATCGCCAAAATCCAGTATATGCAGAGGAAGCAAGTCCCAGTGTCATTGTCAATGGCTTTTCAGAAAGGCTCCAGGCCAGCCACAATCAGAGAATCTGGTTGGATCACGTCCTCGTTCAGTCCCAGTCCAACAGGCCTTGGTGAACTCTCATTATATCAGTCCCCTTGTATCAGTGGGTGCTCGCATCCCTCGCAGTCCTGATTACTTTTTTTATTTTCTTCATCCTTCTGCTCCTCATTTGGACTGTGGAGTGCTCAGTCCGGTGCTCCAATATGGGTCTCCGTCTGTATCGCCATCCAACGTCGGATGAAGGTTTCCTCTGCCCTTGCCTTCTTTGCTCACATTCTCTTTCCTTCTGCCTCTCATTTGGACCTAGGGAGCTAGGTCCAGTGTTCCAACGTGGGTCTCCGTCTCCATCTCCATCCATCGCCAGATATGGGTTCTATGGTGATATGCAAAATATTCATCAGTATGGTTGTGGGCCAAGGCCGGTTCAGGCACCCTCTCCTCTGTCCAGAGAACCATCTGGGGATCTCTCCTTGGACCTGGGATCCCCTTTATAATCAAGTCTCTTGTAGACCCTAAAATGATTCCCTTAGTTGAGGTATATACTTGCCTGATCCCATTTCCATCCTTCCTCCCTCCCCCCCATCCCAGTCCCCCGATCTTTCCCCATTCCTCCCCTACTCCCTTCTCTCTAACCCTCTCCCCTTCCAACAACCCTCCCCCCCCCCATGCACCCGAGGTTACCTGGGACTCTTGTCTATTTCCTACCTCCTGGCGGATAGCTAACTAATCTTCATCAGGTTCATCTTCTTATTTAGCGTCTCTAGGATCACGAATAATAGGCTCAAAGACCTTTAATTATGGTTAGAATCCACTTATGAGTGAATACATACCATGTTCCTCTTTTTGGGTCTGGCTTACCTCACTCAGTAAAGCGTTTTCTATGTCCATCCATTTGCATGCAAAATTCAAGATGTCATTGTTTTTTACCGCTGAGTAAAACTCTAATGTGTATATGTTCCACACCTTTTTTAACCATTCTTCTATTGAGGGGCACCTAGGCTGTTTCCAGGTTCTGGCTATTACAAATAGTGCTGCTATGAATATAGTAGAACAAATGCTTTTGTAGTATGTTAGGGAATCTCTAGGGTATATTCCCAAGAGTGGAATTGCTGAGTCCTGAGGGAGGTTGACTCCCAGTTTCCTGAGAAACCGCCACAATGATTTCCACAGTGGCTGCACAAGTTTGCATTCCCACCAATAATGGATGAGTGTTCCCCTCATTCCACATCCTCTCCAGCATAGGCTATCATTGGTGTTTTTGAGTTTGGCTATTCTGACAGGTGTAAGATGATATCTCAAAGTTGTTTTGATTTGCATTTCCCTGATCGCTAAGGAGGTTGAGCATGACCTTAAGTGCTTTTTAGCCATTCGAAGTTCATCTGTTGTGAATTCTCTGTTCAGTTCAGTACCCCATTTTTTAATTGGGTTAATTAGAGTTTTAGTGTCTAGTTTCTTGAGTTCTTTGTATATTTTGGAGATCAGACCTTTGTCTGTTGAAGGGTTTGTGAAGATCTTTTCCCAGTCAGAAGGTAGCCTTTTTGTCTTACTGACAGTGTCCTTTGCTTTACAGAAGCTTCTCAGTTTCAGTAGGTCCCATTTATTTATTGTTTCTCTTATTGTCTGCGCTCCTGGGGTTCTGCTTAGGAAGTGGTCTCCTGTGCCTATATCTTGTAGACTACTTCCCACTTTCTCTTCTATCAGGTTCAAAGTGGTCGGATTAATGTTGATGTCTTTAATCCATTTGGACCTGAGTTTTGTGTATGGTGATAGATATGGATCTATTTTCATTCTTCTACAGGTTGACATGCAGTTATGCCAGCACCATTTGTTAAAGATGCTATCCTTCTTCCATTGTATAGCTTTAGCTCCCTTGTCAAAAGTCAGGTGTTCATAAGTTTGTGGGTTAATACCCGGGTCTTCTATTCGATTCCATAGGTCGACTTCTCTGTTGTTATGCTAATACCAAGCTGTTTTCAATACTGTTGCTCTGTAATAGAGTTTGAAGTCAGGGATGGTAATGCCTCCAGAAGTTCCTTTATTGTATAAGAATGTTTTGGCTATCCTGGGTTTTTTGTTTTGCCATATAAACTTGATTATTATTCTCTCAAGGTCTGTGAAGAAGTTTGATGGGTTTTTGATGGGAATTGCATTGAATCTATGGATTGCTTTTGGTAGAATTGCCATTTTTACTATGTTGATTCTCCCAATCCAAGAGCAGGGGAGGTCTTTCCATTATCTGGTATCCTCCTCAATTTCTTTCTTCAAAGACTTAAAGTTCTTGTCAAATAGGTCTTTCACTTCCTTGGTTAGAGTTACCCCAAGATATTTTATGCTATTTGTGGCTATCATGAAAGGTGATGTTTCTCTGATTTCCCTCTCTGCTTCTTTATCCTTTGTGTATAGGAGGGCTACCGATTTTTTGGAGTTGATCTTGTATCCTGCCACATTACTAAAGGTGTTTATCAACTGTAGGAGTTCTTTGGTAGAGTTTTTGGGGTCGCTGATGTACACTATCATATCGTCTGCAAATAACGAAAGTTTAACTTCATCTTTTCCAATTCGAATCCCCTTGATCCCCTTATGTTGTCTTATTGCTATTGCTAGAACTTCAAGCACTATATTGAAGAGGAATGGTGAGAGTGGACAGCCTTGTAATGTTCCTGATTTTAGTGGAAAGGCTTTGAGTTTCTCTCCATTCAATTTGATGTTAGCTGTCAGCTTGCTGCATATTGCTTTTATTATATTTAGGTATGATCCTTGTATCCCCAGTCTCTCCAACACCTTTATCATAAATGGGTGTTGAATTTTGTCAAATGCTTTTTCAGCATCCAATGAAATGATCATATGGTTTTTATCTTTCAGTTTATTTATATGATGGATTACATTGATAGATTTGCGTATGTTGAACCAACCCTGCATCTCTGGGATGAAGCCCGCTTGATCATAATGGATAATTTTTCTAATGTATTCTTGGATTTGGTTTGCCAGTATTTTATTGAGTATTTTTGCGTCAATGTTCATGAGTGATATTGGTCTGTAATTCTCTTTCCTGGTTGTGTCTTTGTGTGGTTTTGGTATCAGGGTAACTGTAGCTTCATAAAAAGAGTTTGGCAATGATTCTTCTGTTTCTATATTGTGAAATACATTAAGGAGTATAGGTATTAGCTCTTCCTGGAAGTTCCAGTAGAATTCTGCATTGAAACCATCTGGTCCTGGACTTTTTTTGGTAGGGAGATTTTTAATAACAGCTTCTAATTCTTCACGACTAACAGGTCTATTTAGATTGTTCACCTGGTCTTGGTTCAACTTTGATATATGGTACTTATCTAAAAAAATGTCCGTTTCTTTTACATTTTCCAACTTTGTGGCATATAAATTTTCATAGTAAGATCTAATGATTCTCTGAATTTCCTCTGTGTCTGTGGTTATGTCCCCCTTTTCATTTCTGATTTTATTAATTTGCATGTTCTCTCTCTGCCGTTTGATTAATTTGGATAGGGGCTTATCGATCTTGTTGATTTTCTCCAAGAACCAGCTTTTTGATTCATTGATTCTTTGGATTGTTTTCTGTGTTTCTATTTTGTTGATTTCAGCCCTCAGTTTGATTATTTCCAGTCTTCTACTCCTCCTGGGTGAATCAGCTTCTTTTTTTTCGAGAGCTTTCAAGTGTGCTGTTAAGTCTCCAATGTGTGCTTTCTCCATTTTCTTTAATTGGGCACTTAGTGCTATGAACTTTCCTCTTAGCACTGCTTTCATAGTGTCCCATAGGTTTGAGTATGTTGTGTCTTTATTTTCATTAAATTCAAGGAAGACTTTAATTTCTTTCTTTATTTCTTCCTTGACCCAGGGGTGATTCAGTAGTTGACTGTTCAACTTCCATGAATTTGTTGGCTTCCTGGGGGTAGCACTGTTCTTGAATTCTAACTTTAATCCATGGTGGTCTGACAAGACACAGGTGGTTACTAATATTTTTTTGTATCTGTGGAAGTTTGCTTTGTTACCCAGTATGTGGTCAATTTTCGAGAAGGTTCCATGAGCTGCAGAGAATAAGGTATATTCTTTCCTATTTGGGTGGAATGTTCTATAGATGTCTGTTAAGTCCATTTGATTCAATACCTCCAATAATTCTCTTATTTCTCTGTTAGGTTTCTGTCTGATTGACCTGTCCATTGGTGAGAGAGGAGTGTTGAAGTCTCCTACTATTAGTGTGTGTGGTTTGATGACTGCCTTGAGTTCTAGAAGTGTTTCTTTTACATAAGTAGGAGGTTTTATATTAGGGGCGTAGATATTCAGGATTGAGACTTCCTCCTGATGAATTGTTCCTGTTATGAGTATAAAATGTCCATCTCCATCTCTTCTGATTGATTTTAGTTTGAAGTCAATTTTGTTGGAGATTAGAATGGCCACACCTGCTTGTTTCTTAGGTCCGTTTGCTTGAAAAACCTTTTCCCAACCCTTTACTCTGAGTAGATATCTGTCTTTGTGGTTGAGGTGTGTTTCTTGTAAACAGCAGAATGTTGGATCCTGTTTTCGTATCCAGTCTCTTAGTCTGTGCCTTTTTATAGGTGAGTTGAGTCCATTAATATTAAGTGATATTAATGACCAGTGGTTGTTGACTCCGGTTATTATTATTTTTTGTTTGTTTGATTAATAGAGTTCATATGTGTCCCTTCTTTGAGTTAAGCTCGTGAAGGGTTGCCAGATGTCTGAGTTATTGTAAGCAGTGCTGGCAATGTTGGATTCCTTGGGTTGCGATTTTCCTTCTATTACTTTCTGTAAGGCTGGGTTTGTGGCTGCGAATTGTTTAAATTTGTTCTTATCCTGGAATATTTTGTTTTCTCCATTGATAGTGAATGATAGCTTGGCTGGGTATAGTAGTCTGGGCTTGCATCCATGGTCTCTTAGTTTCTGCAGTACCTCTATCCAGGACCTTCTGACTTTCATGGTTTCCATAGAGAAGTCCGGTGTAAGTCTGATAGGTTTACCTTTATAAGTTACTTGCCCTTTTTCCTTTGCAGCTCTTAATATTCTTTCTTTAATCTGTATGTTTTGTGTTTTGATTATTATATGGCGAGGGGATGGTTTTTTTTGATCAAGCCTATTTGGTGTTCTGTATGCTTCTTGAACCTTCATAGGAATATCATTCTTTAGATTGGGAAAGTTTTCTTCTATAATTTTGTTGAATATATTTTCTGGTCCTTTGATCTGCAGTTCTTCTCCTTCTTCAATCCCTATTATTCTTAGATTTGGTTTTTTTATTGTGTCCCAGATTTCTTGAATGTTTTGTGATGAGAATTTGTTGGATTTGCTGTTTTCTTTGATCAGAGCATTTATTTTCTCTATGGTATCTTCAGACTCTGAGATTCGTTCTTCCATCTCTTGTATCCTATTGGTTATGCTTGATTCTGTAGTCTCTGTTCGTTTACTTAGATTTTCCATATCCAGCCGGCCCTCGTTTTGTGTTTTCTTCATTGCCTCCATTTCAGTTTTCAATTCTTGAACTGTTTCCATTACCTGTTTGATTGTTTTTTCTTGGTTTCCCAGTGTATCATTCATGGATTTACTCATTTCTTCGATCTTTTTCATCCATTTCTTTACTCATTTCTTCAATCTTTTTGTTATACTTCTCATCCAATTCTTTAAGGGAGTTATTCATATCCTGTTTAAGGGACTCTATTGCTTTCATAATGGCATTTTTTCCCGCTTCTTCTGAATTAAGAGGTTCAAGTCCTTCTATTGTAGGGTCATTGGGTTCTGGTGTTTTCATGTTGTTTTTTAGATTGTTGGAGGAGTTCTTGCCTTGGCGTCTGCCCATCTCTTCCTTCAAATGCTCTCTACTGGATCTTCTAGTACCAGGTCAGGTTCCCTTGTTGGGCAGGGACTTCACTGACAGAAGGCCTACCTTTCCTCAGGCAGTCTATTGAAACACAGGCACTCCCTACTACCGGGTTGCACTCACAACCCAAGCCCAGTGAGCAAGGGAGTTGCTCTGGGGAGATCTTGTGGCCCCAGAGGGAAGGGGGGAAGAGAGGAAGGTGTGCCTGAATAAAGGCTGGGACAGGAGAGCTCTGCAGGGAGGAGCCGCCACTGCAGGGTGACCAGAAAGTCAAGGGAGACGGGGAAAGTCTGAATTCCTCCTAGCCGAAGCCCTTGGGCCAGGAGAAAACTCACCCCTCCTCCAATGGAAATCTGCTAGAAGTTCACTCTCTCTTGCTGGCCAGGAATGTGATTGAGCTGAGACAGGGTTTGCCTGTCGTCAGGCAGGCTCTCAAAGCACCGGAACTGCCCCTGCCAGACTGAGCCCACAGCCCAGGCCCAGCGTGCAAGGGAGCAGCTCTGGGGAGATCTTGTGGCTCCAGAGGGGAGGGGGGGAAGAGAGCAGACTTTCACCTCTTTTGTGCTACATTTGTGCTCTTGTAGTCTTGAAGAACTAAAGACACAGACACACACACACACAGACACATGCACACATACCCAGACACACAGACAGACACACACACATGCACAGACACACACACAGACATACACATATAAACACACACAGACACACAGACACACACACACACACACACACACACACACACACACAGAGAGCCCAGGAACGTCCGTGTCCATGTCCCCCATGTCTTAGTCACTTACTTCCTGTGTATCTGTGGATGGCATAGTGATGTGGGTACGGTAGTCAAGGCAGATTTTTGAATATTTCATCTGAAATTGGCTTCCTTTGTGGATTTACTGTGAGTACTGATTTTCACTCACTTAATGTCTGCTATTTGATTTATAAGCTTGATGATAATGCCATAGTTCCAGCTTCTCAATTATAAGTCAGTCTTCCTTGCCTGCCGAGCTTAGGGGAGGGCAGCCTTTGACATCTTTTGCATTGCAGATGCCCATGTTACTGGGCTGGCTTTTCACGTACCCCAGAATTACCTTCCGGCTTGGAAATCAACCCCTGATCGTTTCCTGTTCTATCTGGGGGTGATTTCCTGTATAGTTTCATAAATTGAGAGTTACTGATGAGTTTAATTTGAGATCTACCAAATCATAAATGATTTTAGAAAGAAAAAAATGTACTTAAGACATTAGTTCATTACTATTTAAAAAGAGATTTAGTCACAGAAGTTTAAAGTAGTTATTTCAGAAAAAAAATCGTTTGGAAGAGATAGAAGGGGATTTCATGTTTTTTTAAATCCATAAACTTTCATTTATTAGGCAGGTTTTGTTTCTAGCATGTTAAAAAGAAGATCCAGATTGTCTTTACACACACTGACCTCCACTGACCTCCAATTTTCTGTAAATTCTTCATTTCTCCAGGTGTGCTGTTCTGGGCCTGTGTTCTTAGGGCTGAGGTTCGGAGACAGAGGGATTGTATTGATTTCAAGACCAAACTGGATATAAGAGTGTTTCCTATCTATCTCAGACAACCAGAAAAAAAGGAAAAGCTCCAGGGTTGTTCGGAACGTTGTCACAGTTTGTAAGCTAACAGTAAAAGTGGGGTGTGAGTGTATGTGTGTATGTGTGTGTCTGTGTGTGTGTGTCTGTGTGTGCGAGAGATGGGGAGGAGAGAGAGAGAGAGAGAGAGAGAGAGAGAGGACTCTGACCAAAAGCAACCAGGGAGGAGCAGGCTCACTCTTACAGCTCTCAGTTCACATCTTATCACAGAGGAAATATCTGGGCAGAAACTTGGAGGCAAGAACCTTCAGGCAGAAGCTGATGCAGAGGTCAAGGAGGAGTGCCTCCTCCTCATGACTTGCTCAGCCTGCTTACTTATAGTATCCAGGACTCTGTGCTCTGGGGTCACCCCACCTACAGTGAGCTTGGCTCTTCCGTATCACCCATGAATCCAGAAAGTGCCCTATAGACTTTAGGCTATTCTCAATTAAGATTTCTGTCTTCCAGGTATATCCAGGTTTGTGTCAAATTGACAAAAAAGTCAACCACTACATTCTCATTAGGCAAACAAGCTTCTCTTGTCTTCCTTAGGGTGTGGAGAAATGTATGCATTGCTGCAGCATTGTATCAACACCGCTTTAAGTGTCCTCTGTGCATCACTTGCTCTTCCATCACCTGCTCTTCCTCCCACCAGCTCTGGCACCACTAATATTTTCAGGGTCACCATCAGTGTACTTTTACTCCCCTGGGACATCAAGTCATTGTAGTCAAGGTAAATTCCCACCCTGTCATTGTCGTGGCTTACTCTCTCATTTCTTTCTGTCACTGAAGAAAAATTGTTTATCCATTCATCCATTAAAAGCATCTTGGGCTGAGGAGATGCTCAAGTGTGAGAGACTCTACTGTGTGCATATGAGGATGTGAGTTTGGAACTCCAGCACCCATGTAAAAAGATGAGTGTAGCACCCCGGCATTGGGGGACTGGAGGCAGGGAGGTCCCTGGATATTGTTGTCTAGCTAGTCTAGTAGAATTGGTGAGCTTCAGGTTGGGTGAAGAGACCCTGTCTCAAAGAACACAGTGGGCAGTGACCAAGAAAGGTGTTTGTAGACCTCTGGTTTCCACATGTACAGTTGTGCATGTGGAAATTGTTTGTTGCTCACACACACACACACATACATACACAAATAAAACAAAAATAAAGTTATTTTGATTCTTTCTACCCATCACCAATTATTAACAAAATTGTAGTAAGCATATTTGTGTGGCCATAAACTTCCAGGGTCTTGCTGGGCAAATGCCTACATTGGGTTATATAATGAAGGCCTATTCGGTTTAGTCAAGAACTGCCCAGCATGTGGGAGTCCCACCATTGGGAAGGGATTCCTATGACGCTTTCTCCTTTTGTGCTTTTGGTGTTGTCACGGTGCATGGTTCCAGTCATTCCATTGGCATCTTCCTGTTTTGGTTTGGAGTTGCCTTAGAGACATAGAGTGGTCAGCTCATTGGCCAGCTGTGAACTGGTGAGGCGTCTAGTCTCACTTAGTTTTTAACCATTTTGCTCCTTTATTTTTGAATGTCGAAGTTCCTTGCGGATTTAGGTTACTAGTCTTCGTCATTTACGAATGAAATAAATGTGGGAGGAAAGGCCATGACTGCTCCTAGGTGTGATGGAGGAGAAAGTTGATTGCAGATAAGAGGGAGACTCAGTCAGAGGCAAGGACAGGGACTTCTGGGAGAGTCCAGAGTGGACATGACCAGGCTGAGCTGGGCCAAGTGAGGACAGGAGGAGGGGAAGGGAATGGGAGAGATGAACCGGATGCAGCAGCCAGGAGGCCAAAGGTACAAAACGGGTGGGTAACCATAATAACTGGATTATATAGGGAAGAGCCTCTAGGGGAAGAGCAGCCCAGATAAGGCTAGAGAGTTCAGGGTAGGCTTTTGTCCCAGGTTTGAAACTTAACAATGTATGATTCTTTTTTTTTTTGTCCCTAATCTGTGGCTTCTGCTTTTCTATGAACACTGCCTATGGCAGAGGAGGAGTTACTCATTTTGATGGTGTCTCATTTTTCATATTTTCTTGTGTGGATCACACTTTTTATTCTGTATGTAAAAGTCATTGCCAAACTCTAGGTTGCATGACTTTTCTCCTGTGCTGTTGTGTGTGATTTATGTGCCTAATTAAGGGCTCCTAAGAACTCATTAAGGAGTTACATAAGTTGTCTTTATTTCTACATCTGGATTATTTACACATACAAATTTGTATTGTCTCCCTGGAATCTGTCCCAGTTGGTTGTGCTGAATTCTCTTTATACCAGGCTGGGTTTGATGTGTGAGCGTTTGTTGGGCTTTTGTGTGAGTGAGTCTGCTGTTGTCTTCTCTCTCTTTGTTTGACTTTGTTGAAGGGGTCCTGATGTCAGAAGGAAATGAAGCATTCCTGACTTCTGTTACCAGGAACACTGTAGACTTGCCATCCTTCATCTTCCTTAACTGTATTAATGTATTGGGGTTTTTTGGTTTTGTTTTTTGTTTATTGTTTTGTTGTTGTTTTTAAGACAGGGTTTCTCTGTAGTTTTGGAGCCTGTCCTGGAACTAGCTCTTGTAGACCAGGTTGGCTTCGAACTCACAGAGATCTGCTTGCCTCTGCCTCCCAAGTGCTGAGATTAAAGGCATGTGTCACCATCACCCGGCTGCGCCACCATCACTGGGTTCCTTAAATGTATTGTATAGTGTATAGGCACCCTGACTAGGCCAGATATGGTCTGATTTTGAGAAGTTACCAAGTCTGCTTCTTTTATTTGATAAAGGCCTGCCTGTTTAGGCAATTCACTTTTCTTTATGTGGGTTTTATTAGCAGTATTTTTCTGGGTGTGGTGACACATTCCTTTAATCCCAGCAGAGGTTGAGGCAGAGGCAGGTGGATCTCTGTGAGTTCTAAAACAACCTTTGGAGGAATTTTTCATTTCTTCTTGGTATCACAATTGTGGACATTTAGTTATTGCTGTCATAATACTCCTTTATTATCCCTTTAAAGCTCCGTATTTCAGTAGGATGGTCCCTCTTTCATCTACAATAGTAGCACTTGTCTCTTTTCTCTTTTCCCACCTTATTTATGCCTAAGAGGTCCTTGTTTATTTTACCAATCTTCCGATGACCCGGCACCAGTACCTGCAGGTCTTCATTATCAGTGTTAAGATTCTTCAGTCACTGGATCCTTGTGTAGGAGGCTGGGGTGGAGGCCTACTGTATTAAACAATACACTTTGATAGGACGTTTAGGGTGAGAAGAAGATGTGTCACTCAGAAGGTTTTCAAACCCATTTCTGTAGACTCCAGAGCGGAGATGCTTCAGCCACACCCATCCTGCCCCAAGACTGCAGACAGACACTTAGCACAGGGCCTTGCTCTTGGGTGTGGACAGTAGCTGTGGTTAACAGTCCCTGGCAATACAGGAATATTAACTGGTTTTGGGGAAAAAAAACCCTCATACATGTATTTATCACAGTTTTGAAGGTAAGCACCTTCCATGCATAAGGGGAGTCCTGAAACATGGATATCGAGTGGCTTGTACTTTGTTACAAGTAGCGTTTACGTGGAGACTTCTCGGGCATGATCTTAAAACTGGAAGCGAGATCTGAGTGTGACCTCCATTTCTAAGAAAGGACATATTTTAAGCAGGCATGATGCTTTTGTATTGATAACACGTCAGTCACCATGGGCCTTTTCAGCTCAGTGCTAGGCTCATCACTTCACAGAATGAACTGGAACAGAGCACCTCCAGCGAGGAGGCCAGGGCACCATCTTTTAGCATTCGGTCTATGGCATCCTACGATGCTCGGGATATACACACAACACGTAGATGGCGTTGGTCAAGTTCCTTTTGCTTAGGAGTTAATGTGATATTTGCATCAGCAGCTCCCAAACACGTGTTTTGACTGTCGTTTGAAAATGTGATGGAATGCTTCTATTTTCTTCCATAAATATGAGTCTATATGTGTAAATAATCCAGATGTAGGGAATAAAGACGATTTATGTAACTCCTTAATGAGTTCTTACGAGCCTTTAATTAAGCACATAAATCACCAAGAAGTCTTTGGCTCTAATCGCTTCTTGGATATGCAGTTGATCTGAACAGCAAAGCGGAGCAGGAGCCTCAGCTTCTTGCCTATGCTGCTCAGTCCCTGCGTTCACACCTG